>NC_137020.1:24951462-25088962 GCF_032717465.1 Coenobita brevimanus
ACCAAGCACATCCTATTCCGTCACGTAAGCAGGCCACTCAGCAAGCACATCACAGCCGTAACCACTCAGCAGGCATAGAACCCAGTAGCTACCCAGCAGTCATCACAATTCACAGCCACTCAAGAAATATAAAAAAAAATGAGACCACTGCCCAACAAGCATTACACAACCAAGCTAGGGCCACTCAGCAAGCACCACCCGTCTTGTAAACAGGCCACTCAGCGAGCATACCCCTGGGACATAGGTACAAGGGGGGGGGAGGCACTCACCAAGGGTCACCCGAGGGGGTCGTCCACCTGGCCACTCAAGAAGCGTTCCCCACGACTTTACGACCCACCCACTTTACGACACGGCGAGAGAGAGAGAGAGAGAGAGAGAGAGAAGGGGGAAGGAAAATTAGTCGAGTTAGGAAAGATGGAGAGAAGGAAGAAGGGGTACGGGAGGAGAAGGGAAAGTCTCCGTGAGAGAAAGGGGAGAGAGAAGGATACGGAGGGGAAGAAGGGGTGGTTGGTTTGTGGGAATAGGAATGAAAAGAGGAGGAGGAGGGAAGAAGTTGGGGAGGGGAGATGTGGAGAAAAATTGTGGGAAGGGGGGCGAGAGGAAGGAGAAAGGAATGGAAAACCAACGTGGTATAGGAAGGCGTATCACCACCAGGAAAAAAAAAATAAATAAAAGAAGAGAGACAGCGAAAGGAGTTTGCCACTGGAGGATCATAACACCGAGAGAGAGAGAGAGAGAGAGAGAGAGAGAGAGAGAGAGAGAGAGAGAGAGAGAGAGAGAGCAATTATTTAGCCGAGAACATGTCCCCGTGACTGCTATGCATTAGTGGCTTTTGTAAACAGGAAAGTGGCATTAATTTGAGGTTTATTCAAATGAGAACATTGAACGATGGGGCGGGGGGAGGGATTACTCTGCCTGAAAATATAGCACGCTACTGTTCATTAATAACTTCCTCTTGTAGTCTGAATAATTACAAATCACTGTCAACTAGGGGGCTACAAAAACTAAGGGACACACAAAAATATATTAGAGAAACGATGTATTACATAGCTTTCCCTGTACCTCGATAAGGTTACTAGCTCATCACTGTATGGACGATGACGTATTGTGTATATTTATTTTTGTTTTTCGTACTATCGCCTGACTTTAATATTCAGCTTGGGATGGAGAGACTTTCCACCTGGAGGGGTAAGATAAAGCTTTCATCAACCCATTCTGTAGATTTTTTTTTTTTTTTTACAAAGTCAGTTTAGTGCTGCCTTTAGGTGTCGTGCAGCGAGTGACAAGGCAAACTGCTTCCCGTAACCCAGGAAACCGTTTATTGCCTTGGATTGATTAGTAACAGTACAACCAGATGATGACCGATACTCTGGTGGGTTAAGGCAGATGTCGTCCAAAATTATATACCTTACATCCAAGTTTTTTTTTTTTTTTTTTTTTTATGCCTCTTAGGGCGAATGAAGTAAGTCACCCTCACCGTGCATTCGGAAGTTAGTGTAGTTCTGGGTCCCCTACACCTCTAATGGGACAGAAAAGGAGAGGAATAAGAAAAATCGTGTGTGTGTGTGTGTGTGTGTGTGTGTGTGTGTGTGTGTGTGTGTGTGTGTGTGTCCAAAACAAAGCGAAAAATACGCTGTTGATTTATCATATACACAGACAACTACGTGGTTATACTGCTTGGTAATTTTGCAGATACACAATCCGTTTTCTTTCGATCGGGGGAAGAAACAGGGTAAACTTAACCAACCACTCAGCACCCACGGTTTTCCCCTCTTTATCATGCACCTTTTCTTTCCTTATTTTCCATTCACTCTATTCCCAAGACTTTACCTGTATTTCTAGTCCAGTTAATCATCTCTTCAAATCATTCGTAATCCCCACTTTTCCATCCCACTCTTTTATTTTCCTCTTCATTTAATGTTTTCATGTCTTCATAATTCCAGTCCGCATTAATTCCTCTCTCCCTTCTAATTTACTGACTTTCTCTCTCTCTCTCTCTCTCTCTCTCTCTCTCTCTCAGTAAATTTTCTCATTTTCACCCATCATTTTTATTTAGATCATTTTCTCTCCCCGTCTCATTTTCTCCTCCCTGATTTTGCTCCATCCTTTAGTATTCGTTTATTTTTTTCCCACTAATATTTCTCCCCTGTCATTCCCTCTCTTTATATTCTCCCCCTTCCAGTTAACCTCCCCTCATCTCTCTCATAATTTTTCTCTTCCTCTTTCTTTCTCTTCCCCTCCCCCCTCACCGTTACTTTTCCCTTCTCTTCTCTTCCCTCGTTCTTTATTCCCCCCTTTTCTCCTCTTTTCATTTGTTCCGACTTTTCTGCTTTTATCTTCTGTATTACTTTGGTTTTCCCTCCTTAATAACCATTTTCCTCCCTCTTCACTCACGCTGTCCTCTTCCTTATTTTCTTTTTTCCTTTTCATTCTTTCCTATTCTCCTTTCTCCCCTCTCATACTTCACCTCACCTTTCTTCGTTCTCCCCTTTTCCCATCCCAGTTTTACCTTGTCATCCTTCCTTATCCCCCCTGTCTCTTTCCATTCCCCATGTTTCCTCTTCTCGCTCATTCTCCTCATTCTCCGCTATCCCTTCCTCGTTAATGAACTCCTCCCTGTCACACCCATCCTTCCCCATTCTCCCCTTTCCCTTCCCCATCACCTACCCTTCATCATCATCCATCCTTCCCCATTCTCCTCTGTCCCTTCCCCATCACTTACCCTTCATTCACCCACCCTTCCCCATTCTCATTTATCCTTACCCCATCACCCACCCTTCCCCATTCTCTTTTATCCTTACCCCATCACCCACCCTTCCCCATTCTCCTCTATCCCTTCCCCATTACACCCACCCTTTCCTTGCATACTTCGTACTCCCATTCAGCCATCTCCCTTAGGTGTATTTCCCCCTAGGCTTCACTTTCCCCGTCATTTTTCACATTTTCCCCTCATTTTCCTTCCTCATTCATCTTCCCTTCTTATATGTCTTTCTCTGTTTTACCGACCTCTTCAAATCTTTTCTTCACTGTTCTTTACTCCTGTCTTCCTCTTACTACCCCCTCTCCCTCATTCTCTTACCTATTTTTTTTTTTTTTTTTTTTTTTTTTTTGTACTCCTCACCCACTTGCCCCTCTTCCCTCTCCCCTCTTGTCTTCTTTATTCACCTTCACATCCTCAACCTCCTTCTCTTGTTGCCACACCTGTCTCACTTTCCCTATCCCGTATTCCCCCTCCTTTCCTCCTTATTTGCTTCCAATTTCTCCTCCCTACCTTCCGCTTTGTCCACTGTATCTTACTCTCCCTTCCTCCCCTCTCTTATTCTCCCTTCGTCTCCCTTGCTCCTCACTCTACCTTAGTCTGTATATATTTCACTTCATTCTCCCAGTCTCCCCCCATCTCTCTCCGTCTCCTCTTTCTTCTTCTTTCTTCCCTTTCACGTTATCTCTCTCCTTTTTATTTCCTCATTTCCATTTCCCTCCCTTCCCATCTCATCATTTTGCTTCTCCCTCCATTTTCCTCTCTCTCTCTCTCTCTCTCTCTCTCTCTCTCTCTCTCTCTCTCTCTCTCTCTCTCTCTCACCTCCCGTTCCTCCACTTCCCGTTCCTCCATCTCCACATTCTCCTGCGAATCCTTTATTATCCCCCCTCCTTCCTCCACAGACCTCCCTCTTTCCATCTCTCCTCCACTCTCTCCCCATCTCTCCTTCACTCTCTCTCTCCCCATCTCTCCTCCACTCTCTCTCTCCCCATCTCTCCTCCACTCTCTCCCCATCTCTCCACCCCGTTCCTCCCCCTCTCTTTCCTGCTCCCCACTCACCCGCCTCGCAACCCGATAAAATAAACAACGCCTCCGGAAATCATCGTGCAGCGGGCGATGAGTGAGAATGTCGAACAGTTTGGAATTTAATCACCTTGCTTTTTTGCCCTAATCCGCTACCAAAAGTCTCCTCACAGGCAGACAATTACCGAGCAGGACAAACAGGATAGCCGCCTCGCTCGCAAAAAAGGGAAAAGCAAAAAAAGAAACTCGCTCATTAAGTAAATATCGCGAAACAAAAGCACCGGTCAGACTCTCGTGCAATCAAGGTGTAATATCGTTTGAGTATCGTATCGTACCTGGACACGGGAAGTTATCGTACATTAGGCTATCGTATCCTGGGTTTTGATATCGCCGTGCCGTGCGGAGACGAGGCGGTGTCGTGCATATGGACGGAAATTGACGACCTTGTGTGTATGATATTAAGCCTGGAATTTTACGTAATGTGATAGCGTTCTCTCTCTCTCTCTCTCTCTCTCTCTCTCTCTCTCTCTCTCTCTCTCTCTCGTGTGTGTGTGTGTGTGTGTGTGTGTGTGTGTGTGTGTGTGTTGTAGTAGTAGTAGTAGTAGTAGTTAGTAGTAGCAGTAGCAGTAGCAGTTCCCGCAAAAAAAAAAAAAATGCTTGGTTGATGATGATGATTAATGTTGATGATGATGTTGATGACAAAATTTTGTACTCCTCATGTAAAAATAAATATATTGAATTATACAATGTCGTAGTATGATAGGGAATGGAATGTTTTTAAACTGATACTCTTTATGGATGAAATTAAGTATATATTTTACAGTGCACGTCATGAGATCGCGTATAGCATGTGCCTTTTCGATGTTATTGTCAGTCTGTCTCTCTGTCTCTCTGTCTATAGTTACCAGCCACGATAGCGAAGCTGTTATTGTTTTCATTTTGTCTGTCTGTGTGTGTTTATCGATGTGTCTGTTAGTACGATAACTTCGCAGCCGCTCAAGATATCATTACAAAATTTCACAGGTGTGTAGTGAGGATGAAAGTCTCTGACGCGTTCGAAATTGGTGAAAGTAGGTCAAGGTCAAGATCATAGTCCGAGCCGCGCTAGATATGTATCGGCACGCGGCTGATGTGATTCCACCCCACTGGGGGGCCTCTATTTAAATTTATTTATTTGTGAATGAGCGTAGTATGGAAGTGCAAAAAGGTATACTGTATGTTTTTAAAAGTATTATACCGTACTCAAGGATAGGTTTAATATGATAGCACTCTGTTAATGTACATTATCGGACAGCAGGTACCGTATACAGTATATGCGATCAAGAACTGCACATTTGATAGTATAATCGCATAAATGTATTTTTCCAGTACTATTCCTTTACATCTTTTTAAATTTATTATTGTTGATAGCAGACGATAATTATTTTTAGTTCAACACGGTCTTTTATGGAAGACGCAGCGCACTGAAAAGTTAACTTAAGCTGTTTCTAAACCTTTTAGTACTTGGGGCCTCTTCTAAGCTGAATAAAATAGTTTGGACGTAGAATAAACTGAGCCATTATGAAAGTGGTGGCTAATCTTCAGGAAATACTACATCTCTGGGCAAATACCGCACCTTACAAGAAATATCGTAAGAAATATAGTGCACAGTCGCCGTCGCACAAGAAATATCGTAAAATATCGTAAGGAATATCGTACTGTCACCGTCGTACGTGCTCGCTAATATTGTCGTGCCCCCGGAGACGTGTCGTGCTTGCCTGTGAACGCAAACGAACGCCCCCGGAGATATATGGGGGGCGCAGAGGCCGTATATATCTCGCTAACCCCTCCCTCCCTCCCCTGTGTGAATACATCGTTGTTTGTTATGGCTGTGTTGTGCGCTGAGGAAGGTCATGAAGCGTGGAATGGAAGATGGAACAGGTTAGCAAGGATCGTGTTATTGTGAGCATCTTATCTGTTCTCGTAGATCTTTCAGTACGGCAGTGTCATACTTTTATTGTTATTCCAAGGTTTTTTTTTTTTTTTTTCCCCTAGGAAAGACCTGTCGTAGTGGAAGGAGTAGAAACCATACGCCTTCGCCCCTTCCCCCCCCCAAAAAAAAAAAAAAATACATGCATTAATCCACACAAATCGAGAATTCATAAGTTACCAGCACTACCAAATGAACGCGATTTCAGTGTTACAAAATTTTTCAAAGTTCATTGCATCCAGGAGACTTTTTTTTTTTTTTTTTTTTTGTTAAGGCTACAACTAGATAAAAAAATGTTAGGAGAACCAGTGCCGCCGCGCCCAAAGTTTGAACTTGACCCGTGACCTTGTCCTTCGATCGATCTGCACCAAAAATAACTTCATCCCATCATCACACATGTAGGTCAAAATGGATCAGCCAGTCATGAGATAACGCCAGGTTCTGAACTTTGTCTTGGCCGCGACCTTTATCTTTGATTGATCAAAATAATAATCGAATCAATTCTTTCACAGAGCTACACACACTGTATATGCCAGGCTTTGATTGAAACCAGAGCAGGCATTGAGGATGTATTTAGTACACACAGGTATATACACAGGAATGGACTCGATCACTATAGCTGTGCCTTAGGGGTGGCTGATAGTCCCTACAGCCGTCTGCCTCACTTCTCCCTAGGTGGATCTATAGTTGCATTATTATGGCTGTGTTGTCGTCCTGTCTGGCTCGAGATAAGTGCTGTGGCGTTCGAATAGAGGATGACATAGAATGATATAGTTTTATGAGGATCGTGATATTAAATTTCGATCTAGTTTGTCTTTTCTGTTACATTCGTGCTACCACCACACGCATTTATTCACAGAAAGGATAGTTCGAACTGAAAGGGGTTAATGTGGCTTTTATTAACCCCTTCACTGTTAGGGCACCCTCCTAAGGTGATTGAAGTTTTTAGGTAGTAGCAAGAATTAGCCAAACAAATTACATCTTCTCAGTAGTCGGGTAAATATTCAGATGGTTGCTTTGGTGTCACTTATGTACTGCTGTCTGGCTCTGAGTTAGACTAGGTAAGTTATAAGGCATTTAAATAGAGAATGGAATATAAGGAATTGGAACGCATTATGTTGGGGTTCGGAATCTCCAAAACATTTCTTAGTGAATCTGTTCGCTACAATGAAACCTTTAAAGAACATATTCTGGTTTCTTCCAGAACCCGAAATTAAGCTAGGGACTGCGAAAAAAAGAAAAACACCCATTAACCCCTTTGATATAATGACAGTTCTTTTTTTATAGCATATTCTCTCTCTCACCGAATTGCTTTATACTGCTGAGGACAACCCTTTCTCAGTTAAGGGGTAAGGTATGGTTCCGGGTTAAATCATCAGACATGGAAGTGACGATGCAGTCGAACAATGATAATGCTTAATGCAGAATTTATATACGGTAAGAAATATATTTTTATAAGTATGGATAGAGGAGTGAAGTTCATAAGGGACAAGAAATATGTAAGTTGAGTGTGTGTGTGTGTGTGTGTGTGTGTGTGTGTGTGTGTGTGTGTGTGTGTGTGTGTCTGTGTGAAAGAGAGAGAGAGAGGAAAACAGCGTTTGCGACCATACCTCAAAAGACTTCGAAGCGTCAATATATCTCATGGTTTATTGCAGGGCGGGGAGAGGCAGGCCCCGTTGCCATGGATACCGTATGCACCGACAGTATAAACAAAAATATATATAAACACTGGGAGACAAAGGAATGGATTTTGGGCTGATGTGGCGTTTGTTATGTACGAGTATTGAGAGAGAGAGAGAGAGAGAGAGAGAGAGAGAGAGTGAGAGAGAGAGAGAGAGAGAGAGAGAGAGAGAGAGAGAGAGAGAATGGAATTGTTATGTTATTGCAATACCGATTATCTTAAAGTGCTTTGCTTAATTAAACCCCCCTTTTTTACGGTCGGCATAATTAATATACGGTAAATTGAAGCGCGCGCACGCACGCACGCACACACACACACACACACACACACACACACACACACACACACACACACACACACACACACACACACACACTCTCTCTCTCTCTCTCTCTCTCTCTCTCTCTCTCTCGACATCAAATACAAGCAAAAAAATGTAAACTTTGGAAAATAAAGGGGTGTGTTTTGATACAGATGTGACATGTTGGGGATTGAATGAACAGTAATCTAAAAAGATATAAAAAGCCTTTGCACTGTTGATTTTCTTTTTGTGCATTGCTGTATCCCCTCTTTCTCACAAGATGAAGTATTTTTAAAGTTCTTCCAGTTCCTCACATCCTCTTTCCTTATTTCCTGGATCATACCTCACTCCATCCTAAGGTGAGAAAAAAAGTGATGATGATGATGAAGTTGATGATGATGATGACGTTCGATGATAATGATGATGATGATGACGATAATGTTGACAGAAAAATATGATGATGATGATGATGAGGAGGAGGAGGAGGAAAAAATATGAACATAAACACTTACACTTGAAAGATAGGGAAGGATTTTGGTGTGATGTGACCTGTGTTGGGAGTGGACTGTAATAATCGGGAAATTTTATGTTGCTGCAGTGTTTTCATTTTCTCTTCCTGTTTGTATTGTTTATTTCAGAGTTTTTGCTTTTTTTTTTTAATTCAGCAGTCGACAGAATGTTAGGTGTCTCTCCCTCAGACATTATGAAGAGCATTTTTGTGTCGATCAGAACTTTACGTTATTGCAATGTGTGTGTGTGTGTGTGTGTGTGTGTGTGTGTGTGTGTGTGTGTGTGTGTGTGTGTGTGTGTGTGTGAGAGAGAGAGAGAGAGAGAGAGAGAGAATCGAAATTGTGTTATTCGTACATTTTCACTTGGATCATTGCTGTTATGCTTCATTTTTTTTAATACACAGGCTCCCATGACTCACTCATCTAAAGAATACAGTGCTAGAGTTGTCCCCACCATAAGAGGGTTAAAATTAATAGTACCAGTATTAAAGCTGTTAGTCTCCCATGCTTATACTCCTCAGGAAATAAAATTCTTTGATGTTAGTTTTGATGTTAGCCGAAATCATACTCTAGCTTTCTCCCGACCATGAAGGGGGTTAATGAGTTCAATAATAATTCTTTTCGCGCTGTTTTGGCTCTGTGGAAAAAAATAGTATGGCGTTATCTGGAATGAAATACTAGAGTTATCCCCAGGACGAGGCGGTAGGTTGGGCAGTCAGCGGAATATCTATCTATCTATCTGTCTGTCTATCTATCTGTGTCTGTCTGTCTATCTACCTATCTGTCTATCTATCTATCTATCCTACCATCATGATTCAAACGCTTTTTTGTGTGCAGAGCATTATGCCTGTGACGTGAAGCTGAGAATATTGAAGGCTTGAATGATGGACGATTGGATGTCAAGCCTATGATATTGAGCAGCTGAGAATATCGAAGGCTTTAGTGATGGATGGTTGGATGTCAAGCCTATGATATTGAGCAGCTGAGAATATCGACGGCTTTAGTGATGGATGGTTGGATGTCAAGCCTATGATATTGAGCAGCTGAGAATATCGAAGGCGTTAGTGATGGATGGTTGGATGTCAAGCCTATGATATTGAGCAGCTGAGAATATCGAAGGCGTTAGTGATGGATGGTTGGATGTCAAGCCTATTATATTGAGCAGCTGAGAATATCGAAGGCGTTAGTGATGGATGGTTGGATGTCAAGCCTATTATATTGAGCAGCTGAGAATGTCGAAGGCTTTAGTGATGGATGGTTGGATGTCAAGCCCATTATATTGAACAGCTGAGAATATCGAAGGCTTTAGTGATGAATGGTTGGATGTCAAGCCTATGATATTGAACACTCAGAGGAATGGTCTCGTGTTTTTAGCCTTCCCTTTTCCTCTTTCTAAATCCTTCCTATTAATCCCGCCTGTCTCATGTATTAACCCCTTCACTACGATGTCGAGTTAGTATAGTTTGTTCTTGCTGTTGCTGGACGATTTTATTCAGCTGTTAGAGTGGTATAATTCATCCTTTCAGTACGATGGCCTTTAGTTCCTTTATTCTTGCTACTACCAGATCATTTTATTGAGCTGCTGAAAGGCCAGGTGTATGAAGCGGGTTTAGGAAGGCTTTATTTAGGGTGTGTAGTCTGTCTTAATGTAAAAATAAATCGTCTGAAGCTAGTAAAAAGTAACCAAGAACTGTATCTCGGTTTGCCAGTAAGTTTTTTATTTTTTCAAGAAGTGTAGGAGCCATTTGTCCGTAATTGTGCAAATAATAATAAAAATAACATTGACGATAATAATGATGGTAATAAATAATAATAATAATAATAATAATTAATAAAATAACAATAATAATAATAATAATAATAATAATAATAATAATAATAAAAATAATAATAATAATAAAAATAGTAATAAATAGTAATAATAATAATAATAATAAGAAGAAGAAGAAGGGTAATAATAATAGTAATAATAATAATAATAATAATGTTTGACCCACAAACGCAACACCGCATCCAGGCATGATTAGTATGTTTGTTGTCTGAGTTCTTGTTTGACGTGGGAGTTTTGTTTTGAGAGAGAGAGAGAAAAAAAAAAATAATTAGCTTATTTTTCCCTTGCTTTGTCATTATTTCGTTCACAATTTTTTTTTTATGTAATATTTATCTTTGCTGCGTTAGCCTTCGTTTCTGTATCTTTTTCTCTCCTTTTCTGTGACACCTTGTTTGTGCTTTTTTTTTTTTTTTTTTTTTTTTTTCTGGATCCAGCACATTCTATATTTTTAGTGGGCGTTAGGGCTTTGATTTCGGGATGATGATGATGATGATGACTGTTGTAGCTGTGAGTTTTTATTTAATTTCCATATGTTGTAGTCTTTATTCTTGTTTGTATTAAGGTCGTTCTTGTTGTATTTTTGTGTCTTCCAGCGATGTCACCATTTGTCATAATCACTCGTTTTTTTTTTTTTTCCACGTTCATTGAAGGTGAATGATTGTTTATCCCTTAAAAACCTGGACTCGTATTCTCACCTGTTAAGGAAGCCCCGTAACACCTCTGCCTTAGCGACTTATTTTTGGGTATAGGTGGTCAGTATCCTTTTGTACGCTATTTATGCAGAGTATGGCGATAATGGAAGGATTTCTGTACTTAGAAGAGGACAGCAAGGTACAAAAAACAAAAATCGCTTAGGAAATGGTGTTAGGGAGTTTTCTTAACCGGCGAGCATACAGTTGAGAAGCCTAGACCCTGGTTCCTACTTCCTTTGGTGGGGCTGTGAAGGGTTGAATGATGGATGCACAGAGATGGAGGCCGAAGAAACTACTGTCATGATTGTTTCTTAAATATTTATGGTGGAACTGTTCCGCAATCTTAACTCTTTGAGGACTAGAGATTTCCCGAAGCTTAATAAAAAAGAATCTTGGTGAATTAAATAAAGTTGACATTTTAAGAAATTGATGAACACAGAAAATATATAAAAAAGCGATATTTAACCATTTCACAAGATGGGCTGAACTTGAGTTAGTGAAATAGTAATGTTGTGGAATTTTTCTTTTCTGTGCATTTGTGTTCTGTTTCCTCATTCTTACACATCTCGTAAACAGGATTTTTTTCAGCTGTGGTGTCTGAACATCTTTGGGTTTTTCTTGCAGTTTATTCCAAGATTAGTGTGTGTGTGTGTGTGTGTGTGTGTGTGTGTGTGTGTGTGTGTGTGTGTGTGTGTGTGTGTGTGTGTGTGTGTGTGTGTGTGTGTGTACTTTTTTTCGTTTTGTCTATGTAGCTACTCAGGCTTTTCATATTTTGTGTTCATCTTTTGTGTGTATGTGTGTGTGTGTGTGTGTGTGTGTGTGTGTGTGTGTGTGTGTGTGTGTTTTACGTAGTCTCCTCTCCTTATTTTCTCATTCTCATAATTAGCATCTTCTCATCCAGCTGAGTTTCCTGCCAGTGTTTCGTCTCCTGTTTTCTCTTCCTCTTATTTGACTTGTTTCTCTCATTTAAGTTTCCTTGTGTTTTTCCTCACCCTAGTTTTCCTCGTCTGTGCTATTTTCTGTGCCTCTCATTTCTCTTGTAACTCTGCGAAAGATTTCAAGTTGGAGGATGTGCCGTGCTTGAAGTAAGTTTTTGTCATTTCTCTCTCTCTCTCTCTCTCTCTCTCTCTCTCTCTCTCTCTCTCTCTCTCTCTCTCTCTCTCTCTCTCTCATCCTTGCATTCTCATTTCATCCTCAGCTACCTCACTCATTCCATTTTTTGTCTCTCCGTGCTTCTCAGGTTTTAGCCTTATTCTCCTTCCTTACTTCATTCGTTTTGGTCCTTTTTTCTTGTCCGTTTCTGCCTTCATTACGCCTTTCCTGTCGTATTTTACTCCGTTTTTCTGCCTTTCTTCCCATTTTATGCCTGTTTTCCGTTTTTCTTTCTACCATTTATTTTCCTTGCCCAAATTCTGTTCTGTTTCTTTTCAGCCCTTCTTTCTCCCTTCCTTATCTTCCTTCTCCTAATCCACCGTTTCTTCAACCTTTGTCCCTCTCTTCCCATCTCCCTTGGACGTGATTTCCTCCCTTCCTCATCCCTACCTCCCTAATTTTCTCCCTCGTTCACTCAAGTTCTCTTTTTCTTATACAAATGCCACGCTTCTGTCCTCCTCCTCCTCCTCTCCCTCTCCCTCTCCCACTTCCTCTTCTTTCCCTTGCCCCTTTCCCACTCCCTCCCTTTCTTCTTTCATTATCCTCACCATTCCTCTCCCTCCCCTCTCCTCGTTTCCCCTCACCCCTTTCCTCCATCTCCCTCTCCCTCTCCACTCGTCTCTTCAGCACTGGAGGACGAGCAGACTTTACCTGTTTCGTGGAAGGGAAAAAGTAGAGAGAGAGTGAGAGAGAGAGAGAGAGAGAGAGAGAGAGAGATGGGGGAGGCACGGATGGACGGAAGAAGGAAGGAAGGAAGAAGGGAGTGAGGGAGGTGACAATTGAAGGAAAGAGAAAAATGAGATGTGGGAGACAGGACTAGTACAAAGAAAAGCAAACAGCAACAGACCTTATGGTCCTTTCGAGGCTGTTTGGTACAGAGTAGGCTATGACCACAAGATATAACTCTACATGCTGAAGGATAAGGATAATAAAGCAAGAAGGCTCCCCCCGCCTCCAAACCCTCCAGCCAAAACTGGCAAGAAAAAGTGAGAAAAACCACCACGCAGCGTGGAAAAACAGACATGGAAATTTCATAGGAAAGACTGAAAAGGAAAACTACATTCTATAATATATTATGTATAAGCTACCAGTATGAATAACCTGAAAGAGAAAGTAGTAAAGTACAATGAGTAATCAAATAAATAAATAACTAATGCATGTCACTGTACGGGTACGTTGAGTTGACGGGGCGTCTGCGGACACAGTGTGGAAATTGCACAGTGCACAGTGTGGATATTCAGGGGTGGTGTGGCAGCCTTCCCTGGCGCTATTAAGGTAGGCAGCAGTCAGTCAGGCCCCAGCTCCATTCATTCCACTGAGACTAGGAACTTTCCCATGCAGGACAAGCAAACAAGTCACCTACTGAAGCAGTGGCCCCTGGTACATTAAAAAAATCCCGATGGTGGCCACGTAACTAACAGGGACCCTCAATGATCCGCAGCCCATCACAGGTCGATAGTATGAGTAGTGACCATTAACTCAGGGCTATCTGTGCATATCCTAGTCTGTGCATATACTATATTTGCATTTAATAAATTGATCCAGGCTCTTAAAAATATATATATATATATATATATATATATATATATATATATATATATATATATATATATATATATATATATATATACGTACACAAGTGCTTTATTCAGGAGTAAACATATTAAGCTGGTGGTTGGATGCCAAATACTTATCCAGGCGACCTTTAAAGGTTTGTACTGTATTACAATCTGTTACTTTGGAGGGCAGTTTATTCCATATATTTACAACTCTATTGAAGAAGAAATGCTTAGCTTCATGCGACTGGAATCATTTGCCAATTATTTTATGCCCATTGCCTCTAGTGTAGTTCGAGTGATCAACTGTGAAGTATTTATCGACAGCCATGTTATCATGTCCTTTGAATATCTTGAATACTTGAATTAAATCTCCTCGTATCCTCCCTTTTGTTAGGGTAAAGAGATTCAGGGCTTCTAAACGTTCCTCGTACGGTTTATTTCTCAATCTAGGTATCATCTTTGTCATCCTTCACTGCACTCTTTCAAGCTTTTCAATATCTTTTTTATAATACGGTGACCACAACTGAACGCAATACTCCAAGTGCGGGCGTACTAAGGAATGATACAAAGTGAGGACGATATTATCGGATTTATATTCAAATGCTCTGCCTATGAACCCAATCAATTTGCTGGCTTTTTTCACAGCTTCTGTACATTGTTTGCTTGGTTTCAAATCATTTATTATAACCCCTAAGTCTTTTTCATGGTTTACCCTATCAAGCCGGACATTGTTCATGCTATAACTTGCTCGTACATTTTTACTGCCAGTGTTTGACACTTTGCATTTATTAATATTGAAATCCATTTGCCAGACTTGGGCCCAGTTAAACAGTTGATCAAGATCTCTCTTAATTGCCTGTCTTTGCAGTGCTGTATCTGCTCTGTTACCTATTTTAGTATCATCAGCAAATTTTGAAATCTTACAACACAATCCTTCGTCAATATTATTCACATATATTAAGAAATGAATAGGACCTAACACTGAACCCTGCGGCACTCCACTTGTAACGTTTATCCGGTCTGACTCTTTTCCATTTATCACAACTCTTTGTTTTCGTCCAGTGAGCCAATCTTCTACCTACCTGAGAACACTGCCGCAGAAACCATGTGCCTTTAGCTTCTGAAGGAGTCTTGTGTGTGGGACTTTGTCAAAAGCCTTTTGAAAATCGAGGTAGACCACATCAACAGATTTTGTCTCGTCATACATGTTCAGTATATCATTGAAAAAGTCCAGCAGATTCGTGAGACGAGCGATATTACGAAAACCATGTTGAAAATCTTTTATGAGATTGTTTGTTTCTAAGTGTTTTACAAACTTGTCTCTGATAATAGTTTAAGCAATTTGCAAACCACCAATGTTAAACTAATTGGCCGATAGTTTTCTGGTTGGGCTTTGTTGCCGTTTTTTAATATTGGGGTTACGTTAGCAAGCTTCCATTCATGTGGCACCTTACTGCTCTTAAGTGATAAGTTAAAAAGTTCAGCTAAGGGCTTTGATATTTCATTCTGTAGTTCCTTCAATACATGTGGTGATATTTTGTCTGGTCCTGGTGCTTTATTCTCTTTTAATTTGTTTATTGCAAGCAGTACCTCACGATCGCTGACTGTAATGTCAGTGATTATGTTGCCCTCTTCTATAGGAATGGGGGAAACAGTAGGAATTGTATGTATATTTTCTGTTGTACATACTGATGCATAGAAAGTATTAAGAATTTTCCCCATCATAGTTTCATCAGTGTGCTCTCCGTTATCTGTGACTAAGGGACTTGATTGATGTAGTTATTACCTTTTTGCTTCTTATGTAACTGAAAAATTCTTTGCGATTGTATTTACTGATACTTGCAATATGTGTCTCAAGATTTTTCTTACTGCATTTAATTAATTTTTTGGCTTTTCGTCGAAGGGCATCGTATTCATTTTTATCACTTTGACTCTTTGTGGTATTAAATTTCTTATAAGCAAGATTTTTTGCTTCTAGACAATGTTTAATGTTGGAATTCCACCATTTGGGTTTAGAATTTTTGGCGGGCCTTCTGTTGCGCATAGGAGCACATAATTTGATGGCACTGTTGAGAGTTTCTGTAGAGTAACTCCACGCGTCATTGATATCTAAAGTTTCGACAATGGGATGCCCGTCACCTGCACCTGCAATTGGCTTAAATTTCTTAAAATTTGCTCTCTTAAAGTCGGGCACTTTCTCACAACTGGCCTTGACAATGTCTTCACTGAATTTAATGTTAAATGTAACTATGCGATGATCACTTGTACTGAATTCTTCTCCCACAATAACATTACTCACTACATTTTCTGATGTAGCTAAGACAAGATCTAGGATGTTAGCTCCACGTGTAGGATAATTTACAAATTGATACAAAGAACTTTCTTGCAAATTTGTATATAGGTCTGACCCTGTGTGTGAGAATAGGGCTTCTCCCCATTTTGGAACTGGTAAATTAAAGTCACCAAATATTACAGTGCTTTGCATACAAGATATTTCAGCAGTTTGATTGTAGATTTCATTATCGATGTTGAGTGGCTGACCAGGTGGACGATATATTAACCCAAGGGTGATTTTATGACAATATTCATTTCTAAGCTGATGAAGAAGGGAAGCAGAGAGGGAGAAGAAGGGGGAGAACAAAATAAGGAAGAGAGGAGAATGAAAGGGAGGGAGGAAGTCGAGGGGAAGAAGTGCAGGAAGGTAGGGAGAGTGGATAGGAACAGGTAAGAAAAGGGGAAAAGGGAGGTTAGGGAGGAAATAAGGGAGAGGGCAGAGGAAGGAAGAGGACGAAATGAGGAGGAGGAAGAAGAAGAGGAGAGAGGATGAAGTGAAGGGAGGGAGGGTGTAAAGAGGGAAAGGAGAGAGAGAGAGAGAAGGAGAGGGGGGGGGGAAGTGGAAGGAATGAAAAAGACAACAGTGCCTTTTGTTCTTCCCAGACACTGCCATTACTCTTTCTCCCTCCCCCCACCCCCCACGCTCTCTCTCTCTCTCTCTCTCTCTCTCTCTCTCTCGCTCAAGTTTGATTATCTTCGTACCCTCAGTCGAGATGATAAGAGTAATTTTAGGACAAATTGAGTCACGAACAGTATAACTTAGGCCACTTAAGTTGTTTGTAAATTACCCTAACCAAACAAATTTCCCTGTAATATTATTCATCGTCAATCCAGTAATCTCTCTACACTTACACCCTATCCATTCGTGGAGTGTTGGGTCGGTGAGGGTCATGTATTCAATGACAGAAGGTGGTCATACGGGGTCAAGGATTTGTAACCTTTTCTCAGACCTTTAACCTCTGGGCTTGATGTTACCGACCTTTTGTCCCTTCCTTCCACATGGATTATTTTCATCTTGCGGCTATTATAAGAACTGTATTTATCATCCTAGTAAAAGACAATAATAGCATATAAAGTAGAATAAATCAGTATAGTGTTGTCATGAATATAAATAATGCGCAGAAAGATACTTTTTTTTTTTTGTAAGTGCAGTTCCCCCGTGAAAAAGGTACAGATTTTATTATTGGACTTTAAATATTTACAGTACCATCACCTATGGATTTGCTTTTTACCCCTTCTGAGTAAATTTCCCTCCTGCTGAGAGCCCCTGCCATATACCCTGCAGATCATTTGCCTTTCAGGGCCCGAAAAACAAGATTTGAATATGTATAAAAGAGAGAGGGGGGGTGTGAGCTGGGAGCAAGGGAGTGAAGTGGCATTGGACAGGGCGACATGCAGACATTTTGTTTGTGGCCACCCCTTACGGGATTGAGGCCTCTGGCAATAGCTAGATAGATAGAGAACTGTCCATTTCTGAGCTAAACAGCCCTAGCTTCTATTTAGCATTGAGGATATGTATTAGTACCCAAGCTGCACATGTGAAGTTGTGTGACATGTAGGACTGCTCTTCCTCCCTTCATGCACAGAGTCATAAACAAAGGAGAATCCTTACTTACCTACCTTCATACCTACCTACCTGCCTACCTACTTACCTGCCTTCCTACTTACCTGCCTACCTCCTTACCTGCCTACCTACCTACTTACCTACCTACCTACTTACCTACCTACCTACTTACCTACCTATCTACCTACCTCCCTATCTACCTACCTACAAGTACATTGACTACATGGATACATACATACGTGTCTAAGTGTAAGACAATGCTAACATCCAGTGTTTGCCACCATCACCTGAAACAGAGAAATCCAGTTAGCTCAGGTGCAGGGGTGATCATAAAGAAATGACAGTGAGCCCATAAACTTTTATTAGCATGAAGAACTATCAAACTATGACTCACATTCCTTCAAAGTACTCCCCTCCAACCTCTATGCTGCGTTCCATTCTCTTTCTCCACTTCATGAAGCAAGCGTGGTACTCTGAAGACGGTATACTTCGGAGTTCTGAATTGACGGTCCGTGCCAAGTCTTGGATGCGATGAAATTGCTTCCCAGCGATGGCAGATTTAATTTTTGGAAACAACCAAAAGTCACAGGGACCCAGGTCAGGGGAGTAGGGTGGGTGGGGGAGCAGAGTTATACCTTGTTGTTCCAGGTACTGCATAGTGAGGCGAGCTTTGTGGGGTGCAGCATTGTCGTGGTGCAGCAAAAGGCGAGACCGACAGCGGGTTGGTGCGGTGTTGGCCTTGTGTTCCAAGACTTGTGGAAGGACCTGGTCTGTGTAGTATTGGGCTGTGATAGTGGACTTTTTAGGCATCACATCCACGCATATTGGTCCTTGAGAATTGAAAAAGATGGTGAAAAGGTGCTTCCGGCTGCGAAATCCTTCCTTCAAAATCTGAGGTCGAGGGTCTTCATCGCCCAACCACACCATGTTTGACTGCTTGTCACGGGTTGTGAAGAATGAAATCCAACACTCATCTCCAGTAGCAACATCTGAGAACCGTTTTGGACCATTTGGTTCAAATTCAGCAAGCCAGACACGACAAATCCTCACCCGTTCAGCCTTTTGCTCATCAGTCAACAAATGGGGTATCCATCGACAACACTTCTTCCTCGGGTGTAATTGTTCATGCACGGTGTCATATGCACTCCCATAACTGATATCAAGCTCCAAGGCTAAGAACCTAAGAGTTACAGTTGGATCCTCGTCAATGATGGACCGTGCACGGACAGTTGTTGCTTCGGTCACGGATGTCCGGGGGCGTCCAGAGCGTTGTTCATCTTTCAGTTCAGTTTTTCCTGCTGTGAAAGCACGAATCCAGCGGGAAACAGTTTCCAGGGAAGGAGTAGTGTCTGGATAAACTTGTAATAATTCCCCTCGAATCTCTGTTGCTTTCTTTCCCAGTTTCCACCTCGTAAAAATGTAGAACCTGCAGCCTTCTTTCGAGTAATCCATGTTTCTGGCCAGAGAGCAAAAACAAGAGTGAAGCATTCACTCACAACAATAAAACAAGAAAAGTCAGGCATACGGCGACAAGTTCAAGCTCGTAAGGACAGGCAACTATGCACTCTCCTTGCTCCCCTACCTCCCATCATTCAAGGTTTTCATGTTATAGCACGAACTGTCATTACTTTCTGATCACCCTTCGTACTATAGGACATTAATTAGTATATTCAACTCATTTTCAGTGTTACTTTTCTTTCATAATAATTTGTATCTGTTGTTCCTAAAGTGTGTGTGTGTGTGTGTGTGTGTGTGTGTGTGTGTGTGTGTGTGTGAGAGAGAGAGAGAGAGAGAGAGAGAGAGAGAGAGAGAGAGAGAGAGAATCTTCCTGGAGCTGCGGTCTGCGGTCAGCTTGGCTATGATGGGTTTTCAATATGGCACCCAGGCTAACCTCGATGTCTCTGCATTATTCTCTCTCTCTCTCTCTCTCTCTCTCTCTCTCTCTCTCTCTCTCTCTCTCTCTCAAAATACCGTCCAATCCCCTTCTCCATTACCTGTTTTTCTCCTCGTCCGCCTCTCCCCTTCCCTTTTTCTAACCTTTACCTTACCTCTTCTATCCCCGCTTCCTTTTTTCCTTTCCTTCTTCCCATCCTCTCTGCCTTTTTTTTAAATCCTTTCTTCTCAGCTTTCTTCCCCTTCTCTTTCTCTTTACCTCGCTTTTTTCCCATTTTATTTTTTACATTATCCTTTATAACCATCCCCCCTCCCCTCCTCTGTCCTTCAGTCACCCTCCCCCCTATTCTCCCCTGTCCTCCCAGTCCCGTCCACCTCATCCCTTCTTCCCCTACCTTCCTTCCTCCCCTCTCTCTCCAATTTACCAGTCCCCTTCTCCATTACCCATTTTTTCCCCTCGTTCGTCTCTCCCCTCCTTTCTTTTCTAACCCTACCCCCTCTGCTCTCTGGAAAGGCTAATTTGGTACTAATATTTTTTCAGCTACTTGTTTGGACCCAGTTTACTAAAGACTGCGTTGATCTTTTGACACCAGAGTTAATGACAGTGGAGAGGGGAAGAAGGTACAAATTTCAATAGGGTACAAAGGGAAGCAAACAACAGTAGGTATGCTGTTCCTTCCGCGGCTGTTTGGTGTAGGGAATGTAATAACTAAAAAAACTCTTCTGTTATTTAAAGACAAGGATAAAAGAGCAGGACGGCTCCCCCCACCCACCAGCAGAAGCTGGCAGGAAATAGTGAGAAGGACAGCCATGCAACATACAAAATGTCATGGAAATTTCATTGAAAAGAGGGAAAGAAAATCTTATTTTACACTATCTACCTGAAAAGGAAAGTAACATTGTCAACAGTGTTTTTCAGTGTTGTTCTGCAGGCTGTATCAATCAGGACCTGGAAAAAAGAATTATTTATATATATATATATATATATATATATATAAAATTTATTTATTTATTTATTTATATTTATATTTACAGAAATGTATTATTCGGGAGTAAGTATATTAAGCTGGGGGTTTTAGGACAGACCCCTTAATGCAAGCGACCTTTAAAGGTAAATATTGCACCACAGTTTACTACCTGGAGGGCAGTTTGTTCCGTTTTTTTGCAACTCAGTTAAAGAAGAAGTGTTTAGCTTCATGCGACAAGAATTGTTTGCCTATAATTTTATGCCCGTTACCTCTAGTATAATTTTAGCGATTAACTGTGAAGTATTTATCGATGGCCCTATCATCGTGTCTTTTGAATATTTTAAATATTTGAATTAAATCTTCACGTAACCAGCGTTTAGTGTGGGTTAAGAGATTCAGAGCTTCTAAACTCTCCTCATATGGTCTATTCTTCAGTCTAAGTATCACCTTTGTCACCCTTCGTTGCACTTTCTAAAGTTTGTATCTTTTTCGTAATAAAGCGAGCAAATCAGGACACAGTACGCCTAAGTGTGGGCGTACTAGAGAATTATACAGGGTGAGGATGATATTAACTGATTTATATTAGAATGGTCGACCAATGAATCCGATTAATTTGTTGGCTTTTTTAACATCCTCCGTACACTGTTGGCTTGGTTTAGGATAATGTGTTATTATTATTGCTAGTCTTTTTCATGACTGTCATTATCTAGTTGAATATTTTTCATAGTGTAACTGTGAGATGGGAAGATGAGAATGATGTTTAATTAATGGAATTCTTCTTAGGAGTATAAAAACAAAGGCCATTGACACCGGATTGAAAGAAGAACAGAGCTAAATCACTGACTGACACACGATCTTCTTTAGAGAGAGGAAGAAAGCAGAGGAAGGCAGGACAGTGGGAGTGGGGAAGGGAGGGGAAGAGGCGAAGAGTGAGTTAGAGAGAGAAGAAAGGAAACAGCTCTGAGATATATACGTCTTCCCTGTCCTCCCTTCACCTCTGTCCTACCTTTTCTCTGTTTCGTCCCTTCGTCCCTCACCTGTCTATCACATCTTTTATCCCCCCCCCCTCGTCTGTCCTATCCCGTCACTACCCTGCTTGACTTCCTGTGTCTTCTCCCATCTTCAGTTCTCCGTTATATCTTCCATATCCCTCTTCCTTTATCCCTATCCATCCCTCATCCATCATCTCTTCCCTCTCCCTCATAGCTTCCATATCCCTCTCCCATTATCACTCCACCTCTCATCCCTCCTCCATCTCTTCCTTCTTCCTCCACATTGGCCCTCCCCCCACCTTTCCCCGATCCCTTCATATCTTTTCGTTCAGTCCAGTTCCACCTCTTCAATATCCTGTCATGTTATACCTTTTCTTTCTTCTCCAGCGTCTTTTCACATCCTTCCTCCCATCTCTACCTCTGTTATTCCTCAACTTTATCCTCATGTTTCCGGCTTTCTCTTCCTTTCTGCACCCTCACCTCTTCTTCTGTAAGTTCCAGTAAGTTTCCTTCCATTTCCATACCTCCCCATCATTCCTCACCTCTCTTAACCTCTCCTCCTATCCGCACCTACCCCTTACTCTCCCGAACCCCTCTTTTCTACCTCACCAACCTCTCTCTCTCTCTCTCTCTCTCTCTCTCTCTCTCTCTCTCACCGACCTCATTTCCCTCCTCACCTACCTCTCTTCTCTCCCTCCTCTCCTCTCCCTATCCCTCCCCATCCTTCCCTATCTCTCCCTATCCCTCCCCATCCTTCCCTATCTCTCCCTCTCCCTCCCCATCCTTTCCCATCTCTCCCTGTCCATCCCCATCCTTCCCTATATCTTCCCATCCCCATCCTTCCCTATATCTTCCCATCCCGTTCCACCCCTCCAATCTGTCCCTGTCCCTCCCCATCCTTCCCCATCTCTCCCTGTCCCTCCTCATCCTTCCCCATCTCTCCCTGTCCCTCCCCATCCTTCCCCATCTCTCCCTGTCCCTCCCCATCCTTCCCCATCTCTCCCTGTCCTTCCCCATCTCTCCCTGTCCTTCCCCATCTCTCCCTGCCCTTCCCCATCTCTCCCTGCCCTTCCCTATCCCTCCCTATCCCTCCCCATCTCTCCCTATTCTCCCCATCCCTCCCCATCTTTCCCCATCCCTCACGAACCAGAAAGAACGCCAGAAACCCACCCAGAGTAGGTGTAGGGGGTCAGGTGTGTTGTGGTCTGGGAAGTGGATTAAGATGGGGTGGGTGGAGGGGAGTGATGGGAAGAGATTGTTTTATCCTGTATCGTGACTGGGATGATGGATGAGGGAAGGTTATGTGTGTGTGTGTGTGTGTGTGTGTGTGTGTGTGTGTGAGAGAGAGAGAGAGAGAGCATGAAAGAGTTTGGGAGGAAGGAAGAGGGAAGGAGAAGTTTCAAGCACAGATGTCGAAAGAACTGAAGAAGGAAGAGGGATGCCGCAGGAAAGATAAGATTATGGGGAAAAGTAGAATGAAAGAGGGCAAGAGTTGTGTGAGAAAGGAGAGAAACGAGTGAGAGGGAATTTGGAAGAGAGGGATAGAGAAAGGGAAGGTTGAAGAAGCACAGGAAAGGAGGGGGGAGATGGAAGGGGGAGGGAGGGGAGGAAATAGTTTGGGAAGGAGGTAGAGGGAAGGAAAGGGAAAGGGGGATAGAAAGATTAATGGAGGGGATAGAAGGGGAAGTGTTGGGGAGAGGAGGAGTGAGGGAGCGGGGTGAGGGAGGAATGGAGATACGAGAGAGAGAATATGATAGAGTTTGAGAGGGAGGTGGAGAGAATGATGGGAAGACCTAAAGAAAAAAGGAAAGCAATCGGGAAGGAAGTGATGGAGGATGATAGGGGGGATAGAAGGGGAAGTGTTGGGGAGAGGAGGAGTGAGGAGGGATAAAAGCAAGAGGGAGGGTTATGGGAGAAGGGAAAGGAGGTATAGAGAGAGAGAGAGAGTGAGAGAGGAAAAGAAAGCGTTAGGGAAAGGGAAGGACGGGCTCGGGAGGGAGAGGAGGAGCTGGAGAAGGAGATAGAGGGAAAGGGGAGGAGAGGAACGAGTTGGGGAGAAGGGGAGGTGGGGGAGAGGGGCATGGGAAGATTGTTTTAGGACGATCCTTATTGGTGTGATGGATGGAGAGCGGGGTGAGGGAGGAATGAAGATATGAGAGAGAGAGAATATGATAGAGTTAGAGAGGGAGGTGGAGAGAATGATGGGAAGAATTGAAGAAGAGAGGAAAGCAACTGGGAAGGAAGTGATGGAAATAAGATAATAGAGGAAGGGAGATGGTATAGGGGAGGGAGAGGGGGAGAGTTGGGGAGTTAGGGATGAAGTGTGTGAGAAAATGAAAGACTGACAGAAAAATGGAGTGATTGAGGGAAAGAGTTGAAGAAGGATGGAAAAGAGTCGGGAAGAGAGTTAAGGAATGGATGAGGCAATAAAAGAATGATATACAGAAAAGTCAGAAGGAAGAGGAAAAGAGTGGAGAGAGGGCGAGGGGTGAGGGAGAATATGAAAGAATACTGGGAGGGAGGGAGGGAGGGAGAGGGGAAGGAACAGTTGAAGAAGTATTGGAAAGAACTGAAGAGGGAGAGAGAGAGGGGTGCGGATGGTAAAGAAGGTGTTTGGAAGGTAGAAAGGATAGAAGAGCAGGGTTAAGAGAGAGTTTGGGAGAGAGAGGAGGAAGAAATCGGAGAAAGAGAAAGGAAGGGGGGATGATATTAAAAATGTTGAGAGAGGGATGTTGGGATGAAGGATAGAAAAGAGATGCGGAGTTAGGGAGATTGGGAAGGAATGACAGAAAAGAGAGAGAGAGGGAGGGGAAAGAAGGATAGGAGAGAGAGAGAGAGAGAGAGGGAAGGGGTAGGTAGGAAAGAGAGAGCAGGAAAAATGGAGGAAGGTTAGGAAAGCGTTAGAGGGAGGAAGAAGGGGAGGAAAGATATGGAGGAGTTTAGGAAATAGAGGAAAATCATTGAGGGAGACTAGGAGAGGGGAGGGAAGGGAAAGGGAGAGATAAAGAGCTACGTTAAATGAAGAGAAAATAGTTGGGGGGCAGAGAAGGAGGAGGAGAAAGGGAATGATTGAGGAGGTACTGCAAAGATTTAGGGAGGAAGAGAAAGAAGTGAAATGTGAGAGGAAAGAAATAGGGAAAGACAGAAGGTTTAGGCAAGGTAGAAAAGAGTTGGAAAGGGATTAAGAGGCGTGAGGAAAAAGTAGAGAGAGAGGATAATAAAAGAGATATGTGTGAAAAGTTTATAGGAGAACGAGTGAAGTTGAGACGTGGTTTTGGGAGTGTAGTGACTGGCGTAATAGTGTTGGTTGTTTTACTCTAGACACCTTACATAATAATAATAATAATAATAATAATAATAATAATAAGTAATGATGATGATGGTGATGATGTAAAGGTGGTAATACATTTTAGTACCATGACGTCTGTTCTTAAATTTTTTCTCACATCTACGAGACTATTTCATTCATTTTAGGAGAGACTGTTTTAAGTGGCGGGAATAGATATAAACTTCATGAAAAAATATTAACTAACTCAAGTCATTTTGTCGTAAGCTGGACCGGAATACACAAACGCACTTACGATCAATTTCCTTGCGTAACTAAGACTCTTATTTGCAGGAAGCACAAAGAGGCTGTCGAATCTTCCACTCTCTACCCTGTTCTAACGTCACATATAAATCATAGTTACGAGACGGAAATTACTGCAGAGTGTAACTTCTTTCTGCAGGAAGCTCAAGGAAAGGAGGGAAAGGAGAGTTCAGAATCCTCCCTTGTGTAGTTCATCTTGTAAGAAAAACAGAAGTTACGACTGGATATGGATCGTAACTAAGTTTGAGAATACCACATCTGATTAAAAGAATAATACGTCGGTAGAGTGAAAGGGTAACTCAGTAAATACAATAACCCGTATTTTTATTATTATTATTATTATTATTATTATTATTATTTTGTCGACTTAGCTATTGAAATGGAAGGGTAAGATATTAATTTCAATAGACCCTTCAGTGTGATTTGCCTCTCCAGAGTTTAATAAAATCACCCGGAGATATCAAGAATGCCAGAAAAATAGGCTTAATTGTTTCTTAAAGGGTTAAGGAATTACTGATTGGGTAGTTAGGAGTGGGAATGGGAGGGAATGGGATGATTGAGGCGTGGGAAGGGGAGGTGGGACAGGATGAGAATGAGGAGGAATGAGGAGAGAAGGGTCGAGGTGAGTGAAATGAAATAAGAATGGAGTGTGATAAAATGGGATGGGATGAAGAAGGGGATGAAGGATAGAATAGGGATGAGGAAAAAGTAATTGGCTCTAATGGGAAGGAGAAATGTGATAACATGACCGAGTAACATGGGATGGTGCGGGGAAGAGGGGACAAGAGAATGGACAGGGTGACCCGGAATGGAATGGGTAGGGGGAAATTGGTTAAAATGGACATAAGGGAAATGGGAAGGAATGGGGAGGGGAAATAGGATGACAAATAGGGAAAAACCGGAATGAAATTGATTGGAAATAGGTGAATCGTTTAGCGGTAACAGTAAATCAGAAAAAAAAAAGTAGCATCGCACTGAAGAGGTTTTAGACTACAAGGCAAGGCATAGAGGGGGATAAAATTGACTTAGAAAAATGCAAAGAAAGTTTAGAAATGGAAGAAAAGATAGTGTATAAAAAGATAAGACAATATGACAAAGGTGAGGAACGATGAGATATTAGGAAAAAATTATTGATAGAGTATGGTAGCTAAAAACTAAACGGTGGAGAGAGAGAAACTCATCATATAGGTACTTAGTTTTATAATTTTCACCTCACTGAATATCCCGCTGCCATACCCTGAACCCTTCTAGTACAATAACGTCTCATATTTATTGTGTGTGTGTGTGTGTGTGTGTGTGTGTGTGTGTGTGTGTGTGTGTGTGTGTGTGTGTGTGTGTAATTCACCGGGTCGGTCAGGATCACTTGATGGTCGTGATCGTCAGCGTTTTACCCTCCCGGAAGGGAGCTGAGAGCTCATATAGTCCGATCTAAGGGCAAGGCTGTGACCTTCACACACGCACACACCCGTCCCCTTGCTCAAGGGGGACAGTAACCACCCACTTCGTCAGTGAAACTTTTTCGCAACCTGAGCGAGGCGCGACCTCCCGTCCACCAGATGGCAAGCGGGAACGTTACCACTGCACCAGCGAGCGGTGTGTGTGTGTGTGTGTGTGTGTGTGTGTGTGTGTGTGTGTGTGTGTGTGTGTGTGTGTGTGTGTGTGTGTGAAGGACCTCTTAATGTGAGACCTGTAATTATGTTTTTATTGTAGTAATTATCTGCTTCTGTTTATTATTACGTTGGAAAGTATTTTGAGAATTTCAGTGTGTGTGTGTGTGTGTGTGTGTGTGTGTGTGTGTGTGTGTATGAGAGAGAGAGAGAGAGAGAGAGAGAGAGAGAGAGAGAGAGAGAGAGAAGGAAATGATACGGTAGGTATTGGAGAAATGGAGAGGAAGAGTGGAAGAGAAATGTAAGTAAGAGGGAAGTAGAGAGAGCGGTTCTGAGGAGGGAGGAGGAGGGAGAAAAAGAGGAGGGGAGAGAGAAAGGGAGGGAAATGAAAAAGATAAGGCTGGAGGAAGGGAGAGCGACTGACAAAAGGAGAGAGAGAGAGAGAGAATGGTAGTCGGTAGACGGTAATAAACAATAATTCCTTCCCTAATTCTAACACACACACACACACACACACACACACACACACACACACACACACACACACACACACACACACACACACACACACACACACACACACACACACAGTCCTAAAAAAAGAAATCCCACTCAACTTGCGGGCCCACTTAAAACTTCCGCCCACTTATCGGCAGAAAACTGTTTTGATCACTTAGCACAATTTACCAAAGCTTCGTCTGTGTAAAGTGGACTGTGGACAGTTAAGTGAAAAAAGTTAAAAGTTAAGTATAAGCGCAGATTTTTCATTATTATTATTATTAGACGGAGCTAAGATTTCGAAGATTTGGAAGAGTGAATGATTGTGCGACCCATTTTTGTTGATTAAAAAAAAAAGAAAGAAACAAAGGCTAACTAGACAAGCGCCGTCACTTAAACACCTATTGATTTAATTAGGTAGCGTAATTTCCTAAAGCCTCGTTAGTATTTTGTGAACTGTGAACAATGAATGAATGTAGCAGAGTGAGGTGAGAAGTTGTTACCTTATCGTGTTTAAGTTGTCTGTGTTTTATTTTCAATTTTTATGACGCGTTTTTCTATATTTAATTTCAGGTTCTTGTGTCGTGTTTGAAGTTTGTGGTGCGTAGTGTTTAGATTTTGTTGAGACAGGAAGGGAAATTATGTATATGATTAGGTTTCCCTAAGTAGTACATAGGGAAAGATTAACCCTCACCTGATCGAGACAGTATGGTGTTTTATTCCAGCTAATTCCAGACGATTTTATTCAGGTGGATGTGAGTCAAAGGAGCCTGGAAGAGTTAACGTCCCATGTGTATTAAGTGTCTTGCCAGGAAAATTTAAAAGATCACGATTATCAGGTCAAAGAAGGATGTTGCTTTGTATTGAGGAAGGCGGGGACGATGAAAGAAAACAGTAAGAACAGAAGACAAATGATGATATTTTGAACACACGCAGAAGAAATATAGGGGAAATTGGGAAAGGTAGACGAGAGAGAGAGAGAGAGAGAGAGAGGAGAGAGAGACGAGGTTTCATGAGTCACTTTACGAGCTAAGTTTGGTCTCTCCCTCGTCTCCTATTTCTCCTTTCTCGTGCTTTATTTTCCTGTGTGTTTTTTTTTACTGTATTTTTTGCTTTTCGCTCACTGTCTGTTTTCACGGCCCTTTGTGTGTCTTCTTCCTTTAATTTCTTTTATCGTTTGTTTTGATTATGCCATTCTTTGTTTTTCTTTTCCTTGTTTTTCTCTTGGTTGGATATTGTTTGGTGAGTGTTGCGCTTCCTCATTTGATTTTCTTTGCCTTTTTTTTCACTTCATATTTGATGTTCCTCGTTTATTTTGTCCTAAGGTTTTCATAATTTATTGGCTTTGTTGTTTATACGGTCTGACTTGCTGACAGTTTAGTTGCGTTTTTATTTATTTATTTATTTATTTTCTGGTTCCTCGATTAAGTGTGCGATTTTTCTTATTTTTTCTTTCAGTTTATCTTTGTCGTTTTCAGCTTACTCCAAATTTCCAGAGCAATTTTTTCTTTATACGGCGTTTTTTTTCTTTGGCGATTATTCTATGTTTTACCTTCATCTCTGTTTTATTAATAATTCTTTTAACTACCTTGGTCTCCCTCAGTTTTTACATTATCCCTTTTATAGTTCCTTCGTATCTTTTTATGTCCCTCATTCATGTGTCACATTGATTTTGTTCTTCCTATGCCAGACGATTTTATTTAGCTTTGGGTAGACCTCTTGCCGCGAAGGGGTTAATTAAGCTAATATCTAAGCCTCTTGGTTCATAAATCCTTCCCTGGCTGAGCAAAATCGTCTGGAAATAGGAATAACGAAAATAAATAAAGAATACTAAATGGGAGAGCAGTGGTAAATCCTTTTACTGTCTTCTCTCTCTCTCTCTCTCTCTCTCTCTCTCACTATATTTTCTCATTCTCCCACCTCTCTTTTCTTTACGCTTTGTTAAGGCACCTGATTGCTTGCTTTCCATCAATAATTTTCCGTTTTCATTTTATATTTTCAGACCGTGAGGAGAGATGGGAGGATGGAGGAAGGATTGGTGGATGGATGGATGGATTGGGATGGATTGGATGGATGGATAGATTGGATGAGATGGATGGATGGATGGATGGATAGATAGATTGGACGGGATGGATTAGATGGATGGGATGACTTGAATTGGATGGATGGATGTAAATATAAATATATAAAGGTAAAGGTAAATGTTTTGCTGAATAAATGGGTGGGTGGCCGGGAGATTGGTTAAGCTGGGTGGAGAGAGAGAGAGAGAGAGAGAGAGAGAGAGAGAGAGAGAGAGAGACTCAGGCAAGCGAATCACAATTGCCAATTTTGGATTTCGCTGACTCACCACCCCCTCCCCCATCTCTTTACTTCCCCCTTTCTCTCACTCACTGTTCCTCTCTCTCTTTCTCATTTTCTTTTTCGTTCCACTTCCTTCTGTTAGTCTCTCTCTCTCTCTCTCTCTCTCTCTCTCTCTCTCTCTCTCTCTCTCTCTCCACACACACACACACACACACACACACACACACACACACACACACACACACACACACACACACACACACCTCAGTAGCAGAAGAAGACAATACTTAAAGCTCTACATCTTTCCCATAGCACTTTTTTTTTTTACTAGCACCATATTCAAATCTTTATCTCCTTTAATAGCTCAGCACTGAAGATGGAGAGAGGACAGATTTACGCTTCGATAAAGTGGACAGCGTATAGGTAAATTAACAAAACTCGTATAAGGTCCTCAATGGCAACTTAAGCTCGTTTGGTCAGTCACCCATTGTTTATTTTGCGGAACTTTGAAGTAAATATATATGAATGAGCTAGTATGTGGTAAGACTCGAAGAAAATGGACTTGGCTCCGTCGTCCCCGTTACAGGAAATAAACTGTTGAGGGGTAACTGTAATCATTTCTCAGAACAATAGAAAAGTTTATGTGACACCAAGGGCCCAAGGGAATGTTACAGCAAAGTTCCATCATAATCAGTCCACACTTCTAGGAGGAGTAGCTGGATAAACCCATATTCAGACAGACAGCAGTTCATTATTGTAGGGATATCTCATTCATCTTGATCGGATTCAGATTAACATTGACACATTCTTGTGGGTCTGGGAAGGAGTGATAAGAGGTCAGTGCAAATGTATCCAAGGTCAAGGTCGCGGATCAAGGTCAAAGTTCAGGGCGCGGCGTTGTCTCAAGTGCGTCTGGGATGAAGTGGTAAGACGTTTGTGCGCGTCGATCCCAGGTCAAGGTCACGGATCAAGGTTCACGTTCTGGCCGCGGTATTGTGTCATGAATGCTGATGCGATTTGGATCAAGCTTGGCAGTTGCGATTATGTGGCGAAGGGAAGACGTGATTCGATTGTGGTGACCAGTCAGAGGTGAAGGTTACTCGTCAAGGCCGGGGTTCGATCTCGGTCTCATTGTGTTTTCTGAGCATTTTTTTGTTTACCTAATTCTTGCTGGTATTGGACGATTTTATCCAGCCTTTTTTTTCATTAACCTTTCATGATATTATCCAGCCATTTCCTTATTTCATCTTGCATGATTTTATCGAGTCATTTTCCTCCTTAACATTTCATTATTTTATCCAGCCCCTTTCTTATATAATCTTCCTGATTTTATCCAACCCCTTTCTTTTTTTCATGACTTTATCCAGCATTTTCTTTAAGCTTTCATGAATTTATCTTGCCCGTTTCTTTTTTAACCTTTCATGATTTATCAAGCCCATTTCTTTAGCCTTTCATGATTTTATCCAACCTTTTTCTTTAGACTTTCTTCATAGTTTCGCTTCTGCCTGGCGGTTTTCTTAACAAGCTGAGCAGAGTAGTGTGTTTTTCTTTTTCTTTAGCCGTATTTTCTTTATTTTCATCTCCTGACAGTTCCATCCACACGAACAGAATAACAATTTTACATGCTTTATTGTTTTATCTTCTACATGTTTATTGTATTCTCCCACCAGGCGACTTTATACAGCTTAGAGAGAGAGAGAGAGAGAGAGAGAGAGAGAGAGAGAGAGAGAGTTTCAGTCAGTCAGTCTTCGTTAACCCCTTGGCTGCTAGAGGTCTTCTGATGTCTGTTGCTGTCTTCACTTTATTTTTTTTATTTTTTTTTTTTATGCAAGGAAATTATCTCGTCGTGAAGGGGCTCGTGAAGTCTACAGTATATCTAACCCCATCAGGCTGAAAAATCCCTCCTAAGCTGAATAAAATCGTCTGGAGATAGGAAGAGTGAAATATAGGTCCCCGTGTTGAAGGGGTAATTTTCTCTCTCTCTCTCTCTCTCTCTCTCTCTCTCTCCCCCCCCCAAACACTTCCTGCTTCCACTGTCCCTTCCGGCTCCTTCCCTCCTCCTTCCCTTTCTCCCTCCCTCCCCTCTTTCCTCCATGTATTCTCTCTCTCTCTCTCTCTCTCTCTCTCTCTCTCTCTCTCTCTCTCTCTCTCATTTTCCTCTTGCTTGTCTTAGACCTTCGCCTTTTAGTACCTACACCTACCTCTTCTTTTCTTTTTACCCTGCTTTCCTTTTCTTCCTATTTCTGTGTTTTTCAGCTTTTCCTCTTATTCTTTCACTTCCATCCATCTGTTCTCTACATCCTGCCACCCCTTTCAAACTTCATTCTTTCCCTCTTGAATTCCCTCCATATATTTCTTATTCCTTCCATCCCTCCTTTCTTCCCTACATATCTTTAAGTTCTTCCTCGTCATTCTGCTCCACTTTCTTCTTTCCTCTCCTGCTTTAATTCTTTCTTTGTATCTCCCCTCCCCCTCCTATCTCTAGCTTTCCCTTCCTCTGCTACTCATCCCGTTTCCTCTCTCCTCTTCTCTCCTCTCTTCCCCTCGTGCTCTGTTCCGTTGTCTTTCTTTTTATTATTGCCTCCTTTCCTTCTCTCCTCTGCCATCTCTCTTTCTTGTATATTCCATCCTTTCCGTTCCTTTCTCAGCATCATCCCTTCCTTCCCACCCTTTCCATCCCATTATTCCTTCTTTTCCTCCCTCTCTCCTCCCCATTATTCCTTGTTTTCCTCCCTCGCTCCTCCCCATTCTTCCTTTTTTCCTCCCTCTCCCCCCCTCTCTCCACCCCATTATTCCTTCTTTTCCTCCCACTCATCCCCATTAATCCTTCTTTTCTTCCCTCTCTCCTCCCCATTATTCCTTCTTTTCCTCCCTCTCAGCTCCTTTATTCCTTCTTTTCCTCCCTCTCTCCTCCCCATTATCCTTCTTTTCCTCCCTCTCTCCTCCCCATTATTCCTTCTTTTCCTCCCTCTCTCCCCATTATCCTTCTTTTCCTCCATCTTTCCTCCCCATTATTCTTTCTTTTCCTCGCTCTTTCCTCCCCATTATTCCGTCTTTTTCACCCTCTTTCCTCCCTGTTATTTCTTCCCTCCTCCCCATCCCTTCCTGCCTCATCTCCTATCCTCTTGTTCCCTCCCTGCTTTGATCATTCCCTCCCTCCCTCCCTCCCTCCCTCCCTCCCTCCACTGCGTCATTCCCTCGCCCTCCCTCCGCCCTTACTCCCTCCTCCCCTTCCTCCTCCCGTTCTTCCTTCCTTCCTTCCTTCCTCAGCGTGTTCCCTCTCTCCCTGTTCCATTCCTCCCTACCTCCAGCCAACGTTGATTTCCTCCCTTTTTCACGTGTTTCTTTCCTCCCTCTTTCCCTTCCTCATTCTCTCCCTACATTACCGGTATCTCTCTCGTTCCTCCCTACGTTCGTTCCCTCCTTCCCTTTCTCCCTCCTTCGTCCCTTCCCTCCCTTCCTCCGACCCCCTCCCTCCTTCTTCCCTCTCTCTCACCTTCGTTCCCTCCCCTTTTCTTCCCTTTCTCTTACGTTTGTTCCCTCTCCCTTCTCTCGCCTCCCTCCCTCCCTTCCCTCGCCTCCCTCCCTCCCTCGCCTCCCTCTCTCCCTCTCTTGCACCGACCCCTCCTCCCCCCCAACCTCACTCTTACCTTCGTTCCCTCCCTCCCTCCCTCCTTTGCATCGACCCCTCCTCCCCCATCCTCTCTCCTACCTTCGTTCCCTCCCCCTCGCCTCCCTCCCTCCCTGCCTCCCTCCCTGACCTGGCTGCAGTAGCAAATTCCGCTCACATTAGCAAGTTTAGCAAGACCATCCTTTTGTCTGATGCAATGGAGGAGCGGGGAAAAAAAGAGGAAAATAGAAAAGTCGGCCATTGTAAATTTCACTTTAATGTGGGAGGGTGGAAGGGGGAGGGGGCGCGCTGGGGAGAGAGAGAGAGAGAGAGAGAGAGAATTAGCTTTTGGATGGATTGTAAGACTGATTCGTTTAAGTAGGTTGACTGAAAAAATATATTAAATAGAGGGAGAGAGAGAGAGACAGACAGACAGACAGACAGAGACAGAGAGACTGATAATACCTAAATATACCTATAGCTTCATTTTTAACACTGTCATGGTCAACCCAACTCTACTGATCTGTTCCATCTGACATTATACGATATTATTCAGGTGAGTCATAGGTGCATCAGTGTTAATCAAAATCCGTGACACATAATTACAGGTACTCACAGTTTCGAATTACCTTGATGTGCAATATAATTTCCCCTTTCTATAATTCTGAAAAAAAAAAAAGACCCCGTATTGTTTATCAGTATTTCCACCATACATCACTAACCTTCCTCTCATATATAGTACTTTTGCTCCCTTACATATATTCCTTCACACATTTATCTTTCCATTTCCTTCTCGGTGTCCTCCTCTTCCTCCCTCTCCTTCCAACTCTGCTTCTCCCTCTCCTTCTCCTTTTTTGTCTTCCTCTCCTACTCCTTCCTTTCCTTCTCCCTCTCTTTCTCTGTCTTCCTCTCCCTCTCCTCTCCTCATCCCTCTCCTTCCATCCACCTTATTCTTAGTGCCTTATAGTCAATCTCTCACTTTCCATTACTTTCACTACCGGTTTTACTTTGTCTGTCACTTCCCAGTTTACATCTGTCTCTCTATATGTTTGTCAGTGTTTATATCTGTTGCGTGACGCCGCGTCCTGTGAGGGGCGTCCTCGGCAAATGACCTCTAGGCGTTTCTATCTCTAATGACCCCACGACCCCCCCTCTCTCTCTCTCTCTCTCTCTCTCTCTCTCTCTCTCTCTCTCTCTCCCTCTCCCTCCCTCCCTCCTCCCAGCATAAAAAAAAGAAAGAAAAAAGACTAAAGAAAATTGCTTGAATATCTGGGTTACTTCAGACAGAAATATTAGCTTGCAAACTTTGAGGGTAATTTGATCAAAACTAGATTAAATTTGTTCTGTACCTACTTGCCTGGGGAGAAGATAAAGTTGAAAAAGAATAATGCTCTCTCTCTCTCTCTCTCTCTCTCTCTCTCTCTCTCTCTCTCTCTCTCTCTCTCTCTCTCTCTCTCTCTCTCTCACACACACACACACACACACACACACACACACACACACACACACACACACACACACACACACACACACACACACACACACACACACACACACACACACACACACACAGTTCCTGCATTTGGTGTATAAAGTAGTTGCACAACTTTCACACGGATTTAACCTTTCATCTCAGTGAAGTACAGCCAGCCTAGGTGATGTACAGGGACGCCTTCATGTGGTGTCACTAATATAACCAGGCGGCTCCACTGCTTAGTTATGCAAACGTCTCTCAACTACTTTCCCATCCCCCGAAAGGAAGATGGTGGACTGGAGAAGGGCACTGGGTTCACATTCAGGTAGGCTTGGGACTGCAATACTACGACTAGACTACTGCTTCAACTACAACCTACCTTTACATTCTTGTCATTTCTTCTGGCGTCTCTCTTTTCGTCCTTCATTTCTCCCTACTTCCTTTTCTTCCATTATCATTTCTTTCTTTCATCCTCCTTTCTTTCTTCATTTCAGCTTTTTTTGTTTCTACTTTATTCTTGTGATTCAGTGTCTTATTAAGTAGGTAGCATAGTCACAGCCAGCTTAATAGCAAAACGCCCCGAGAGAATCAGTAGGTCTGTTGCTGGTGTTGGCTTCTCTTTTTAATCCTTTTTGATCATCCTTCTCTCCATTTTTTCATCATGCCCTCATCCATCACTCCTTCTCTTCTTATGTTTACGCTTGCATTGTTTCTTCCTTCTCTCATGTTTTCTCCTATTCCTTCGCTTTATCCCTTATGCCTTCTTCCTACCTCCTTCTTCCATAGAATTCTCTTTGTACTCCTTCCCCTCCCTCTCCAGTTCCTTCCTCCTCCCGCTTCTTTTTGTACCTCTTCCTTCATCCTTCCTTGTTCCACCTTCCTCTCTCCCTCCTTCCATGTTCCCCTCTCCTCTCACCTTTGTTCATCCCTCCATCCCTCCTTCTTCTGTCCTCGTTTCTCTTTCCTTCCATCTTTGTTCCGCCTTCCCTTCCTCCCCCCCCTCTCTCCCTCGGTCCTTCTTTCTCCCTCCCCCCACCTTTGTTACAGTCTCCCTTCCTCCTTCCTTGTTTTTCCCTCCTCCCACCTTTGTTTCTTCCTCCTCTCCCTTCTCCCTTGCTTCTCCCTCCCTCCTTCCATGCTCTTCCCTCCCTCCTTCCATGCTCTTCCCTCCTCACATGTTTATTCCTCCATCCCTTCCTCCCTCCTTGTTTCTCCCTCCTCCCTCCTTGTTTCTCCCTCCTCCCAGTTTTGTTCTTCCCTCCTCCTTCCATCTGTTCTCCCTCCTTAGTCCCCCCTTTCTCTCTGTTTATTTATTTTTTATTTTTTTCAGGCTGACATGTATGCAAATGGTTTTAAGATGATCGATAATTACGAGAACGTTTTACGATTATCTGTACTCTTTTTATTTTTCTGAAGCGTTATTTGTAGGCTGTATTTTGCACAGTATTTCCACTTCTGTCTTTCCGTTGAAAATGTTCATGATTGTTCTTTCTATCAGTCTTGGTGTCTTCTGTGGGGACTATAGGTTTGCGCAGATCTGTCAGTACGTCAGTGCGTACGTCAGTCCGTCTGCAATTTCATGTCCGCTCTGTAGCTTCCACATGCATGGACAGATTTTGATACAGTTTCACACAATTGTTCCCCATACCATGACGGTGTATCGCTCGCAACAACCAGCCAACTACTCCCAAGTTCAAGGTCTTTACATACCCATATCGCGTACGCAGTACATACGTATTTCTATCATATCCTCATTGCACAGTACATGTGTGGTTATTATCCGGTGGAGGACTTTGCATGGCAATACTTCATTCACTTGTTTATGTATTTATTTAGTTATCTTTTGCTGGCTCTTTCGGATGCAGTGGTGGATGCGGGACAGTCTTCCTCCATTCCATCCATTTCTGTCAGGCCTTTTAGATCTTCAGTGTAAATAGCTTTGGCCCAGCAGATAACCTCGTTACGGGTAAATAGGCCTATGGTTGTCCGTACTTTTTCTGTTTTCTAATATACTTCCTCTCTCCTCCTTTTGGCCCTTCCTTACTCCTTGCTTGTTCCTACCTACCCTCTTCCATGTTCCTCCCTCCCTCCTTCCCTTGTTTCGTCCTTCACCCTCCTTTGGTCCTCCTCCCTCCCTCCTGCTTGCCTCGCTTGTCCCTCCCTCTCTGCTTCCTCGCTGCTCCCTTATTTCTCCTCCCCATTTTAATGTTCCCGTTGTATTCCACATCCATCTCCTCTTCTCTGCGTTTTCCTTCCTTCCTCCCTTGTTCCTCCTCCTTCCTCCCTAGTTCCTCCTCCTCCCTCCCTTGTTCCTCCTCCTTCCTCCCTTGTTCCTCCTCCTTCCTCCCTTGTTCCTCCTCCTTCCTCCCTTGTTCCTCCTCCTTCCTCCCTTGTTCCTCCTCCTTCCTCCCTTGTTCCTCCTCCTTCCTCCCTTGTTCCTCCTCCTTCCTCCCTTGTTCCTCCTCCTTCCTCCCTTGTTCCTCATCCTTCCTCCCTTGTTCCTCTTGTTCCTCTTCCCCTTGGTGGTGGAGTGGTGGGTAAGAGGAGATGGGGGGAGGGAGGAGAGAGATGGAGAGGGAAGGAGGGGAGATGGAGGAGGGTGGGAGGAGCGATGAGGCTGGTGCAATCTGAGGAACGTGAGGCAGATACTAACAACTCCCCTCCTTTCTATCCTTCCCTTCCATTCCTCCCTCCCATCCCTCCCTACCTCTTGTCTCTCTCCCTCCAACTCTCCTCCCAGCCTATTATCTCTCTCTGTCCCTTCCGCCTTCCCTCCAACCGCCCCCTTCTCCCTCTTCTCTTCTGTGCTCCCCCTCCCCTTCTCTCCACCTTTCCACCTCTCCCTCATGTCTCTCCCTCCCTGTATCCCTTTCCCCCCCTCCTTATCTCTCCGATCCCCTCTCCCTATCCGCCCCCCCCCCCTTCCTCTTGCTTCTCCATTCCTCCCTTCCTATCTTGTTTCTCCCTCCCTCCTCACTCCCTTTCTCTTATCTCTTCCTTCCTCCCCTCCTCCACCCTTCCTTATTGTCTTTCCTCCTCCTTGTCTCTCCCATTCTCCACCCATCCCTCCCTCTTGTCCTTTTCTCCTTCCTTCCCTTGCATCCTCTTCCCTCTCTCTTGTCTTTCCCTCCCCTCCCTCCCTCCCTCCCTCTCATCGTCTCTTTCTCATGGCCCTATTTCCATCCCTCTTGTCTTTCCCTCTCTCCCTCCGTCCCATCCCCCTCCCCTCCTCCATCCCATCTCCCATCCTTCCTCTCTTCTTTCCATCCCTTCTCCCTCATCTCTCTCTCCCTCTAAAATTCATTCTTCCCCCCCCCACATTCATTCTCTCTTTCTTCCATAAATATCTCTCCTCTCACTCTAGATCTCCCTCACGTCTCTCTCCCCCCTCTCTCCCCCCTCTCTCCCCCCTCTCTCCCTCCCCCCTCTCCTCTCTCTCTCTCTCACTCCCTCTTCCCTCCTGTTCTCTCCATCCTTTTGTCTCTCCCTCTCTTTCCCCCCATCTCTCCCTCGTGACTCCCCCGCTCCTCCCTCATTTCTCAGCTCTCTCTCTCTCTCTCTCTCTCTCTCTCTCTCTCTCTCCTCGCCCACCTCTCACTTGTCTCTCGCAATTACTGTTTCTCCACACCATTCTCTCATGCAATTCCTTAACTCCTTTCCGTGTGCACTCTCTCTCTCTCTCTCTCTCTCTCTCTCTCTCTCTCTCTCTCTCTCTCTCTCTCTCTCTCTTTAATTCACCACCTTTTCCCTCGTAACCCATTTACATTTTATTAGTTCTTTATTTTTATGTTCTTCTTTCTTTACGCTCTCTCAGTTCTCTCTCTCATCTTGTTCTACCTCTCTTTTTCTCCCTTTTTTTCTCTCCTTTGTTCCCTTTCTTCCCTTTTCTCTCTCCCTCCTTTCCCTTTTCTCTCCTCATTACTTTCCTTTCATCCAATCACAGCCATCCTACGTTGTTGTCCTTGTCGTAACGTCTTTTATCCGGCGACTTATTTTTTCTTTCTTCTCGCTACTAATCAATTTTGTTCAACTTAAGAAGGCCTCGTAGTGAAGGGGTTAATCAAGGCTGTCTAACTTATCTAGTATTAAGAGAATTTCCTAACCCTATTGAAATCTGTCTGTCTGTCTATTGCCAGACGCCACAATCTCTTAATGGGTGGCCATTTGATTTTGAGTTATTTATTTTACTGGGAGGGGCACTAACCCTCCACCCACTTGCTGACATGTAGGGAGCACGTATGGTTTGGTTATATGGTTACCATCCAGCGTTGTAGATGGTTTCTTGGCTTACAGGAAACCATTTGGCTTGTCAATGTAAAGCCACCTGAAAAGGAAAGAAAAGCAATAAGAAGTGACAGGAAAGATGGGAGAAATAGGAAGAGAGGAGGGCAGGCACAGAAAAGGAATGATAAAGGCTAAGGAAGATGTAGGCAGCACTACATCAAGTGAGTGGATGATGGTCGCCACCACATCAAGACATAGTAAGAATATAGTTAAAAATACGTAATACATAGTTAAAAATACGTAATAATATTGAAAAAAAAACTCATATAACAGATATCTTAGTTACAACCTACCTTATGAAAAACAGAAAAGATCACTATATTTGTTATCATTTGCTTTCTTTTTTCCTTTTTTTCCCTCCTCCTCTTCCTGCTTCCCCCACTTTTTCGTCCCTCTGTCTATCCCTCTCACCTTTCTTCCCACCCACCTAACAAGCTTCTCTTCTTTCCTTTCTTCTTCTTCCTGCTTCTCTCCACCCTAATTACCTACCTCCTCCATCCCCTCCATCCTTGTTATCCACCTTCCTCTCCTCCCTCCCTCCCTTCCTTCCACCCCTCCCTCCCTCCCTCCCTCCCTTCCACCCCTCCCTTCCACCCCTCCCTTCCACCCCTCCCTCCCTTCCACCCCTCCCTCCCTTCCTCATTCCTTCCCTTCGCTCATCCTCTTTCCTTCTACCTCTTGTTTCCATCCCCTCCCCCCTCTCTCTTTCATCCTTTCCTTTTTCTCCTCTCCCCTTTTCGCTCTCCTCCATACTTCTCTCTCTCTCTCTCTCTTTCTCTCTCTCTCTCGTCCTTCCCATTCCACTACACTCGTTCCCTCCCCTCTCCTTTCCTCTACTCTTCTCTCCACCAACATTTCTAATTTCTCCTTCCCGTTACTTCTCCTTCGTCCTCATCCGTCTCCTTGCAGCTCCATCTCTCCACCTCCATCCCTCCCTCTTTCCACCTCTTTCCCTCCTCCTTCCCTCCTTCTCCTTCCCTCCTTCTGTCCACCTCCTTCCCTCCTGCTCTCCACCTCCTTCTCTCCAACTCCTTCCCTCCTTCACTCCACCTCATTCCCTCCTTCTCTTCACCTCCTTCCCTCCACCTCCATCCCTCCACCTCCATCCCTCCACCTCCTTCCCTCCTCCTCTCCACCATCTTCCCTCCTCCTCTCCACCTCCTTCCCTCCTCCTTTCCACCTTCTTCCCTCCTTCCATCTCCTTCCCTTCTCTCCATCTCCTTCCCGCCTTCTCACCACCTCCCTGCCTCCTCCTCTCCACCTCCCTCCTTCCTCCTCTCCACCTCCCTCCTTCCTCCTCTTCACCACCTTCCCTCCTCCTCTTCACCACCTTCCCTCCTCCTCTCCACCTCCTTCCCTCCTTCTCTCCACCTCCTTCCCTCCTTCTCTCCACCTCCTTCCCTCTACCTCCTTCCCTCTTTCTCTCCACCTCCTTCCCTCTTTCTCTCCACCTCCTTCCCTCTTTCTCTCCACCTCCTTCCCTCTTTCTCTCCACCTCCTTCCCCCCTTCACTCCACCTCTTTCCCTCCTTCTCTTCACCTCCTTCCGTCCACCTCCTTCCGTCCACCTCCTTCCTTCCTTCTCTCCACCTCCTTCCTTCCTTCTCTCCACCTCCTTCCTTCCTTCTCTCCACCTCCTTCCCTCTTTCTCTCCACCTTCTCACCTCCTTCTCCACCTCCTTCCCTCCATCTCTCCACCTCCCTCCGTCCTTCTCTCCACCTCCGTCCCTCCTTCTCTCCACCTCTTTCCCTCCAACTCTCCACCTCCTTCCCTCCTTCTCTGCACCTCCTTCCCTCCATCTCCTTCCCTCCTCCTTTCCACCTCCTTCCCTCAACCTCCTTCCCTCCTTCCCTCAACCTCCTTCCCTTCTTCTTTCCACCTCCTTCCCTTCTTCTTTCCACCTCCTTCCCTCCTTCTCCCCACGTCCTTCCCTCCTTCTCCCCACGTCCTTCCCTCCTTCTCCCCACGTCCTTCCCTCCTTCTCCCCACGTCCTTCCCTCCTTCTCCCCACGTCCTTCCCTCCATCTCCACGTCCTTCCCTCCTTCTCTCCACCTCTTTCCCTCCATCTCCTTCCCTCCCTCCTTCAGCCAGATAAATGAAAAACTTGGAGCCTGAGAATCCTTGAGATCCAATTATGAACTTTTCAACCATCACCGCCCCTCTTTTATCTATCGCTCTGTATCTATCTAATTGCCTCTATTATCCCTGTATCTATCGCTCAGTATCTTTCTAATTGCCTCTGTTATCTGTCTATCGCTCAGTATCTATCTAATTGCCTCTATTATCCCTTTATCTATCGTTCAGTATCTATCTATTTGCCTCTATTATCTCTATCAGTCGTTCAGTATCTTTCTAATTGCCCCTATTATCCCTTTATGTATCGCACAGTATCTATCTAATTGCCTTTATCATCCCTTTATCTGTCGCTCAGTATCTATCTTTGCCTCATTTCTTTATCTATCGCTTACTAATTGCCATTGTTTATCTATCGCTCACCGTGTAATTGCCTCTATATCTGTCAGTGTATATCTCTAATTCCCCCTATTATCTATCTATCGCCTACTATCTATATAATTGCCACTTATCTCTGTCTATCGCTCACTATCTCTATTTTTTTTTTTTTTTGCCTGGGTTAGTCTATTTTGTTCGTCACCTGTCTAAGTGATTTAATTAAGGTGTGTAAGGCCCGTATTTACGTCGGGTAAGGAAGTTCCCTAACACCTCTTCCATACCGATTTATTTTTGGATACGGTTGGCTAATATCGTTTTGTACGTTATTTATGCAGAGTATGGTGATATTAGAATGGTTTAAGTAACACAGAAGAGGGTGGTAAGGTGTAACAAGCAAAATAAATCGCTAAGGAAGAGGTTTTTAGGGCGCTGGAGAGGGACGCCTTCACGTGGTGGCACGAATATAACCACGTGACTTTCGGTTTTACAAGTACCCCTCGTCTGCGTCCCTATCCCCCGAAAGGAGCAGAGTGGACTGCAGGAGGAGGACAACTTCAGCCTGCAGTCCACTGGGTTCACTTCACATGAACCCAAGGCTAGAACTACATCACCCTCACCTAATCCAGTTATTGGTGGTCTGTTTTATTTATTTTTTTTTTCTTTATTGTCTCCTGTGTTGTTTCGTCCTCTCTCTCTCTCTCTCTCTCTCTCTCTCTCTCTCTCTCTCTCTCTCTCTCTCTCTCTCTCTCTCTCTCTCTCTCTCTCTCTCTCTCTCTCATCCCCTTCCTCCTTTGTCTCCTTTCTATTTTCTCTGCGTCTGTGCTTCCTGCCTCTCCAGCTGTTCTTATTGCCAATATCAGACCTCTCATCCTCGACCTTCTGCCCCCTTCCCATCTTCTTCCTGCCCCTCCTCCTCCTCCTCCTCCTCCTCCTCCTCCAGTCTCTTCTTCCTAATCTGGTTCCTTCTGTATTTTCGTGCTTCACTCTTCTGATCTCCTCCTCTTCCTCCCCTTTCCCATTTCCTTCAATATCCTCCTCCTTTTCTCTTTCATTCTTGCCTTATTCTTTCCGCTTTCCCTATGTCCCTCCAGATATTCCTAAGTTTCTCCTTTTCCCTGACTAGTTATTCTTCCTGTTCCATAAATCATTCCTATACCCCTTTCGTCTCCCCGGCAATTGCATTCCATTTTTCCCTTGACTCTGTGTTCCATGTTTTCACTTTCTTATTCATATCCGTTATTATTTTCCTCGTTCCTTAGGCCTTTCTTTTACCTTCCTCTCCCCTCTATCATTGCTTTTTTTTTTTTTTTTTTTTTTTTTTTTTTTTAAGGATCTATGTCTTCTTTTGTCTCCTTCCCTCTCCCCATTTTCCCCTTCCCTTATTTCATAGATTATTTTCCTTACTTTCCTGCTCTTTCCCCTCCCTTTCCTTTCCATATCTGTTTGTAATCATCCTCACCTTTTCATTCCATTGTTTCGTCTCATATCCAATCCGACCTGACCACTCTTCTCCTCCCATTCTTTTCATCAGTGTTGTGTTTTATTACCTATTTTGCCCTTCTGTTTCTCCCCATTTCTCTGTCTACGCTTTCAGTCATTCCCTTTCTTGCCATTTTACTCTTTCTCTGTCTTTTATCTTTCTCACTTCATTTTTTATTGCCTTTTTCTCCCGTTTAGGCACTTGTCTTTTTTCCCCTCTTTGCTATTTAGTGTACCTCTTTCCTCTCTCTTTTCAAGTTTCCCTTCTTTCCCCTCTTTTCCTTCTCTCCCCTCTTTTCCACTCTTTACTCCATAGTCTCCCCTCTTTTCCTCTTTTTACTCCTCACTTTCCCCCTTTTTACTCCTCACTTTCCCCTTTTTTACTCCTCACTTTCCCCTCACTCCCTTCTTTACTCTGTACTCTTCTTACAATTTCCTCTTTACTTTTTTTTTTACCCCATCTTTTCATTTCATAGCCCCGACCTCTTCTTTCTCTTTTCATTCCCTTGTTTCCCCCTCCCTACTCTTCTGCTTCTCCATTCCCCCCCCCCTCTCTCTCTCTCTCTCTCTCTCCACATCTTTTCTAATATTCTCTTTGCCTTCCTCCTTCCATTGTTATCCTTCACGTTACCTCTTGCTTTCTCTTTCCTCCTCTTTTTCCTAGATTATTTTTCCTCACCTTCTGCATCATTTTTCCTTTTCCTCCTCTCTTTTATCTTTCTTTTCTCTCTTTTCTTCATCTATTTTCCCCTCTCCCCGCACACGTACACACGGCGTTTGGTTTACATACGCACACATGAAAGCGCACCAGACAAACACAATCACAACTACATAAACACACACCGGTAAGTGTATACAGAGCTGAACTTGATTGTCCTCTCTCTCTCTCTCTCTCTCTCTCTCTCTCTCTCTCTCTCTCTCTCTCTCTCTCTCTCTCATATACTTTTCTATCTATCTGTCTATCAGTGTTTATCTTTCTCTTTGTATCTTTATGTATCTTTGTCAATTTTTTTGCCAATCTTTATGTCCTTCTAGCTATGTATCTGTGTGTCTGAGTGTATAATTAAAGCCATTTATCTGTGTGTCCATACCTGTCTATCTGCTTAATTATCTATCGGTATCTGTCTCTTTCTATCTACCTGTTTATCTGTCTCTGTCTCTCTGCGATGGTTTGGGCATTTGGAGAGAATGGATAATGAGCGATTGGTGAAAAAGATAACTAGATCTGGTGTGAAAGGTGTAAGGCTGAGAGGGAGACCACGAATAGGGTGGATGGACAGTGTGAAGAGAGCGCTGGATGCGAGAGGGATGTCTGTTGAGGAAGGAAGAGTGGCTGTGCGTGACAGAAATAAATGGAGAGAGATTGTGAATGACTAAATGATGACGCAGCCCTGAGGGGATATTCTCCCGCATTTGGTCTGATCAGCTAGTCAGGTCAGGTGCGGGTAATGGGATGGATCTATTATGATGTGGCGGGGGTAAACCAGCTCTGCTGTCGGGCCCTGCTGCGGATGTCACTGATTGCACTGCGCAGTTGACCATTGTGCGGTGTGATGCGGTGAGGATCTGTCCGTTCTCCCCTTTGGGGCTAAGATGCGAATGAACGTGTTTGAATGGATGAATAAATGAGGAGTGTGTCGTCCTGTCTCGGCTACCTCCCTTTCCTTGGGGGAAGCAGCCTATGTAGGTATATAGATAGATATATCTATCTTCCTTCTCTATTTGCAACCTTTTTTTTTTTTTTTTTTAGGATATAGCAACAAGTACCGGTAATTTTTTTTTTCGTACCACTTATTAATATCTCTAACACACACACACACACACACACACACACACACACACACACACACACACACACACACACACACACACACACACAGGTACACAATAACTTCGCAGAGTGTAACAAACGTAACCAGATAACAACTGTAATCATTCCTAATTACACGAGTCCCATCAAGAGGTCCTTCACACACACACACACACACACACACACACACACACACACACACACACACACACACACACACACACACACACACACACACACACACACCTGAACATCATAATTATTTCCTCAGTTATATGTTTGCTTTGTTTTCGCAGGTTTGTGTTTGTCGGAAATGCTTCGTGACGAGAGTTTGGCTGGGTGAGTGTTGTTTTTCACTTTGTTTTTGTTGTTTTATTGCTGTATTATTTTTGTTTTAGTTTTTTTTCTTTGTGGGGGGAGGTACTGTCGCTAAATCGTCCCAGGAAACTATAAATTAAGTTCAAAGGTTAAATGTTTATTAATGAAGAAGAACGCAAAAGTGAGGAGGGTAGGCAGAAGGAACTAGGAGAGGGAGTGAGATAATAGTTCTATAAATACACAGACCACACAGACCTTACGGGCCCTACGAAGCGGACCGACCTTAACACTAATACGGTTCTCAAGTTACAGAATCAGGAGAAAAGGGTAGCGCCACAGAATTCTTTCCTCCACCCTCCAGACCCTCCGACTTTTGCCGTACGTGGGAAAAGAAAGTGAGAAATAGTGACTAGTACGGTTTAAAAATCCTCAAGGAAATTTCATAGGATCGACAGAAAGTAGATTATATTGAAAGTGGAAAACTAAGCATACAGCCACATATTGATTCATATCTTAATCTATTGCATACATTTTATTGTTTTGTTTATAAATATTGAAGGAAAGTTTAGCTGTTTTCATAATTGCTGCGTATGTATGCAAAAATGTGCACACGCATGTGTCAGTACTGTACTTGGACACATAAAGTATAATTATGCATATATAATTTACTAAGCCTTTCTTTGTGTCCCGAGAGAACAGACAAGGATCAGGATGAGTTGTTAAGGCGATGGTCATACCTGGTGTTTGGTCAGGTCAGGTCAGGTCGAGTCAGATGATGCATCGACACTACCCTCTCCTCCCCAGAGACAAAATATACACTTGCTGTATACATGCACATATATATTGACATGGATACACACATTCTTTCGTATTTATACAATACTGATCGCATCAAGATGTATATATCTCTTTTTAAAGCCGTTTGTGGTTCTGCTTTTGGCCACGTTCCTAGGAAGTTCATTTCAGTCATTTACAACGGCGAAGGTGTAGTTTTTGGTTGTATCAAGAGTAGCCCTCCTTTCTTACACCTTCATGGCTTGTCCTCGAATTATGGTGTCGGTAATAACTTTAAATTGATTGTTTGATTCTGTATTACGAGAGAGAGAGAGAGAGAGAGAGAGAGAGAGAGAGAGAGAGAGAGAGAGAATAATAATACTTGGGTGTTCCAAAAATATCACAGCCAAACAACACACTGACATTTAGAAGAAAGAAATCAAGGAGACCGATAGACAGGTAAAGAGACAGACAGACAGCCAAATACCCCTCCATTGTGTCCACCTCAGCTATTCTTGAGCACAGTAAAGAACCCTATTGCCCCCTATAAGGTTAGGTTAGGTCTTCCTGTCCATTTGTTCTCTATATGTATGTCTGTCTAGTGTCGGTCAGAGTGGGCATAGGTTGGGGAGTGTGTGTGTGTGTGTGTGTGTGTGTGTGTGTGTGTGTGTATTTATTTATTTATTTATTTTTATAGTTAACTGCACATTCTTGCTTTTTATGTATTTAAGTATATTCCAGCATTTTTTTTTAATTAACCAGAATTATGCCATCATTATTTAAAGTTAGAATAATTTTGTATAAGACCGATTAATAAGTAATTTTCTATAAGTGATTGGAATTGATGTCCCCATGATTTTTATAGGATTGGCGTGTCACATAGGCCTGAATCCTTCTTAGACCACACCATAAAGCCTTCTAGCTCTCTTAAGCCTTTTTGTTGTTTGGTTGTGGGTCTTATTGTTGCTGTTGTGGTTGTGTTTTTCATGTTGTTGTCTGGTACTGTTTTTGTTGTGTTTGTAAATATGTTTGTTGATGCTGGTGTGATTGTGTTTCTGTGTTACCTTCATTGTTATAGCTGTTGTTGTGTTTGTTAGTGTTATTGTTGTATGTGACTTTCCGTTTTTGTTATCGTTATTATTTTAGTTGTGTTTTTGTTACTGCTTGTACAGGTCATTCCGTTCCCGTGATTGTAACAATGTCTTCAGTCTGGTTTTTATTATTTTCGGTGTATTCGCTGGTGTGGTTGCGGCTGAACATGTCTGTCTGATATTGTTTTTGTGGTTAATGATAATGCTGTGTTGAAGTTGTCAGAGCTGCTTTTGTCGATGTATCTCATTCCTAAATTTCCCCAAGTTCTTATTTTTTCTTCATGTTTTTCATACCAGTGTTCGTTTCCGCTGTCTCACGCATTTATCGCTTGGCCCGAAAATTGCTGAACATGACCCGGACCTCTGATCTCGAGAGAACTTTCTCTTATTTCCGACTTATTTCTTGAAAATTATTTTACAGTCCAAAATGTGTACAAGGACAGTCGCGGAACTACCGAAAGACAGGCGATGAACCGCCACACTTGAGAAACAGTTTAAGGATTTGAATTTCATGAAATCAGACTTTACTGATCTACCGGAAGACCTGCCGACATGCCGTAATAATATCTCTCTAATACCAATACACAAGTCGTGTATGAGACAGCCCTAGCATGTATTCAATATGGACGATGGGTGTTAGCGCCGAAGTGGTGACATGTAGAGGTGTATGGTATGTAGGAGGACAACTGGGCCTTGAGAGCAGGCTGTGAAGCCTATGCCCAGAGTCGGACACATAAAAAAAAAAAATCCTAGTAAAGCCACGCGTTGTGTTAGGCTTGAAACACAGTTGCTGAACAGGAAGGAAGGAATAAAAGCACAAGCAGTAAGCCAGAAAATGGCTGTATGACACTAAGGTAGAAGCCAGCAGAGTTGATGTTGATAGAGTCGGCGTTGGCAGGGTTGGTGATGGTAAAGTCGGCGTTGATAGAGTAGGCGTTGACAGAATCGCCGTTAATAGATCTGGTATTTGCAATCAAAGTATGTGGGAGACCCTATCTAGAGGACAGTGGGATTCCCTACCCGCACCACCCCCTCCCTTTAGTCACGTATTACAACACACAGGGGATATGAGGGTCGTATTCTACTTCCCCTGTACCCAGAGGATCCCCCTACTGCATGGGGAACAATTGCGGTACAGAGCGAAATCCATTTGAATGTGCCTTCAAGTCTGTTTGTTCTGCTATTCTTTCCATATGTTACAAATACAAAACAAAAAAATACATGTATTTACATGTAAGAAGCAAACTTCTGGAATACTATGGATTTGCCCCAGACATTGCCCTTCTATTTCCTTGTTATTTCCTTCTCCTTCTCCTCTTCCTCCTGTCTGTTTTTAGTTGGTATTTGTTTTACTCATTCCTACCCTTGGTTCATATTATTTCTTTCTGTTCCACGTTTCCTCCTCCTTCTCCTCCTCCTCCTTTTCCCCGTCCTTTTCCTTCTTTTCCCCCTCTTCTCCCACCTTTTCCTCTTCCTCTTCTCCCTCCTTTTCCTCCTCCTCTTCTTCCTCCTTTTCCTCCTTCTCTTTTTCCTCCTCTCCTCCTCCGAATAACCTATGTAAAATGCCATTTGCAAAATTGTTCTCTGTCCCTTCTGATATAGTCCATTTGAGGAGAGGGAGCAGGAGGAAGAGGAGGAGGAGGAGGAAGAGGAGGAGGAGAGAGAGAGAGAGAGAGAGAGAGAGAGAGGTGTTCTGTAACTAGAATCATATGGGTGGGGGTTTATGATAGTTAATTCTATTTCTTTCTTTCCTCTGTCATTTGGCCGACCCCCCTCCAACTCACATCCCTCTCTCTCTCGTCTCTCACGCCAGCCTCTCCCTCTGTCTGTAAAGGGTATAGTCATAGGGGGTTAGGAGGAGGGTAGGATAGATACAAGGCTCAGACGGTGAAACAGAAGACAGTGGTATGGTGTAGGTTTGGTTGTTGAGGACGACGTGGCAGTTGGTGGGGCTCGAATCCACCACTCAGTGTCCTCCAAATGTGGGTCCAACACTAAACATACCGAGTCACCCTCTATCTTTTTCATCCTCGGTCTTCCCCTCCGCTTCCCACTGTCCATGCCACTCACCTACAGTCTTCTAGTCAGACTCATTTTCCATCTTCTCCACAAGGCAAAATAACGTTAAGACATAATAATAATAGAAAGCAAAAATTCTCCTTCTGTTAGTATCTGTTTGTGCTTTTGTCAAGTTATGTTTTTTTATTCGTTATTGTCCATTAGTCTGTCCGTCACGTTACGTATGTGCGTATTTCTTCTCTGAAATTCTTGCTTAAAAACCTGTCTGTTTGTCTGTTTTGCAAATATTAGAAAAGGTATGGTAACCCCTTCAGCCCATGTACCTAGTCACAGAAACATTTGTCTTCCCAGCATCGTCTGAAGAAAATTTACAACTGGCGAACTACAATGAAAACCCCATCTCTACTAGTGCGTGTTTCAGATGGTTCGATTTTTTCACTGTGTATTCGTCAAACTTTGGGAAGGTTCGTGTGTTTGCGCCTGTACTCGGTTTTTATTACTTATTACCGGACAACTTGATTCAGTTCAGGAGAATTTCGTTAGGTTGAAGAGGCCGGTTTCAGTCCTTATGTAGCGACAGAACTGATCAACGCTGGAACTGCCTTTTTTTTTTTTTTTTTTTTTTTTTACTTGTTCTTTCTCTCTTCCTTTGACCTCCAGTCTACACCCCTTCAGTCCGATGACGTATTTGGTTTTTCTAGACTATTTCATTCAACTCAGGAGGGTCTTAAAGAACAGAAGGAATTAGTTACCTTTTTAAATCCTTTTAATACCGTGGTGCTGGCTTAAGATTAATAACATTGTCGTGAAATAAAAAGAAAAAATATAAAATCCGTCTTTGGGCTGAAGGGGTTAAGTGCGATATATCCAGGTACGGTATTCCATTTGGAACATAATGTTGTTCTATGTTCAGTGTTATCTGGAAAAGACAGCATTTTTGCATGTTTTCAGCTTATGAATACTCGTATATTTTTAAGCAAAAACTAAAGTTATCGCCATTAGATCAGCATTCCTTTATTTCTTTACACATAAAATAATCCCAAATGCACAGCATTTCCTTTATAATTTCCCTGAGCACAAAATAATCGCCATAAGGTCAGCAGTCCCCTTCTTTCTTAAGCATAAAATAAGGTCAGCAGTTCCTTTATTATATCTTTAAGCATAAAGTAAGGTTATCCCATAAGGTCAGCAGCACTTAATGTCCCAGGGCTGACCGTAGCGAAGTTCCAGCCATTACATACGAGTTATTCAATATGGAGGTGATTAGGTACAAATAATGCCATACTCACCTGTAATTTTTTTTGCAGGTGAATTGCATCTATAAAAGCCATAACTACTGATTATTAATTTTACTCGTGAAAGCCAATCGCCTCGTTAGTGGAATGTGTGGTAATGTATGGTGGTGAGGGGAGGGGAGGGGGAGGGTTATGGTGCTGATAGTCTTAATTGTGGTGGTAGTGGTGCATGGGGGGTGATTGTGGTGGGTGTTGTAGTGGTGGTGGTGGTGATGTATGGGGGTTTTGGTGATTGTGGTGACTGTTGTTTTGATGGTGGTGTTTGTGGTAAGTGATGTTTTGATGGTGATGGTAGTTGTTGCGTTGGGATGGTGGTGGGTGTAGTAGTAGTGGTGGTGGTTGCCATAGTGGTGGTTTTGGTGGTGATGCATATTGTGGAGTTTGGGGTACGTCGTGGGTGTGGTAATAGTAGTTATGGTTTTTGTAGTAGTAGTAGTAGTGTTGATTATGGATACCTTGATAGTGGTGGGGTTGATGATGATGGTTGTGAAACTTATTGTAGGGATGATGGTGATGATGATGATGGTGGAGATAGTGATGATGTGATGGTGATTGCCGTAGTGGTAATTGTAGTGGTAGAGAGAGAGAGAGAGAGAATTGTAGTGGTAGAGAGAGAGAGAGTGAGAGAGAGAGAGAGAGAGAGAGAGAGAGAGAGAGAGAGAGAGAGAGAGAGAGAGAGAGAGAGAGTTTCCACGTTGGATGGTAACTGTATAAACAGCATACAGACTCCTGACGGTGTAGTGACTTAAGGTGCTTCAATCGGATGTGGTCATTAACGGGTTTCAGACTAAGGGACTGTGGGGTTTATTGCTTACATAATGCCACTCAGTATTAAAGGACTGGTCATTCATGGTTCAAGTGTCTGAACCGAGTTGCATAGCTCCGGGCGCCGACACTCTTGAAGGGGCATTAGAGGTAATAATAAGTATTTAGTTAAGCAGTAATGAATACAATACTAGTAACTTCATTTTTTAGTAACATCAGCAACTAAAATATTTGCAATACAATGTCCCGGTGAAGTTATTATAATTAGCATAAATAATGTGACAGTCAACTTAAACATTTATTATTAATGTATACCACTCTTGCCCACAAACCTCGGGAAGTTCCCTTGTGGCGAGTGAATATGTCTGGCTTTACCCTGAGTAAAATAGGCAAATTGTCCCCAGACTTTTAAAATGTAACCTTGTGAACCGAGGAGAGTTATTTCTCAGCCTAACCGTCGCGGGAACTAAAATGAAATATCTAAATGGCGTTCTTTCAAAAAGGTTCTGAACAGTCTCTGGCAAATTCAGTGTCACAATATCCGTGATCTTGATTTACTGCTTAGACAGAAAAATCGTCCCAATATGTCGCTGAGCTGTAACGTGCATAGAGCAGGGACTATGATTTACAGGCAAGAAACCTAAGATAGAAAAAAATATATGTGCTCATGAAGCAGAAATGGACATGGACAGAGCATTTCTCGTAAAACAACCGATTGACAATTGGAACCATAAAGTGAAAGCAGGAACTATTCTACAGGCTAGGAAGTGAAGATTACGAGAATAATCAGTAAGCATATAAAACAGACCATTGAAGTAATTTGACTGGTCATGTCTTTCGTGGGACGCCAAATGATAGACACCAGGAATAAGAGATGGACAGCCATGAATGGAAAACAGGCAAGAAAATGAAGGCAGAACATAAACCGTATACACATGTAGAGCAGAAATGGACATTGGAGAGTTTATGTCTCTCGTGGAACAACTAACTGATAGACAGGGGAAATACGAGAATGACAGCCGTGAAGCGAAGTGTGAGTGAGGAATCAGGTAGGAAACCCGGACAGCGGAATGAAATCCATAAATTTGGTGGGTGTGATGGAGCAGGCCATGCAGTAACCAGGTCAGAATGGAGAGCACTGGAGGAGGCTTTTGTCCTGACACTGCCTGATGGCAGTTGCACCCGAACCATTGTTTGTTCTCTATAGTAGTACTAAACTATTGCGTACTAAACTTCCTGCAGTACTACCGCATAAAATACATAAATGCGGATTTTACATTATGTGACACCGTTTTTTTTTTTTTTTTTTTTTTTTTTTTAACAGGGAAAGTAAAATTAGGCTTGTATGTAATGCCTGACAATCAAGCAGCGTGCAAATTCGCAATATAATGTGTGTGTGTGTGTGTGTGTGTGTATATATATATATATATATATATATATATATATATATATATATATATCAGCCGTGGCTCAGTGGGTTAGAGCGCTCATATATATATATATATATATATATATATATATATATATATATATATATATATATATATATATATATATTATCAGCCGTGGCTCAGTGGGTTAGAGCGCTTCGCTCTGACCAAATGGTCGGAGGATCGAATACCACCCAAGGGTCATTGGTAGACATCAGGAAGGGCATCCGGTCATAAAATGCTACACGCTTCAGTCCAAAAGTCCTCTACCCAGGGGCAACGCCTTAGCCCTTAAGGGATACCAGGCGTAAAACCAAATTATTATATATATATATATATATATATATATATATATATATATATATATATATATATAGATAGATAGATAGATAGATAGATAAATAGATAGATACATGGATTAACACTAGGTTTAGTTAGGTCAGGCAAGGAAAGGTTTGTTGTAACTCTGTTGTTGGTTTTAGGTTTGCGAAGTTTCCGAGTACTTTATATTTTACCTGGATATTATTTACAGTGCGTGGTTGTATACTACTATGTCATGTGTAGAATAGTATGATAATGTTTCTTCATGCCCGTATATGAAAACAGGTTCATCGTTAGTTATCAGCTGAATGTGTAACGTCACAAAATCTCTTATGAACACGAAGATACTACAGTCTTAAAAATATGCAAAATGTAATAGATTGCCCCACAAAATCTACACCAAGAAAGTGAATAGTGCCATCGAAATATTTCCCTCACAAACTGTATCTGAAAAACAAACAAAATTAACACGTAGTAATAGTAAAAAGGGGCCACTGAATATTTTTAACTGTCCCCTGCCGTCTTTATTGACACTGAGCGACTTTTTTTTTTTTTTTTAGCACTTCATGCTTTTCCTAACTTAAATAAATCGACTGGTAGCAGCAAAAAAGAAAAAAAAAATACTTAACCATGTTGAAATGATTAATATTTATAAATAACAAAAATATCTCGGAAGAAAATTGTATCTCAGAATCAACGTATAAAATCCTGAATATTAATGTGGCCATGTGGAGGGGATGGAGAGCGAGACTAACGACGAGAGTGTATGTGAGATTGTGGGGGGGACAGGGAGGGGGAGACCAAGGATGAGATAGAGGGATGGAGTGGAGATGTATGAGGAGAGGGGAGTGTGAGCTGGGAGCAGGGCAGTGAAATGGCGGGGGACCGAGTGACGTGGAGACGATTTGTTTGTGGTCATCTCTTACGGGATCAAGGCGTCTGGCAGTAAATAGATAGATAGATATCAGACACAGAGATGCTAACACGCGCACACACGCACACACGCACGCACACACACACACACACACACACACACACACACACACACACACACACACACACACACACACACACACACACACACACACACACTACTAACAAAATCAACACGAAAACTGAGAAAATAAGGCAAAGAATCTCGTAAAATCAACATGAAAATTTCTGTTATTAATATGTAATAAAATGACCGCGAAGTTAAAATAGACGATAATTTTTCCTTCATTAATTCAACGTAAAACTCCTCGAATATTAATATAACCTTGAAGTGTATCGCGCTACTATTTTTTCTCGTGTCTTGCCGTTCTTTTTGGCACTTCAAGAGTCTTCATTTCCTTGCACTAGTCTTCATGCCTTTCTCAAACTAAATAAGATCGTGTAGTATAGCAGTAAGAAAAAAATTGTTACTCTAATGAAAAGGTTAATATTGACATTTTAAAGGAAAACCAGGAGGCTAAAACGTTTCCACCCAATAATTTACTGAAAAATGAAGCCCTTAATATACAACAGTTCTCCATAAGTCTGGCCCAGATTTTCGTCCTTTCGCAGGCCATTTGCTGTAGCTCAGTGGCACAGAAAGACGTTGCTATTGGTCTGCATTCTTTTTATAGCAGTATTTCGCGACTAGGGTCATAATTACCACTATTATTACAATGGAGCATTCGGGATTGAGAGATGGTAGTTTTTGGCCTAGTTAGAGTAAACAGAATGAAGAGCGAACCCTGCACTTTACACAGGAAAAATAATGGGATCGAACCCGGGACTGTCAGATGAGGGGGGGTTAGAGTACACTGGGAATAGTACGTAACAAAATTCTTGATGCTAAAGTAGGTGAACATTTTTCACCTCATATATTCATCCTAGAAACCTTGAATATGTAACAAAAGAAGATGGCATGTAGCTATTTATGCCTCTTGTCGTGGGGCTTTTATTACCTACGCCAGCAAAGTTGTGATATTATGTATTCACCCTTGTTGCTTGTTTATTTGTACACAAGATATATACGGTATAAAAAGGTAAAAAAAAATTAATGATGGACTTCACTGATATTTTATAGACATGACTCATGGACCATTGAAGAGTTGTTTAAATATATAAGGGTGGTGATATGAGTTTAAGTCCCAGTTCAGGACTTTTTTTTTTTTTTTTTTCCATATCAAAGTTATTGGTGAACTTCACAGAAATTTTGTAGATATGTGGGTCATAGGCCAAGGAAAACGAAAAAAATTTGTTTCGAGTACCGGTTCAGGACTTTTTTTTTTTTTTTCCACAGAGTATCTCAAAGTTGTTGGTGGGTTTCATTGAAATTTTGTGGATATGTTGGTCATGGGCCAAGTAAGAGTTGATTAAATTTTGGTGATGATCAGAGTTGTTTGGTATAGGAGCTTTTGGAGGTATGCTCTCTCTTGAGTGCTTTGTGCTTCTTTGGCAGTGTGTTGTTATTTTTTTCATGCAGCACACTGTATGCATTTCTTAAGCTTAATGAAATTGTTTAGTACTACCAGCAGTATAATGTAATAATGCCACTGTGGTGTAAAGGTTAAAACAAGTATAAAACAAAAAAGTCAGATGCCAGAATAAAGTAAAAAATATATCTTCCTACAGTCTACGTAAAAATTAATAAAGTAATATAGAAATCTACTTCCTTAAACCTTCATGCATAAGAGAAAGCAAAATATAGAAAAATTTATGCAAAAACAGTACCCTGATGTTGAAATTGCTAAAATATTCCCCCACATAATCTACGTAAATGCTAGGAAAATATCTCCTAAAATTAGGGCCGGAATTTAGAATATCAATATGTACCAAAAGACGTGCCAAACAACATTATCTGACCCGTGTTGCGGCGCGTTTATTGGCACTCAGAGCGCCTTTATTTCCTGCAGAACACTTTATGCCTTCCCCCCCCAAAAAAAAAAAAAATTCAAACAAATAAAAAAGTGCCTCATAAAACGAAGAAAAACTAGAAACGTACCTTTTGAAATCAAGAAAAACAGAAAAATACCTTCTGAAGCCAAGAAAAAAAGAAAATCACCGCCGAAAATCAAGAAAGAAAAGTACTTCTGAAAAAAAGAAAAGAATAGAAAAGGACCGCCGAAAATCAAGAAAAATACAAAAATACCTCGCGAAACGAAGAAAAGTTCCTCCTAAAATAAAGAAAATCAAGAAAAGTACCTTCTAAAATCAAGAAAGGTGCCTCCTAAAATTTAAAAAAAAAAAAATTAAAATCAGGGAAAACAGAAAAGGGCCTTCAAAAACCAAGAAAAATATAGAAAATACCTCCAAATCACCCATAAAAACACTCGAATTTTTAAAGTACACGTAGCCCACTATTTTTTGCCCATGTTGGTGCCTTTATTGGCTATGTGAGCGTCTTCATTTTCGTGCAGCACACTTTATGCCGGCAGTAAATTTAATAACAGCCCAACCACCTCCTGGATGCAACGAAAATTGAGATTGTCGGGGCCAGCTGATGGACTGTACAGAGTGCGATGGTGATGGTGGTTGTGGTTGTGATGGTGGTGGTTGTGATGGTGGTGGTTTTGGTAGGACTTGTGGTTGTGGTGGTGGGAGTTAAGTTGTGATACTGCTGGTGATGGTGGTAGTTGTGGTGGTGGTGGTGGTGGTGGTGGTGGTTTTGGTAGGACTTGTGGTTGTGGTGGTGGGAATTAAGTTGTGATACTGCTGGTGATGGTGGTAGTTGTGGTGGTGGTGGTGGTGGTGGTGGTGGTGGTGTTGGTAGGACTTGTGGTTGTGGTGGTGGGAATTAAGTTGTGATACTGCTGGTGATGGTGGTAGTTGTGGTGGTGGTGGTGGTTGTGATGGTGGTGGTTTTGGTAGGACTTGTGGTTGTGGTGGTGGGAATTAAGTTGTGATACTGCTGGTGATGGTGGTAGTGATTCTGGTTGTGATGGTGGTAGGTGTGGTTGGGGTTATAGTTGTGGTGGGAATCAGGGTGACTATGGTGGTTGTGGAAGTGATGGTTGTGGCGGTAGGAAGTAAGGTGTGGCATTGATGGTGGTGATTGTTGTGGTGGGGACTGAGATAGTTGACAGAGGTGGTGGTTGTAGTAGTAGTAGTAGTAATAGTAGGCATTGTAGAAGTAGTACGAGATGGATGTTTGTAGGAACCTTGACTGTAGAATTGGTGTTGATTGTGGTAGTTGTCGTAATGGGCAGTTGCTGTAGGTATTGGTAGCAGTGGTGGTGGTAGTGGTGGTGGTGGTGTGTGGTAGGCTGTTGGTTAGCGATTGTGGTAGTGGTAAAAGGTATGATGCCTGTAGCGTTCATAAGTTGGCATCACTTTTCATGGAAGTTTGTGGTGAGGGTAGTGGATTTGTGGTAGAGGTGTTGGTAGTGCTTGGAAGTGTGGTGGTGGTGACTTTGGTTGTGCTAAGAAGTAGGTAATTGTGGTGGTGTGGTTATGGGTGTGGTGGTAAAAAGTAGGTAACTGTGGAGGTGTGGTTTGTGGTTTTGGTGTGGTGGTGGTGGTGGTGGTAATTGTGTAGTGGTGTTGGTAGTAGTAGGAATTGCGTTTGTCAGGATCAGCTGATGGACTCGACTTTGTGGTAGTGATGATGATGGTATTAATGATGGTGGTTATATTGGTAGGAATTTGTGGTAGTGGTGGGAATATGGGCGATTGTGGTTGTGGTTTTGATAGTGGTTGTGGTGAAGATTTTGTTTGTTGTAGTCACGGAAGTGGTGATTGTGGTGTGGTAGTGTGGTTGGTAATGCTGGAGTAGGAATTATTGTGGTATTGTTGACTATGGTTGATATTTGTGGTATTTGTGGTGATTGTGGTTGTGGAATTGTTTGTGATACTAGTGGTAGTGATGATACTTGTGGTATGGTGGTGGTGGTGATGACTGCAGTGGTGGTTGGTGGTGGTGGTGGTAGCTACGGTAGTGGTGCTGGTGACTACAGTGGTGGTGGTGGTGGTGGTAGCTGCAGTAGTGGTGGTGGTGACTGCAGTGGTGGTGGTGGAGGGGGGGGGGGTCGACGAGATTGTCAAGGCCAGCTGATGGACTGTACAGAGTTCGCTCCTGTTAGTAGTGCTAGAATGTTGGTTGTGGTGTTGGTGGTGGTAGAATATTGGTTGTGGTGTTGGTGGTGGTAGAATGCTGGTTGTGGTGGTGGTGGTGGTAGAATATTGGTTGTGGTATTGGTGGTGGTAGAATGCTGGTTGTGGTGTTGGTGGTGGTAGAATATTGGTTGTGGTGTTGGTGGTGGTAGAATGCTGGTTGTGGTGGTGGTGGTAGAATCTTGGTGGTGGTGGTGGTGGTAGAATCTTGGTGGTGGTGGTGGTTGTGGTGGTAGAATCTTGGTGGTGGTGGTGGTAGTGGTGGTGGTAGAATCTTGGTGGTGGTGGTGGTAGAAGCTTGGTTGTGGTGTTGTTGTTGGTGGTAGAATGTTGGTTGTGGTGGTGGTAGAATGTTGGTTGTGGTGGTGGTAAAATGTTGGTTGTGGTGTTGGTGATGGTGGAATGTTGGTTGTGGTGTTGGTGGTGGTAGAATGTTGGTTGCGGTGTTGGTGGTGGTGGTAGAATGTTGGTTGTGGTGTTGGTGGTGGTGGTAGAATGTTGGTTGTGGTGGTGGTGGTGGTAGAATGTTGGTTGTGGTGGTGGTGGTGGTGGTAGAATGTTGGTTGTGGTGGTGGTGGTGGTAGGAGTTTGACTGGTGGTATTAGAGGTGGTAGTGGTGGTATTGTTGGTTGTAGAAATGGTAGTTATAGATGATGGTGTTGGTTGGCATGTTTGTAGAGGATGGTTGTTGGAATCTGGTTGTGGTATGGTGATAACGTAATAACATTAATTGGTATGGTGCTAATAGTGTAGCATGTTAAGTGTTGATGTGTATTGTTGTGTGGTGGTGTGGTGGTGGTGGTGATGGTGGTAGTGGCCATTGTGGTAGTGAGTGATGGTGTCAGTATTGGTGGTGGCGGCTGTGATGTTGACAGTTGTGGTAATTGTTGTGGTGTTAGTAATGGTTTTGGCAGCTGTGGTTGAAGTGGTAATTGTGGTTATAGTATTACTGATGGTGAATATAGTGTGGCGATGGTAGTGGCAGTTGTGGTAGTGGTGGTGATACTGAGTGAGACAGGTAATTGCGGTAGTGATGGTGCTGGTATCGAAAATGGTGGTAGTGGGTGTGGTAAAAACTGTGGTGATTGGAGTATGGTAGCGGTAGTTAATGAAACTGTGATGGAGCTTCGGTGGTTGTGGTGGTTCTGTTGGTAGTACTGGTGGTCATAGTTTAGAGAAATTTGTGGTATTGAGAGAGAGAGAGAGAGAGAGAGAGAGAGATCCTTGACGCTGGTGTTTATGAAATAGCTATGACGTTGAGAGAGATCGTGAAATTGAAGTGACGATGGTAGTGATGGTACCTAATAAGGTTTGAGGCGAGGTGGATGGTAAACATAAATTTACATACCGGTAATGATCTGTTTAATATCTTTATGTATTTATTTACATTATTTTTTAAGCGTTATGTATTTGCTGATCTTGATGTATCACTTGAGTATATGAAGATCATGTTAATTGCTGTATTGTTTGAACGTATTAAAATCATACTGACTGGTGTATTACTTCAGCGTATTAACATGTAAACTGGCTTAAATGTATCAAAATAATGGAGTGTATTGCTCGATCGTTTTTCGGTGATGTATGTATGTTTATCGCTTAAACGTGTTAATATCTTGTTAATTAGTATATTGTTTCAAAGTATCAAAATCACGTAAACTGCTGTATCGCTTCAACACATTAAAAATCAGGTTAAAATGCTTCTTGAACGTATTACCACTCTGTTATGCCGAGTGCGAGCCTTAATGAAAAATAAAACGCTTGATGGAAGATGCATATTCCCCATCCTAATCAGCGTTCACAGATGGATACTGATCGTTCACTTCATCACTTCACATTCCTCTTTATCCTTCATTTCTGTCGCAAGTCCTATGCTCTGTTCACTTTATCTTGGCCAAAAATTGACGTCCCTCAGTCTCGAATGCTGAATTATAGTAAGAGATTAACAATAGAGTATTATGCTAGTCACGAAGAAGCGTTATGAAAAGGGGGTACAGCCGTATCATTGCCCTTTTCGCCACCGAGGTGCGTGAAATAACTGCAGTAAGACAAAAACTTAGGCTAGGTCAAGGTGAAACAGATTTATTAGGCTGCATTATCGTTCTTTTCTCTCACCACTAAATCAACATATTTTCCACAACGAGTAATGGAACAAGACGAAACAGATGTAAATAGAGTTGTACTCTTCCTCTCCCCTTCAACACCACCGCAACCACCACATCACACCTCTTCGTACCTTTGGCAGGTGGGCTGAGAGTATGAAACAATGCGGTTGCCTAGTGTAATTAAGTATACATATAGTAGAAATCTCCATTGTATATATTACCAAAAACTCACACTCCCATGACATATATGTGCAGATATATACACCATTTCCATATAAAACTTGGCTTATACTTTCTAATTAATCGTAGTTTAAATAAGACAAATATAAGAACATAGGAAGTGTTGCCGATCAGCGCATGTCTAGAAATCAGGGGTACCAATGATGCAGGTGAACTTCGAGTCAGGCATTGTTAGTTGTCTGTTTTTTATTTCCTCAGATTAGCTGTATAGATATTTAAAACTTTAGAACCGTGTGTAATTAAACCCTGTATGCTTAGAATTTATTGGTTTTGTATGTGATTCTGGTGATATGCTTAGAGATTGATTGATACCTGCTGAGTGGCCGGTTGACTTGTTGACACGGGAAAGTTTGTGCACCTGTCTTGTCCATCTTCTCACCTTCTGCCGGCTTTCAGTACTAGCCGGCCTCTGTAACCATGGAGTCAGTGTGTTTTTGTGCGAGTGATTTGCGTTTTTGGGTGTGTGTTTGCGTGATGGCCGACCATAACGACTGACGATGAACATTGATGGCAAGGTTGTGGTGTCCGTCTCGAGGTGTAGAAGAGAGCTGGGGCGAGGCTGGGTCTTTAAGAGGCGAAGAAGTTGGCCCGACCTCTCCCGCGTCTCCCTCAAGGTCAGCCATTTTATTGCTCCGTTACCGAAAGTAGTCAGTATTTGTTGATATATATATTGATGTATTTGTGTATTTAGTTATGCATCATATTTATTCATTTGTCTTTATTTTAGTCGAGCTTTATATTTTTACGCATTTTTGTATTGTGTACATATATTTTCATAATTTTAATTTGCGAAAAGTCTTCAAAAAAGAAATAAAAAAAACAGGAAATGCTGGTTCTCATAGTGATAGGTGTGGTGATTGTAATGGTAGTAGCTGTGATGGTGATAGTTAAGATAGAAAGCTTGCGATAGTGGTGGTAGAGACAGAGGTTTACGTGATAGTGTTGAAGTCTGTGAGATTGGTAGTGAGAATGGTTCTGGTGATGGTTGCGTTGTTTACTATAGGCCTAATGACGGTCGTAGTAGTAGTAGTAGCCAAATAACTGACCGTGATGGCGATGAAGCTGGTTGGGAAAATGGTTGTGATGGTAAGGAAGCTAGTTGTGAGAATGGTTGTGGTGACGGAAGTTATGGTGGTGGTAGCGGTGGTTGTGGCGGATGTAGTGATGTCAATAGTTGTAGCTGAGTTGGTGGTTGTGGTGGATGTGGTGATGTCAGTACTTGTGGTTGAGTTGGTTATGGTGGTGGATGTGGTGGTGTCAGTAGTTGTGGTTGAGTTGGTGATGGTGGTGGCTGTGGTAGATGTGGTGATGTCAGTAGTTGTGGTTGAGTTGATGGATGTTTGTGATGGATGTAGTGATGTCAGTAGTTGTGGTTGAGTTGGTAATGGTGGTGTTTGTGGTGGTGGATGTGGTACTGTAAATTGTTGTGGTTGTGGTGGATGTAGTACTGTAAATTGTTGTGGTTGTGGTGGTGATTGTGGTTGGCTGTGGTGATTCGTAGATGTGATTAAGTTGGTGGTATTGGTTGATGTGGTGATGTTAGTAGTTATGTTTGTGGTGCTGGTGGTGATGTAAAAAATTGTGGTGGTGGTGGTAGTAGTTGTGGTTGTGGTGGATGTGGATGCGGAGGAAGCGTGTGTTTTGGAAAGTCTGTTTATCTGTTTAATTGACCTTCACTTTGCCTGCGTACCCGTGTGTGTGTGTGTGTGTGTGTGTGTGTGTGTGTGTGTGTGTGTGTGTGTAGGTTCCCCTACATATTGGCGCGTTTGTGTGTGTGTGTGTAGGTTCCCCTACATATTGGCGCGTTTGTGTGTGTGTGTGTGTGTGTGTGTGTGTGTGTGCGTGTGTGCGTGCGTGCGCGCGCGCGCTTACGTGTTTAAACGTTGGTTATGATCTTTTTTGTTTTAATGATAAAAAAGTGAAATCCTTTCATTCACGAGAGTTTTCAATATTAAGCAGGAAGAAGAAACAAACATGTCATGGTTCTGACAGTGTTAATGGATAGTACGTAACACTGTCGGTACGAGAATTGTTTTGTAAGTCAGGTACGATGGTGTGGAGGTAGCAAAATTAAAAATAATTATCGTCATCAAAATGCAAGGACCAAAAAGTTGTGTATATAATGAAATGATTTGGTTAATAGTGAAGGAATAATGTATGTCAGTCAGCCATCAATAGTCTTAGTTGTTTTAGTGCTGGATACTTCTTAATTTTTTTCCCCGCGTTAGAGAGATCCTTTGACCTGAAAATTCCACTAGATTGAGGAGTGTCTGCTTATTGATGATCTTTTAAGTGTTTGGTGTTACAGAGTTCAGTTACCGAGTGAACGTTGTTTTTCTTTGACAAACTAAGAGAATTGTTCCACTGTTTACCACCTTTGTAGTGTTTCCTTACCATCATTTAAGTGGAGCGTTTTGTTTTTTCGACATTTGATTTTACTGTTTTTTTTTTTCCTTTCATTAGTTGCCACGAATATCAAGATCTGAATTAAAAGCAGTGTTCGTTATAGTACCTGTACACACCATTGCGGAAGTAGTGATTGGCTCCTAAGGTGAATTATTTTATGCTTCTATAATTGTTCAGGACCTGTGGTTCAGAGGGAGGTGAGACAAATATTTTGTCATTTTTTTTTCTTACCATGTAAATATACTCTCTCTCTCTCTCTCTCTCTCTCTCTCTCTCTCTCTCTCTCTCACACACACACACACACACACACACACACACACACACACACACAAATAGGTATTATATATCATTTACACATTCTCTTATCTCCTGTCACCAAGCTACTTTACATAATCAACCCACACTATCTCACGAACACCAAAACGACCTTATGACCCGAAGGCACTAAAGCCGAATTGCTAATCCCTCCCAAGCATCCCTACCCCGGCCGTCGTATGAACACAAAAGCTAGTTCGAAATTGCTATGGATCTTTCACATTAACTTGGCCCATATTACCGTCCTTTTGTAGTTTATTTCACGTCAGAAAAAGAAAGTGCTCCTGTTATACATCCTTTATATATTACTTCGTGACTAGCGCTATATTCTGGTGTTAATTTATTGTTACAGCTCAGTATTCAAGGTGAAGAGGTGAAAGTATTTGACAGTATTAGGCCAAGTTGGAGTGAAAGGAGTATAGAAACTAAAAGAATAATGACCCTAACACCCCCATAACTTAAGGTCGAAATTATTAATACCCCTCCTGTCTAAACTTCTCTACCCCCTTCCCCTTATCTTATCTCGTTTATTAAGGCAAATAGTGTGTTATCTGAGGTCATTAGGCGATCATATCAGGAGTGAGGCGGTAAATGTGCCACCTTCATCAAGAGGAGTGTGTGTGTGTGTGTGTGTGTGTGTGTGTGTGTGTGTGTGTGTGTGTGTGTGTGTGAGAGAGAGAGAGAGAGAGAGAGAGAGAGAGAGAGAATTATGTATGACTGTATGCGTGTTCATGTGCGTGTGTCTGTGCGTTCGTGAGTGCATGTGTGTATGTGCGTGAACTTTTGATGATGTCTACGGCAAGCTTTATTCCGGTTCGTTAATATAGTCTGTCGTTAGCCGAAGCGATGTTGCCTGTGCGTCGTAATGATTATATAAGAACGTCGGGTTATGGGAGTGGCTAATGATGTAGGTGTGGTGCGAGGGCCCTTGAAGCTGCTCACCTACTCGAATGCAACGCTCAGCACTATCTCGAGACGTTGATCATATACCTCGGTTGCTTCATGGAGGCCTGATATCCACATTTGGCGCCTCACCTCTGTGGTTGCTGACTCATTAACACCCTTTATTTTCATAGATTAATAGTAATAGTGGAGTATCAGTAGTAACCATGCCACAGAAATACATCTTTCGGTTTGAGGAGTATATTGCGACAGTTTACTTCATCAGACGTGATTAATACATCGATATGCACAAGACATCTGTAATAGCTTAATAGTGCGTCATCAGAATCAGGCATACCAACCATTCCGGATGACCCGCTAAGTGTCACTCATTTTCACATCCTTCGTGGCCAGAACTTCGAGAACTTTTTGGTGAGAGTGTACAAACCCCCACTGTTAAAAGACTACCGGGTGTTTGGTGTACAGGCTCACCCTGCTGTGTCCTCACTGGATACAGGTAAATATGAAGAGTAAATACGAGGGGAAAGTGTAAGAGGTGTGTGTGTGTGTGTGTGTGTGTGTGTGTGTGTGTGTGTGTGTGTGTGTAGGCTAACTTGTATAACTGTTTGGCGTTAATACTAGACTGCTTTGTTGACCTTATCACAGGCCGTAAATGGTTCCTCTTCACCGCCATAACTTTTCTCTCGCCCTCTCCTTTACACTCTTTATTGAGTTGCCCCTCCTTCCTCCCGTCTCTCCCTCTAACCATACTCCCTTACACCTCCCTTTCTCCCCTCTTCTTGCCCCTCTCTTTTCCTCTTCTGCCCTTGTCCCCTTTTCTCGCTGTCGCTCTCCTTATTTTCCCCTCTTCCCCTTTCTCATTTTCCTTTTACCCCCGTGCCTGTCCCCTTCTTTCAGCACATTTTCAATCCTTTTCCACCTCCCTTTGCCACTTTCTCCTTTTCCCTGTCTTCAGTTGCCCTTCTCCCCCGTTCTCCCTTTCTCCCGTTCTCCCTTTCCCCTTCCTCTCTCCCCTATTGGTTTCCTCTCCCTCCTTCTCCCCTTCCCCCTTTCCTCCCCATTCGTCTTACTGCCCCCTAAGCCCGTTTTTGCGAAGTTCTTATCACAGTGGAACATCTTCACTTTGTAAAATTATCCTGACACATCGTTCCTTCCCCACCAAATTGCTTTCTCGTAGGTAACATTTTTTGTAGAGAGAACATATGTATAAGGTTTTAGTCTCACACATGTATTGATGTAGCAAGTATTAAAGCAGTTTCAATGAGGTGATGTTAATTAAAGATACGACTTACCTGAACGACCTTATTTATTAATTGCAGGTATACTCAGTGGATTAAAGAGAGAGAGAGAGAGAGAGAGAGAGTTATAAGATATGCATTTAATTCAGTTGCAGTGAATAGATGCAAGTACAAATGGACCTCTTAGTTGAACGTGGCATTTAAGACATCCACAGTTGGACTAAGAAGCCTTCTGAACGTGAAAAGAAGTAATTTATATTTTATTTAATATCACAGTGATCATTTCCGGAAACTAACTTGAAATATAAATACCTTCCTTCCCCAGTTTCCTTCTATCCTCCTTTTTCTTCTCGTCTGAATTTCTTCTTCCTCCCTCTCTTCCTTTCTGTCATCTCTTCCTCCTGTTTCTTCTTTCATCTCTCCTTCGTGTACTTTCCTCCCTAACTTTTTGCACTTTCTCCTACTTCCTTATCTTATTACTTTTAACGTTTCCTTCTCTCTCCTTCCTCCTTCACTTCCTTCCATCTTTACTTTTCAGCTCTCCATTTTCCCTTCCCTTCACCTCGTTTTTTCTCTTCCATCCTGTCCTCCTTTCTCCTAACATCCCTACTTCTCACATCCCACCCCCTTTCCCCACCCTTCTTTTCTCATGTCATCTATCCACTATCCCTTTTTTCCTTTTCTAACTCCTACTTTCCTCCTATGCCCTATTATCCCTCCTCCTCCTCTTCCCTCCCGCTTCTCACCCTCCCTCTTCTCTCCCTTTTGTACACCTCTCTCCCCTCCCTTCTCCCCTCCTCACCACTCTCCCTCCTTCCGTCTTCATCTTACACGCCCGCCCGTCTTCCTTCCTCTCCTTTCCCAAGTCCCCTATCCTCTCCTCTTCAGTCTCTTCTCCCCCCCCTTCTTCCTCCTTCGCCCCTATTTTCCTCCCTTCCTTGTTGTCTTTCTCCCAGTGTCTCCTCCCCACTTCTGCCTCTGTCCCTCCTACTTCCTAATCCTGTATCTTCTCTTTTTCCTGCGCCTCTTCCTTTCCTTCCTGTCTTGGACCTCACTTCTTTCCTCCATACTTCACCATCCGTTCTCTCTCTTCCCTCCTTCTCCCTCCTCGTTCCTTCTTTCCTCTTCTCCACCTCCTTTCCCTCATACCTATTCGCCTTCTTTCTCCTCCTTGCTATCCTCTCCTTCCTTCCTGTATTCCCTCTTTCCCACCTGCCCATACTCTCTCTCACGTACCCTACGCCCCCTCTTTCCCTCGCTCCTACGCCCCCCTTTCCCTCCCTCCCTTCTACGCCCCCCTCATTCCCTCCCTCCTACGCCCCCCTCATTCCCTCCCTCCTACGCCCCCCTCATTCCCTCCCTCCTACGCCCCCCTCATTCCCTCCCTCCCGCGCCCCCACTTTCTCTCCCTCCTACATTTTCTCTTTCCTTCCTTCCTGCACCTCCTGCCCCCTCCAACACCCTCACCTTCCCTCCCTCTCCTCTCTTGCATTCCTTCATACCTTCCCTCACTTTCCTGTTTATCCCACACTGTCTCTCCTTTCCTCTTCCGCCTCTCGACTACATCCCGTCACTCTCTGTACTACCTCCCTTTCCTTCTCCCCCCCTCCCCTCCCCCCTCCCCTCCTCCCTCCCTCCTCTCCCCTCCCTCCCCTCCTCCTCCACCCCTCCCCTCCCTCCTCCCCCTCCCCTCTCGTCTCGTCTCGTCTCGTCTCGTCTCGTCTCTTCTTCATACCTTCCCTCACTTTCCTGTTTACAGTATACCACATTGTCTCCTTTCTTATTCCGCCTCTCGACTACATCCCGTCACTCTCTCTGCCCTACCTCCCTTTCCTTCTCTCCTCTCCTCTCCTGCCCTCCCCTCGCCTCTTGGTCTTTTTCGTCCCATTCTTACCTACTTTTTCGCTCCCCTCCTTGTCCCTCATCGCCCCTTCCCTCCTCCTCTCTTCCTATCGTCCCTCTTCTCCTCTCTTTCCTCTTCCCATCCCTTCCCTTCCTCCTCCTCCTCCATTTCTCCCTCTTCTCCCTCTCTGCCTCTTTCCTTTCCTCCATCTTCTCCCTTTCCTCTTCGCCCTTTCCACCCTCTTCATCTTCCTCCCGCTTCTCCCTTCCTCCCTTTTCTCCCTTCCTCCCCCTGCCTCGATGGACTTATTACCATATCAATACCAGCCTAGAAACGGAAAAAACTTACTTCATCACACGTCTACAAATCTACTTTCACATTTTCCAGGACTTTTCTTCCCTCTTTCCAGCCCTCATCCATCCATCCATCCATTCGTTCGTTCGTTCATTCATTCATTCATTCATCCATCCATCCATCCGTTCGTCCATCCATTCATCCATCCGTTCGTCCAACCATCCAACCAGCTAGCCAGTTTTGTTTTATCATCCGTGCTTTTATCATTTGTTCTGTTTTTGTGATTCCTTCGTTATCACATCTACCCGATATCTTTCTGTGACTTGTTTCTGTTCCTGATGTCCTCTTTCGTCTGTTCATCCAACCATCCATCCATCCATCCACTCATCCAGTTTTCTGTCCATCCACTCACACACACGATTCCATCCATCCAATCCATCCAGTTCACATTGGTTTCCATTTATTCACTCGTTCATTTAGCCGACCAAGATTTTACTTATTCATCCATTCACCAGGCTTTCTATTCACTGTTCCATCCATTCACCAGTGAGCACCACCTCGTCCATTTATCCATCAATCTGTCCATTAATTCATCCCGCCTATCCATTTACCAATCAGTTAATTCACGTATACTTCCATTCTAAAGTTTCCAGTACGCATTCACCCATTCATCATTTCATTATCGTCTCCTCCATTTGCTCATCAGTTTCTGGTACTCATCCTCTCATCAGTTCACTAATATTATTGTTTTTCATTCTCTCCTTACACGGAACAATCATTTTTCCAGTAAACCTTTAATTTTTCCATTCATTTACTGTATTTGTAAATCTCTTCACGTTTCTGTGTTACATTCATATCTGTTCACCTCTCCTCGTCCCTCTTCCATTCTCTCTCTCTCTCTCTCTCTCTCTCTCTCTCTCTCTCTCTCTCTCTCTCTCTCTCTCTCTCTCTCTCTCTCTCTCTCTCTCTCTCTCTCTCTCACGCATTTACCAGTTACATATTAAAATCAGTCGCTTTCAGTTTTATATCATTATCTGGATCCATTATTGTTTTTATTTTTGACTGATGAAATGATTCTTATCTTTCTCCTTCTTGTTCTTCCTCTTCGCTTCATTTCTTCTTTTGTCTCCCCTCTCTATTGTTCCTCCAACTTTTTTTTTCCCTCTTCATGTGGTTCTTTGTCAAGCAGATTCATTCTCTCTCTCTCTCTCTCTCTCTCTCTCTCTCTCTCTCTTAAACTAGGTACTTAGAGAGCGCAAATCTTTCTACTAATATTGTGGTCTGTTTGTCTTCTGTCTGTCTGTCTGTCTGTCTGTCTGTCTCTCTCTCTCTCTCTCTCTCTCTCTCTCTCTCTCTCTCTCTTAAACTAGGTACTTAGAGAGCGCAAATCTTTCTACTAATATTGTGGTCTGTTTGTCTTTCTGTCTGTCTGTCTGTCTGTCTGTCTGTCTGTCTGTCTGTCTCTCTCTCTCTCTCTCTCTCTCTCTCTCTCTCTTAAACTAGGTACTTAGCGCAAATCTTTCACTAATGTTGTGGTCTGTCTGTCTGTCTGTCTGTCTGTCTCTCTCTCTCTCTCTCTCTCTCTCTCTCTCTCTCTCTCTCTCTCTCTCTCTCTCTCTCTCTCTCTCCAAGTCAAGAAATATTAAAGAAAACGAAAATAAAAGAGAAATAAAAGACCTACCACAATTCCTTACAAGGCGGACTTAGCTAAAATGTCGAGGGTGGGTGAAATGTATGCCCCCACTGAGACTTCCCCACCTGCCTTACTCCCACAGTTTAGGGATTAGAGAGAGAGAGAGAGAGAGAGAGAGAAATATCACATTATAAGTAGGAAGAGTTGCTCCCTGATTATAAAGTTTAAAGAAAGAATCGGATAGGAGAAATACATACATACACACACACACACACATACAGAGAGTGACTCTTCAGCCGATACATACACACAGTCAGAGAGAGAGAGAGAGAGAGAGAGAGCATCGAAGAAAATGTGCTTGAGAGGGACTTTTTCACGTGGTGGGGCTAATATGAGACGTGTTGTTGGACGTCCCTCACCTCCCTCCACGTGTCCCGAAAGGAGGATGGTGGTGGACTGTTGTGGTACGGCAAATTTGGCCTGCAGTCCACTGGGTTCACGTTCATATGAGCCTGGGGTTACAGGTACTACGACAGCTAATATGTGTAATGTAATGTGTGTAATCTACCTTAAGTGATATATGTCCAGGGAGAGAAATCATTGCCTCCAGCCTATCCACCTGTGTCTATCCATCTATCTTTCTATACTTGTGTTTACCTGTTCGCCCTTGCCTGTCTTTTTAGCTATTGATATTCCTTGTCTATCCAGCTGTCAGCCCATCCACCTATCCATCTGCCATATCCCATGTGTTGTATTCGATGAGGCCAATTATCTGTCCATTTATCTGCCTTGAGTCTGTGTACTATGTGTAATCTGTATAATGTAGGTTCTGTAATCCACGTAGGGCAATCTTGAGAGGAAATTATGTGCAGAACCTTACATGCCTTCCCCCCCCCCTTCCCATTTAAGGGTATTAACTGCTTCACCCCGAGAACTTCTTTGCTTTATTATGTATTTACTGCTACCGGGAGATTTTATTATAGTTTTGTTAAAGACCTTTCATTGTGGACGAATTGAATGGAGATTGTTTCAGCCCCTCTTACTGCAAAAGGTTTCTTAGTATCAGCTCATTCTTTTTTGTGACGTTTATTCATATTTTTTCTACTACCAGACGACTTTAAAGACAGACCCCGTAAGAGTCAGTGAGTAAGTAAAGGCTCTATCTAACTCGCCATGTTCGAATAAAATATATATATCAAAGGTTAAGTAAAATTGTATGGTGGCAGAAATGTTTATAAAATACATCATCGGACTGAAGGGAGGAGATGCTGTCGACTGAAAGGGGGAGGGGGCAAGAATAAGGTGATGGATGATGAAATACGAATAAGATAAAATGATTGTTGTGAAGACTGGTTGTGAAGCGCTCACCATCCACTCACTCGATGTAGTGCTGCGCTCGGGTGTCTGCCGTTTCCTCTTCTCCGTCCATCTTTCCTTCCATCATCTTCTGTCTTTCTTTCCTTCATTCATTCCTCGTCCTGCCTGCGGGTGACGTTACGCTCCCTTTTCTGTCTTTCTTTCCTTCATTCTTTCCTCTTCCTTATGCCTGTGGGTGACTCTACACTGAGTGACATGTCAGATAGTTTCCTGTACACCAGGAAACCATTTACTACGTTGGGTGGTAACCATATAACCAAATTTTGGCGCCTGGTTGTTTAGTGGATAATTACGGCGCTCCAGTCGGATTGAGCCGGTAAAGGTTTATATCCAATTGGTGGTTGGGGTTTATTGGTCACATAATGCCACTCAGGGATGAGTGAGGCTGGTCACTTTCATCTTAAATGTCAGGACCAACTTTCCTAGCCCTGGGCTTCTACGCTCCTCATGGGGAAACGTAGGATTGGATGATGGATGGATGGATAGATGAAGAATTTGTTAGCTACCTCTAAACATTTCTGTGGGTCTGTTTACATACCTGGTGTCGATAATGGTTAAGTGAAAAAATGCACAGTAATTGTGAACAAAAGCTGATGGCATTGTATTTCCTTTAACATATCTATAGTTAACCCATTCATCCCTAGAAGGTCTTTTTCCTCAGCTGTTGCCATCACCAGACGATTTTATTCTCTTTTGGGAAAAAATTGAATAAAATTGTTTGGTGGTAGGAATAATAGTGATAAAGACGTCCACGTATTGAAGAAGTTAAAGATTAAAAACTTAAATCGCTTAACATTTTACGTAGGTTTGGAAATATCATAAAGACTCAATGATTTATACATCATTTTGTACATAGGTATTCTCATGTATAAATCACCTATACAAATACCTCGATACTGCAAGACGGTGTTAAGTTATTATCTGCAGAATAATTCGCAAAGGAAGGTGTGTTTCGAAGTTTCCTCTGTAACTATAAATACAGGATATAAATTTTAAGTTATAATCTGCAGAATGAATCACAAAGGAAGATGTGTTTCGAAGCGTCCTCTGCTACTCAAAATTCAGGATATCAGTTTTGGAGTACCACTGGACCCTTTGAGCCTCGCTTCCTAATTGCCAGGCCTACTGTAGTTCCGAGAGATTTTGGTCTGAACTGTGGACACCTTTTACCGTCGTCAGTAATGCAGAGACGGGGAATGCTCTTGTCTCTTGCTGTTCCTGTTGATGGTGGTGGTGGTGGTGGTGGTGGTAGTTGTGGTGGTGGTGGTGGTAGTTGTGGTGGTGGTGGTGGTGGTAGTTGTGGTGGTGGTGGTAGTTGTGGTAGTGGTGGTGGTTGATTTGTTGGTTGATTGATTACACTAAAATGATCATGACAGCGTAATAGTGGTTGATTTGTTGTTGTTGCTGTTGCTTCATGCTTGTGTTGTTGTCTTCCTTGATGTTGGCAGGGTTTTTTGTTTGGACTGTGTGTGTGTGTGTGTGTGTGTGTGTGTGTGTGTGTTTGTGAATGTGCGAACTCGCAGCTTGTATGTATGTATCTGTGTTTGCCTGCTGGTCTGCATGTCTGTCTGCTGTTTAATTTGCTTGCCTAATTACTTGACCTTTACCCTGCCTGCCTGGGAAAGAGGAAATGAGAGAGGAAGAGGAAGGGAAGGCAGTGGGGGGGGTGAGGGAGTTGTAAGGTGTAGGAGGGGGGAGGGGAGAGAGGGAGAGGGAAGGAAGGCAGTGGGGCGGAGAGAGAGGTAGGGTGTAGGAGGGGAGAGGCCAGACAGGATGAAGGTGAGGTGGAAAGGGAGGGATTGAGTGAGAGGAGGTGGTTCTGGAGGGAGAGTTTAGCCAGTGAAAATGGACGGAAGGGGAGTGTGAGGAGGAAATGAGGGAGCTTTTGGGAAAGTAATATAGGTGGGAACGGAGCTATAGAGAAGAGGGGAAATAAGGATGAGGAGGAGGAAGGGGAAGTGAGGGAAGAAGGGATGACAGGGAGAAAACGAGTAAGGGTGAATGGAGTAAAGAGGGAAGGGGGGTGATGAATGGAGTGAAGATAGGGAGAGAATGAGGGAGGGATATGGGAGTGAATGGGGGGGGAGTGAGGGAGGGAAGTGAAGACAGAGTTTAGGCAGGGTGAAGGGAGGGAGAAAATGGGGTTAGGGAGTGAGAGAGAGAGAGAGTGAGAATGGAGTAGAGGGAGGAAGAGAAAAGAGGTGAGAGTGGAGACAGGATGGAGGGAGGAAAGGAATGGAGAGGGAAGTGAAGATCGGGTGAAAAGAGAGTCATTGACCAAGGTAGGCGACTTGGATATGGAAACGGAAGGAGGGAATAAAGGAATAGTGGTATTTAGGTGGAGGAATGGAAAGGAAAGGGTGGAGAGAAAATAATGAGCATCCGTGGCTCAGTGGGTTAGAGCGTTCCGCTATGACCGAAGGGTCGGAGGATCGAATCCACCCAAGGGTCATTGGTAGACATCAGGAAGGGCATCCGGTCATAAAATGCTACACGCTCCAGTCCAAAAGTCCTCTACCCAGGGGCAACGCCTTAGCCCTTCAGGGATACCAGGCGTAAAACCAAATTATTTTTTTTTAAATTTTATTTTAAGTGAGGTTGGAAAGGGGAATGGTTTGTGAGGTAAGGAAAGTACTGCAGGTAGCTTAGAAGAGGAAAATACTCCATAAAGATGGAGTAAGGGGAAAAAGGAAAGTTTAAGAAAGAAGAGTAAAGATAGACGAAAGGTCATTTGGAGAAGTCAGTGAGGGAGAAGAATATAGATAGTAGATAGATAGATAGAGAGAGAGAGAGTCCCCTTTGTTATTATTTCATCGTCATAACAATTTTATTCACCTTATATTGATACGCAGAAATCTTCATTCATCTCCGTGTTGAGAAATTGACTTATCAGTCAAATTTAACCGAACTTACCCTTTAATATTGCCTTGTAGTTTGTTGATTTATATTCCGTTTATTACCGTCATCGCCGGAAGTGGTGGTGGTGGTGGTTTCGTTCTTGCCCCGTATGTCCTTGTGTTTGTCTCTTCGTACAATATCACGCATCATACATGTGTATATCGAGACAGCGACCTTCATACGTTTTGGGTTCATGTTCATAAATTGTTTCTTACTGTGTGTTCTTTGATAGCCTTTAATAATTTGTTCACATTGCAGCCTGTCACGCCTCATACACACCCTTTTATTTAGCAAATCAATGCTCGTCCAACATATCCTAACTTCTTATTCTTAAATTTAATCTCTAATATTGCCTGATAATTTTCTTGTTCACAATTTTTCACTTACTGCCGAAAGTGAAGATAGTTTTCCTTTCATCTCTCTGACCTTTCTCAGTCTGAATTTGGAAGATCTTTTTTTTTTAATATATATAATCTAATGTCTAAATTTCAATTGATCTAGAGCACAGACCTATTGAACATGTCTTGGTTATATTCAAATACATTTTTTCGTAATTCCATCAGCCAGAGAGAGAGTCTTTTTGAAGCTTAATCCTTTTGCCAACAAATAATACCTCATTTCAGGATTTTATGTAATTGTAAGGGTAAGAGGAATTGTTTATTTACCCTTTCACCCCAAGAGGTCTTCCTTAAGTTGAGTAAAATTATCTGGTAGGAACAACAACAGAATAAAAAATAAGGCATGGGACTACACAGGATGGAGGGAAATTAGGACTTAAATCTTGTACATCTTCTCTGGGTGATGGGATGCTACACGAGGTTTAGTTGTGTGTGTGTCGCCTCAACCACACACACACACACACACACACACACACACACACACACACACACACACACACACACACACACACACACTCTCTCTCTCTCTCTCTCTCTCTCTCTCTCTAAGTCATTCTCACCTCCCTGAAAAAAGTAAAAAGGAAAAAGTGTCTTGAAGAATGCGTGAGAAAAAATGGAAGGACCTCAGGCGTGGAAGAAACGTCATTTGTCAAGGATTATACCTACGTGGGGATGGAGGGGAGGTGGGTAGGGAAAGGGGAGGGAGAGGGGGAAAGGGGAGGGGAGAGGGAATGAGGGCAGAGAGGTTGGGGAAAAGGGGAGGGGAGAGAGAAGGGAGAGAGTAGAGGAGGGGGTGGGATGGTTAGATGAGGTACGGATGAGGAAGGGGGATTACGTTTATGAAGGGTGGAAGGGAGGAGGAAGGGAACAGAGAGAGAGAGAGAGAGAGAGAGAGAGAGAGAGGGAGGGAGGGAGGAACCATCTGTATACCCAACCATTCCTAGTCAACTACATATCCAGTCTTTTCTTGAAACTCTTAATCGAAGTAGCACGTCTTGACAACTGTGGGTAACCTAATTCTGTCATCCAATACAATAATTTCCAAACCTCGTAATACCCTTTTTTGGTGGAACGGATTTTTTCTTTTTTCTTTTTTCTTTTGAGGGCATATGTGGACGTTCTGTTGTCTCCTGAATCTTTACCCTTCAGTTGGATGACGTACTATTTATTTTTCCTTAATACCTTTTGACGATTTATTTAGCCTTGGAGACTTTCGATTTGGAGGGGGTAGGTGAGACGTCATTAATTCTTCCAGTGAGATCGTTTTTAAGATGAATATAAGCGTCTGGAGGTAGGGAGAATAAATTGAAAAAATATTGTACTAACGGAGTGAAGACCTTAGCAGCTTTTCCCATTCTTAATCTTATAAATATTAATGCATCAGTAGAAAATATGGATGTTTAAAAAGGAAGAATTTAGATTGAACGAATGAATGTAGAAGAAAAGAGCCAGACCGAGCGAATAAGGAAAGAGGAAGAATTGACGAAGAAAGAAAGTGGAAGACAACACATTCCAGGAAGCGGAAGAATTGTAAGAGGAGGAGGAGGAGATGGAGGGGAAAGGGGAAGAGGAAGAGTACAATAAGGAGAAAGAATACCTAAGAAAGAACAGGCACACACACAGACATCCAAAGGGAGGAGGAGGAGGGGGGCAGAAGGAATAATAGAGGGAGAGAGAGGGAAAGGAGGAGAAATACTAGAGAGGGGGAGTGGGGGAAGAATGAGAGAGAGAGAGAGAGATTGGAGGAGGAATAATAGAGTGAGAGAAAGGAGAGACGACATATTCTTGGAAGCGAGGGAGCAGTGTCGGTGGTGTGGTGAGATTTCTGCACGGGTGAATAGAAATCGCGCCTTGGGAAGAGAGAGAGAGAGAGAAGAGAGAGAGAGAGAGAGGAAGGGAAAGGTATGGAGAGGAGAGGCGTGTGGTAAAAATTATATTTGAGAAAGGTAGGAGACACCGTTTGAGGGGAGGAAGAGGGGCAGGGAAGATAGGAGAGAGAGAGAGAGAGAGAGAGAGGAGGGACAGAAGGAGAGAAAGTGCCGAGGAGGAGTGAAAGGTGTTGTGGCGGACGGAGAGGTGAGGAAGAGGAGAGTGCGGAACGAGGGAGAGTAAGGAGAGAATGAGGGAGTGACAAGGAGGAGTTAGGATTGAGGAAAGGAATTACAATGAGAGAGAGAGGGAGAGGGAGGAAGGCGTGAAGGAAGACAAAGGAGAAAGGGTAAGGAAGGAAAGAGGAAAAGGACTGAGAATGACAATTAGGGGGGAAGGGAGAGAAATAAGATACAGAACTGAGAGAGAGTGAGGCAAGGAATAAGTGAGCGAATAAAGAAAGAGAACAATGAAAATAAGAAAGTGGGCAGGTGGAGGGGGAAAAAAGGAGGAGTAGACAGGATATAGAAGTGGGTGGAGGAAACTGAAAGGGAGGAGGGTGTAGGAAAGGAGTAGGGAGGGATATTAAAGAAAAGGGAAGAGTGGTACAGTGGGAGTGAAGGAATATTCAGTAGTAACCTTTGCAAGTTATTTTCAGTCCTCACCCTCTTTCTTTTATGGATACCTCGTGGTCAATATTGGATACCACCTGGTGAATTTATCATGTGGGTGCAGTTCCAGTAGTCGGATCCATCAGTTCACAGCCACGGGACAGAAAAAATAATGTGCCTTCAGCATTTTACAATTTCTAAAAGTAAAATCTATATTCTCTTTACGCCATACATTACAACATTCTTCGCTCAGTGGACTCCCAGGCTTGTATTCTCGTCGATTAAGGAAGCTCCCTAACACCTCTTCCTTAGTGATTTATTTTTGTATATGGGTGGCTAATATACTTTTGAAAGTTACTTATGCAAATTTTGGCGACAGTGGAAAGATTTATGTAGCGCAGAAGAGGACAGTAAGGTGTAATAAAATTAATCGCTTAGAGAAAGGTGTTAGGGAGCTTCCTCAGCCAACGGGAATGCAGGCCTAAGTATCTCAAAATAAACTCGACCCTCAGAGCAGTATTTATTTATATATTTATTTATTTATATTTATTAGATCGCATACTTCTCCGGCAGTTTACATTTTCACAGCCCGAAGTCTACGGTAACAACTCTTCTTATTTCACAGCCAAAATTCTACTACTACAGCATTCCATTACTTAATAAATTTAGCTCTCCTCACACAGTATTCCATATTTCACAACCTTAGCACTACTCTCATTGTGTATTTCAGGCCTTTAATAAGTCAACACTTTATCATCTGCATTTCATAACAAGCGTATTTCATATTTTTCAGAGGCACTTCTGTGTTTTCTCCCAGTTTATTATTATTATTATTATTATTATTGTTTTTGTTTTATTATTTTTTGCCTGGAATAGTATCGAGGAATATTTTAATCATCGGTACTGCCCTAAAGAATGAAAATATTTGGAGTCCACAGTAAAGCAGGAATCAATATTTCCATGCATTGCTTTTGACTTGTATATTATTTTGTGAATCTTAAAGTTGATACAGGCTGGCGAGGAAGTACATATTCTCCCTCTCTCTCTCTCTCTCTCTCTCTCTCTCTCTCTCTCTCTCTCTCTCTCTCTCTCTCTCTCTCTCTCTCTCTCTCTCTCTCTCTCTCTCTCCAGTTCGTCCCTGGTTTCCCGTTCCTTTTCCCTGCCAGTCATCTCACCCCATCACACACGCCCATAGCGGGCTAGTTCTTATCTGACAGAGGTCCCTAACCCGTATCAGCTGAGTGAATGGCAGAGTGTAGTCAGATTGGAAGGTGAAATTTACTTGTAACCAAGGAGACTCATTCGTACCTCATAACAAAGGCTCATCAGTTTTAGAGGTGGCCCAGTTCCATTAGATAAAAACACAGAAACTACAGTCATTATTTCTCGTCGCTGCTGATTTTATGTAGACTAATTACGTCCTCTTCTCCCTACAAAATTATCCCAATTATATCTGGAACTTGGATGGAGCTGTTCATGTAATTGCTATCGGGAATGGTGCCAACTGATTCCTGGGATGGCAGTGGGAATGGTGGGGCTTTGGAATGGTAGTAGTAGGAATGGTGGGGCTCTGAAATGGTAGTAGTAGGAATGGTGGGGCTCTGAAATGGTAGTAGGAGGAATGGTGGAGCTCAGGAATGGTAGTAGGAATGGTGGGGCTCTGGAATGTGGTAGTAGGAATGGTGGGGCTCTGGAATGTGGTAGTAGGAATGGTGGGGCTCTGGAATGTGGTAGTAGTAATGGTGGTGCTCTGAAATGGTAGTAGTAGGAGTGGTAATAATGGGAAGTGATGGTAGTGGAAATAGTGGTGACGTGAATGGTATGAGAGAGAGAGAGAGAGAGAGAGAGAGAGAGAGAGAGAGAGAGCATGAAGGAAGGAAAATTAGAAGCTGAGAGTGAGAGAGAAGGGAGATAAGGGATGGAAATGATTATACAAGGGAGGGAATGGAGAGGGATAAGAAGGGAAAGATGTGGGACGGAGAAAGAGGAGTGTGAAATAGGTATAAACGGAGAGAGGGTAGATTGAGAGGAGGGAGGAGAGAAGATAAAGAGTGGAACAGAAGAAAAGAGAGAAAAGTTAGAGGGGAGGGAATAGAAAAGAGCGAGAGAGAAGGAAAATGAGGCAGAGGAAAAGGTAAATGGAAAGAGGAAAAATGGGGATATAGTTAAAAGATAATTGAATGGTATCCGGAAATAGAGGTGTGTGTGTAATGGCAGCTTGGAGGTTCGATCTCTGGCACTATTACCACTCGATGTCAGGCACTAATAGGAATGCCCCAGAGCCAGTGTAGTCACCCCCTTGGAGTCGAACCCGGCACCTTCACTTCCTGATAATGCAGTTTTACCGGCACGGGAAGGTGATAGTGTTGTGAGGGAGTGAGAGAATTGGAGGAAAGGGAGGAGGGATGGAGGGGGAACCGAAAGGTGAGGGAAGGAGAAGGGAGACGAGGGATAGGGAGGAATGGATGAAGAGGGGAGGAGGAGAGCGAGGAAATGAAAGCAGGGAGAGAGGGAGAGAAGAGGAGGAGATGAGAGGTAGGAGGGAGAGAGAGGTAGAGAGGGATTGGGAAGTGTGGAGGAGATACCTTGGAGAGTGGAAAATGAGAGAGAGAGAGAGAGAGAGAGAGAGAGAGAGAGAGAGAGAGAGAGAGAGAGAGAGAATGAGAGAGAGAGAGAGAGAGAGAAACTGGGAGGAGGTAAGAGGGACGGAGAAGAGGGGGGAGGTGAGGGGAAAGGTAATGGGAATGTCGTGAGAAATGGGAGTATGAGAGTAGGCAGAGGTGGAGGGAGGGGGAGAGAAAGATAGACAGACAGTCTGGAGAGAAGGTGAGGGAGAAGAGAAGGGTGTATGAGTGTGGTAGGGGAGAGGAGGAGGGAGAGAGGAGGAGTTGGTGGGATGGTGAAAAGAGGGATTGTGAGAATATTTAAGGAAGAGAGAGGGATGAGGCGTGAGTAGGTTTAGTCGTGGAACAGAGAGGAATCGGGAAGAGGGGGAGAGGGAGAATAGGAATATAGGAATGATGAACAGAAGGATGAGGGAGAGGGTGAGTGTTGAAAAAAAATTATACAAAACTAGAAAGCACTCGAAGAGCGTATACCTCCGCCAATGCCATTGCCATTAAAAAGGATCCGGATCCGCCTCAAAATTTAATCTTTTTTTTACTTGGTCCATGGCCCACCTTTCCACTAAATTTCATTGAAATTCGTTGAGAAGTTTTGGAGATATTGTACGGAATACTCCGGATGTAGATTAAAATTTAATCTTCTTCCTTGGCCCATGGTCCACCCTTCCACAAAATTTCATCAAAATCCGTTTTTAACTTTTTGAGTAATCCTGTTAACAGACAGACAAACAAACCTACTGACAAACACGGGCAAAAACATATTCTTGGCGGAGGTAATTACCCTTACATTCATCACTACAACCCTAAAAACACTGTCAATTCACTTTCGTTACTAAGCTATGTTTTCGGGGGAAGGTTTGGAAAAGGAGAGTGTAGAATATTCCCAAGTGTCTGAGTCTTCCTGCAGAGTCAAAGCCTGAGTGTGAGAGGGAAGGGATTTTTTTTTTTTTTTTTTTTCCCTCGACCCTGAATTAAGGAATCTGACAGTAACAAGAACTGCTCTTTGCTTTCCTTTGTACTCCTTTGTAATTTTTTGTATCATTGTTAAAATCTACACAGTCACCACCACCCGTATCATAACCATCATTACCCAAACTACCATCATCACTAACACCACGACTCTTTTCTTTCACCGTCATCATATTCCTTTCAACAAACTGACCATCTTACACCTCACCAGCCTTCCTTAACTACCTACGTTATTACCACCACCACCACCAGAGCCATACCACCACATCCCCCTCACCCCTACCCCCACCATACCCCCCACCCCCACCCCCACCATACCCCCCTGCCCCTACCCCCACCATACCCCTCTCAGCAGCACATTCCAATTCCCGGCGCCTACCATTCCTACATTCCAACTCCGGGTCCAGCCAGTTCCGCCAGGCATTCCAACTTCGAAACAGGCGCCAGTTCCAACATACACCCTGCCTACCATTCCCGGTTTGTCGTTCTTAGATCCCGTTGTAATATTCCAAGTTCTGGGTGGTGTGTGTGTGTGTATGTGTGTGTGTGTGTATGTGTGTGTGTGTGTGTGTGTGTGTGTGTGTGTGTGTGTGTGTGTGTGTGTGTGTGTGAGAGAGAGAGAGAGAGAGAGATGGGGGAGGAGGGGGTGGCAGACGAAGAGGTATGTGAAGCAGAATAGACGAAGATGACGAAAAAGAGGAGGAATCGATTAAACGAGAGAGAGAGAGAGAGAGAGAGAGAGAGAGAGAGAGAGAGAGAGAGAGAGAGAGAGAGGGAGAGAGAATATTCGCAACCATTGCCAATATTCCCCCACACCTTTAGCAAGAAGGCAATAGGATTTTCTTGCCGCCTCTCGCCTACGTAAATAATCGGGTTATGCATTTTCAATTTCGAGTCACTGAGTGTTACCTCACTTATTAGAGAAAAAAGGGGCGAAAATAGTCATCGAAGGCCATTTTCACACATTCTGCCAGAGTTTATATTAACCTTTGCCTGTCCAGACGTTTTTACATATACAGGTTCGCGCCTCACAATTTTCTTCCCTTGTAACTGTAATATTTTTCTTTTTCTCATTTTTCTTACAGGTGGGGGGACGGCCATTTCTTTTTCCCTACCAGTTCATTTTTTTTCTTCGATATATCCAGCATTCGCACACAGTTAATTTCTGCATTTTTTTTTTTTATATAGCCATAGTGTTTATTTTTGATTACCATTTTTTTTTTCATTGCATTTTCCTATCTGGTCATTTATACGCTGTTCCCCCCAATTCATATTTTTATAATAGTGATAATTTGTTACTCGCCCCTCATATTTTGACTCTTATTCTTACCAAGTTTTCATGTAATTATTTTCTATATATATTATCCCATCCTGTTTTCGGTATTCATAAAGGTAAAAAGTAAAGGTAGATACAGACGCCATGATGCGCTTAGCCGCGGTGCTCATCTCCGTAACTTAAGCCTTTGAGTCTGTGGCGGTATTTTCACCCAATATCCTGGGACACAAGGCCACCACATCATCTGGGTTACCATAGTTACCTTCCCTACGTGTTTCCCCAGGTACTCATTTTACCTGCCAACTCATTAAGCATTTGATAGACACCTGAGTTTTATGCATGTCCATTTTCAGCTCCTTGACACGTTTTCTTGACATATTATGACATCCTATGCTCTGTCCACTTTAACTTGGCTTATAATTGCCATCTTAGTCTTCACTGCTAAGATATAGTAAGAGATTAACACTAGAATATGGTGTTAGTCACGGAGAAATGCTTTGTAGTATTGTTAAAACCGCCAAGGAGGTTATTTTCGTTTCGGTTAGGTTGTCTGTCTGTCTGTCTGTCTGTCTGCGCCATTAAAGAAAGAAAGAACTATAGGATAGAAATGCACTACATCTGGAATAGCTGCTAAAAAAAAAATGTAAATATATTTTTTAAAACATTCAGAAATCAAAGACAAGATCCATTTGATATCAAGAAGATGGGATGGTGCAGCATTGACGGAGGTATAAGCTCTCGCAGTCTCTTGCTTTATTCTGCCATTGAGCTACGAAAAGTACGAGTAAATGGCACAGTAACGAAAATCTCCCAATCAAGGCAAGCTTCACAAGGACACAAATCTCTCTGTCAAGGTGGACGAATTATAGCAATTAGTGTATGCCTTGGGGGAGGTGATGGCCGAGTGGTTAAGAGAGGTGTGTGAAATGGGGTAATTTGGTCCCAGGCTAGGGCAGGGAACAGTCTGAAGAGCTGAATTACTTTACAACTGACTCTACTGATTTTTTTTTTTACGACCCACTGCTTTGTCAGAAAAACACCCCCGTTATTATTAATGCACACCAGTCCTGAGTGAGACAGCCCTATCATTTATTTAATATGGACGGTGGGTATTAGGGCCGAAAGTGTGACGTGTGATGTGTGATAACGTAGAAAGGTTGCTGGGCCTCAGGGAACGGGCAGTTAAACCTATGCTCAGAGTCGGACACGGAAAATATAGAAGTTTTGTGTGTGTGTGTGTGTGTGTGTGTGTGTGTGTGTGTGTGTGTGTGTGTGTGTGTGTGTAAAGCAGTTAAATCCTTTCAATCCTAGAACGTTAATTTTACTTTTGCTATCACCAGACGATATTTGCTTAACCTGGAAAAGGCGTCTGGTAGTGAGGGTGTTGTTGAAGGCTGAATCTAACTCAGCTGTGAGTGTTTCCCTTAAGTTGATTATAATTGTCTGGAGATGGCACTAAGTAAAGATAAAGGACGTCCTAGGGCTAATTTGAACGATATAAAACATGGGGAAATATATAGGTGTAATAGGCAGAATCCGTCACTAAGGAAGAGGTGCTAGTAAGGCCTGTGAAGTGCGAAAACATCCCCAGTTATTATTACATTACTCATGTCATGGTGCTGTGTTGTCAAGAGGCTCCCTACCACCACTTCCTCTTCGCTTGTAGTTCTGCTCTCGACCTGTTGATATTCCTTTTTTCGTAATTTATGCAAACTACTATATCAAAAAGATTCAGAGGAGTTGTTGTTTAGTGGTTTAGGACTGGCTATTGATGCCTGGGGGGGGACAGGGAATACTCAGGATTTTAATTTGGTCAGAAGTCTCCATTGATCTTCTGCAAAGCCCACCAGCCTATCAACAATATCCCCACTACCGATATCACACCAATCCTGAGTGAGGTACCCAACCACACTTAAGTAAAAACATTACACTGTTAGATTCCAAATGGTAACATGATGTGCGGCGTTATCGGCTACAAGAACTGCTGTAACTCAGGGAACCGACTGTGTGTTCTAATCACGGTTCAGATACACATAAAAAGTCGAAAGAAATTTAAGGTGGAGTATGCAAAATAGGCCTACGTCGTGCAGAAGTGCTGCTGTTAGCCTGTTTTATTCATAGTAGGAATGGTCTTTTGATTTGGAGTTTATTAAGCCTATCTAACTCCTTCAGTTTCAGGAAGTCTGTCCTAAGGTAAGATAAAGAAGATAGCAAAAATGACCTTAAAATACTCTGCGTCGCCGGATTGGAGGGGAAACAAGACGAACATGATTATTATTTTATTTAGGCTGATGCGTACTGGTAACAATTATGTTCAGGTGTAGAAAATGTTGTCTTTCTAAGGTAGAGTATTGGTCATGAAATAACAGAACTGTTTTAATGCAAGGAAGAAAACATGGTAATGGAGAACAGGAGGAATGAAGGATACGATGTGGAGCAGGATGAAAGGAGGAAGGAAGGAAGGAAGGAAGGAAATATGGTAATGGAAAGGAGGAAAGGAAGGAAGGAAATATGATAATGTAAAGGAAGGAAGGAAGGAAATATGATAATGTAAAGGAAGGCAGGCAGGAAATATGGTAATGAGGTGGAGGAAATGAAGGAAGGATATATGGTAATGAAAAGGAGGAAAGATGGAAATATGGTAATGAAAAGGAGGAAAGGAAGGGAGGAGATATGGTAATGAAAAGGAGATAAGGAAGGAAGGAAACTGTTTGGAGGATGAGAGGAGGAAGGAAAGAGCGGCATTTCATCGTGTAAGTGTTAATCTCTTCACTCTAATTTAACTTTCATTCCCCGTAAGCTCCTGCACGGTTTTTTATTCAAGTTTCGAGGGGCCTCTGGAAGTAAAAGAAGTTGCTAAAGACTACATCCAACCCCTCCAGATCGAAGCGTCTCCCCTAAGCTGAATAAAATCGTCTGGAGAAAGCAAGGATGAGGTACAAGAATACGCCACCGGGTTGAAAGGGTTAAAAACGTCTCCAGTAATTCCTTGAGGACTTCATAATTCTGTTATTTTTATATCATATTGTCTGGTAATTATAATCAGCTGCAGTTAAGTTGTATATGATGATGGTGATGAAAGTGGAAAGTGTGAGAATGGTAGTGGAAAGATGATGATGGCAGTGGAAAAGATGATAGTGGAAATGATGATGATGATGATAGTCGAAACGATGAAGATGATGATAGTGGAAAAGATGATAATGATGATAATGGAAAAGTTGATGGTGATGATAGTGGAAAAGTTGATGATGATGATAGTGGAAAAGTTGATGATGATAGTGAAAAAGATGATGACGATAATGAAAAAGATGATGATGATAGTGAAAAAGATGATGATAGTGAAAAATATGATGATGATGATGATGATGATAGTGGAAAATATAATGATGACGATAGTGGAAAAGATGATGATGATGATGATGATAGTGAAAAAGATGATGATGGTGATGATTATAGTGGAAAAGATGATGATGATGATGATGATAGTGAAAAAGATAGTGATGGTAATTGGTGATGGATAGAGTGAGAATTGTGGTAGATGTTGGTAGTTGTGGTAGTGGTGGTGTTTTTAGTGGTAGAGAACCCGATGTTGTGATAGTTGTAGCGGAAGTAATGGTGATGAAAGTGATAGTTGTGGTAGGGATGGTGTAGTTGTGGTAGGATGGTGGAAGGAATGGTGATAGTTTTTGTAGGGATGGTAGTAGGATTGATGGTAATTGTGGTAAAGAAGGTTGTTTGAATGATGGTAGTTGTGGTAGTTATGGTGGTTGGAATGGTGGTAGTTGTGGTAGGGATGGCGGTTGGAATGGTAGTAGTTGTGGTAGGGATGGTGGTGGGAATGGTGGTAGTTGTGGTAGTGATAGTGATTGTTGTAATAGTAATTTATTATTTAAGTGCAGTTTGCTTATTGATGATAGTTGTGGTGGTGACTGGTAGAAATGGTGGTAGTTGTGGTAGATATTAATTTGTAGTTAATAAGGTGGTTTAGTAGTGATAGTTGTAGTGTTGATGGTTGAAATGGTGGTAGTTGTGGTAGTGGTGGTGGTAATGGTGGTCGTTGTGGTAGTGATGGTGGTGGTAATGGTGGTCGTTGTGGTAGTGATGGTGGTGGTAATGGTGGTCGTTGTGGTAGTGATGGTGGTGGTAATGGTGGTCGTTGTGGTAGTGATTGTGGTGGTAATGGTTGTCGTTGTGGTAGTGATGGTTGTAGCAACGGTGGTAGTTGTTGTACGGTATGATGGTGCTAAAAATGGCGATATTTATGGTGGTGATCGTGGTAGTTGTGGTAGTGATTGATAGAAATATTGGTTGGAAGCAATTGTGGTAATGATAGCAGTGGTGATAGTTATGGTGGTGATCGTGGTAGAAATAGTGGTAGTAGTGGTAGTGATGTTAGTAGAAATGTTGGTAGTTGTGGTAGTGATGGTGGTAGAAATGTTGGTCGTTGTGGTAGTGATGGTGGTAGAAATGATGGTAGTTGTGGTAGTCATGGTGGTAGAAATGTTGGTAGTTGTGGTAGATGTTGGTAGTCTGGTCTGCATCCCACTACATTTCCGATTCCTGTTATGAGCCGAAAACTCCTTGGGATGTGAACACAGATACAGCTGGCAGGGAAGGAAGGAAGGAAAATGAAGAGGAAGGAAGGAGGGAAGGAAGAAATGAAGAGGAAAAAAGAAAGGTTGAAGGAATGGAAGGAAGGTAGAAAAGGAAGGGAGGAAGAAGGAAGGAAGAGGAAGAAGGATGGATGGAAGAATGATGGAAGGAAAACGAACAGGAAGGAAGGATGGAAGAAAGAAATGAAGAGGAAAGAAGAAAGGTTGAAGGAATGGAAGGAAGGTAGAAAGAAAGGGAGGAAGAAGGAAGGAAGAGGAAGAAGAATGGACGGAAGAAAGTTAAAGAAAGATGGAAGGAAGAAAAGTAGGAAGGAAGAGGAAGGAGGTTGGAAGGAAGAAAAGAACAGTCAGGGAAAGAAGAGGAAGAAGGAAGATAGGAAGAAGAGAAGGAAAGAAATTGTAATGGAGAAGGGGAGGAAAGAAGGAATGAAAGAAACTGGAGGAGGAGAAAGGAAGGAAGGAAGGAAAAGAGAAAGAAAGGAAGGAGGAGAAAGGAAGTAAGGAAGGGCGGAAGGAGAAAGGAAAAACCGAGAAAGAGACGAGGAGAGAAGGAAAAAAAGAAAGAGGTATTAAGTTGAACGAGAGGAGGAAGGAAGGAAGAAGGAAGGTAGGATAAAGGGAAGGAAGAAGTGATGAAGGGAAGGAGGGAAGAAGGAGAATGGAAACGAAGATGGGAGGAAAATTAGGAAGGAAGAAAGGAGGGAAAGGGAAGGGAGAAGGAGGGAAAGAAGAGCAATTACACAATGGAGGGAGAGAGAGAGAGAGAGAGAGAGAGGTTGGTGAGAGAGAGCTGAAGGAAAAACAGGAGAGAAAGAAAAACTGATGGAATGGAGAAAGTGGGAGGAAAGATGGAAGAAGTCAAGAGAGTGGAAGGAAGGATGTGGTGAGAGAGGGAGGGAGGGAGGGAAGGAGAGAGAGCGAGGGCTGAGTGGAGGGAGGGACGGAGGGAGAGTCTTGGAGATTGAAGGAGGGAGAAGAGGAGAGAGAGTGGGCAACAGGAAAAATAGGAGAGATAAGCGGAGAGAGAGAGAGAGAGAGAGAGAGAGAGAGAGAGGTTGATAGAAGTGCAGGTAGATATTTATAGATAGATAGAAGAAATAGCTGTAGGGATGCATACAGATAGATAGGAATATAAATAGTTTTCTCATGGACAGGTATAGATGGATAGGTAGCACGATAGACACCAGGATGAATAGATAGATGCATTAATAGCCAGATAGATAAATAAACCTATAGGCAGACACTGAGACACACACACACACACACACACACACACACACACGAGACACTTTAGATGGACACCCACTTGTATAGATTAAATACTCAAACGTATAACACACACACACACACACACACACACACACACACACACACACATACAGCGTTGAGTGCAAATGACTGCCATGTTTGAGTGCAGGTATGAGTGATTGCAGTCGGCTTATTGAACCAGGCTGTTGAGAGGGCATTGACAGTGAATACGGAGAGTGGTCAAAAGGTTTAAAGATAGTTTTTCACTCTCTCTCTCTTTTGCTCTCGTTTCTCTTGCTTTCGTGTTTCTCTTTTAATTTCGTTTTATTCTTTCTCTTTTGCTTTCGTTTTTCTCTTTCTCTTTTGTTTTTCTCTTTTGCTTTCGTTTCTTTGTTTCTCTTTTGCTTTCGTTTTTCTCTTTTGCTTTCGTTTTTCTCTTTTGCTTTCGTTTTTCTCTTTTGCTTTCGTTTTTCTCTTGTTTTCGTTTTTCTCTTTTGCTTTCGTTTTTCTCTTTCTATTTTGCTTTCGTTTGTTTGTGTCTTTTTGGCTTTCGTTTTTCTCCCTGCTTCTCTTTGACTTTCGTTTTTCTCTTTCTCTTTTGCTTTAGTTTCTCTTTCTCTTTTACTTTCGTTTTTCTCTTTTGCTTTCGTTTTTCTCTTTCTCTTTTGCTTTCGTTCTCGTTTTATCTCGTTGCCCATCTGTAAAGTTACCTGGATATCAGTCCTATTTATTTATCTATTAATATATTTCTAAGGTTGTTTGTGACTGTCTTCCTCTTCGTATATGTTTGTCTGTTTGTCTGTCTGTCAATCTGTCTACAAGTCCGCTTATTTCAAATTGTCTGTCTGTCCTCTCCCTGTCCACACTCCCTCACTCCCACATATCTCTTTCCTCGTACCCCCTCCCACACCATACACTCCCTCTCTCTCTCTTCCTTAATTTCTCCCATCTCCACCTTCTGTATCTGCCTGCATGAAGTTCACTGCAGGGATGGACATTTTTATGCTGAGGGAGAGTAATATCCTGAATTAACCCTTTCTCATGCTGGCTAGGTACGTTTCAGGAAGGGGTGTCTGTAGCGAGAGAGTGTATATAAAAGTCGATATCCTGTATTAGCCATGTTAATGTATGTCAGAGCCGAGATGATGATGAATCGACAGGGGTATAAATTATGCTACACACGATTTACATGTCTGCCACGACTGGATTTGAATCAGGACTCAGGACATCGCAGAACAGGAGGCGAACACGATAACCATTGAGCTACCGTGTCTCCCCAGACAGTCAGTTCTGATCTACAGTATTAATCTCCATTCCTTTACTAACCTTTTGGTAAAAATCTTGAAGGTTTTTAGGTCGAGGATTTTTTTTCCTATTAATACGAGATTATTTTGTTCAGATTACGAGAGATCCCTTGGCATAAAGTGGTTACTGAACGAGTGAGTCTTTTTAACATATGGCCGAGTCACGTATCGAGGGCCGTATATGTGTTATGTGTACCTGTGTGATTCTTTGTACCCAGCTGACACTTTGCTCGTTCTTCATTTTATTCTCAGATTTATGTCCACCTGTCGCTCCTTCATTCCGTTGCTCAGTACCTAATCTTCCCTCTTACAGACCTTTATTAGTCACTCCCCCAATCCCTTCGCCTCTTTCCCCAATCCCATCGCCGACTCATACAACTTCTTCAACACCACTCCCATCTACTCTCGGTTTGTCAATCTCTTCATGCTCATTTCCTTTATTAGATCCCCTTAGATATCCCCTGATCACTTTCACCTCCACTCACCCTCATCAGTTTATTCCACCTCATCATCCAATCGCTCTCTCAGCTTACCAGTTTGTTTCCATTTACTCCCACCCTCTCATGACTCGTCGATTACTGCCGTCCTGTCTGCCTGTCGTAGCACCCCCTTCCCCATCAGGTTCCCTTTCCTCACTATGCTCACCCACACCCATCTGTTCCCACTTGTCAATCTCACTTTGCTAGTTTTTTTCTTGTCGTACACCATCGACGTCGGCAATGACCTTTGACATTAGGCTGGCAAATTCAGATAATGTAATCAGTCTTATCAATTCCAGGCCGTTCCGCTTGTATTGGCGTGTTTGTTTCCTCCTTTCCTCATCAGTGTTCACTTCCACCTGTCCCTACCAACTCCCACCTTCACTCTCTACCAACTCCCTTCTCCACTCCCTACCAACTTCCATCTCCACTCCCTTCCAGCTCCCAACTTCTCGCACAGTCGCTCACCATCGCCCACATTTACTCCCCAGCTCCTACCTAAACTTACTCCCATGTTCCTAACTAGCAAATTCCCACCCCATTTCATATAGCACTTCATTCTCCCACCCATACCTACTTCCCTTCCCACTTACTCCAACCACTGCTCGTATCCACTTGTTCACTCCCACTTACTCCCACTATAACCCTTTCTCTCTGACTCCTACTTTCCCATCTACTCCCACTCCCACCCCTACTTCTGCTCCCATCCACTCCCATTCACACTCGCTGTTCCCATTCACCCCCACCCCCCATAGTCCCTCTTACGAACTTTCTATCCCCTCCACTTCAGACCATTCCCATTGTCACTTACTGCAGCCCACTCCTGCCCCCACTCCAGTTACTCCATGCTCCCATTTCCACACTTTCTCCCCCACTCACTCCCCACTCTTACCTACTCTCTCTCTCTCTCTGCCCCCCACTTCAAACCACTCCCATTCTCACCTACTCCAGCCTACTTCTGCCTCCACTCCACTCACTCCCCACCTCTACCCCCATTCCATTCACTCCCCACCTTTACCCCCATTCCAATCACTCCTTACCTCTGCCCCCACTCCTCTCACTCCCCACTCCTGTCCCTACTCCATTCACTCCTGCCCCCACTCCACTCACTCCTGCCCCCACTCCACTCACTCCTGCCCCCACTCCACTCACTCCTGCCCCCACTCCACTCACTCCTGCCCCCACTCCACTCACTCCTGCCCCCACTCCACTCACTCCCTACGCCTGCTCCCACTCCACTCATTCCCCACGCCTGCCCCCAATCCACTCATTCCCCACGCCTGCCCCCAATCCACTCATTCCCCACGCCTGCCCCCAATCCACTCATTCCCCACTCCTGCCCCCAATCCACTCATTCCCCACTCCTGCCCCCAATCCACTCATCCCCCACTCCTGTCCCCACTCCATTCACTCTCCACTCCTGCCCCCACTCCACTCACAACTCCTGCCCTTATTCCACTCACAACTCCTGCCCCCATCCCACTCCCTACTCCTGCCCCCATCCCACTCCCCACTCCTGCCCCCACTCCATCCCCTTCCCCAGTCCCACACCTCCTCCCCCTCCCCCAACCCCCTCCAACAGTCTACAGAACAAGAATTTAGATTAGTCCACCCTTCGTCTGCCACTTCACCCAGGACACAGTTATCTCTCTCTCTCTCTCTCTCTCTCTCTCTCTCTCTCTCTCTCTCTCTCTCAGATTTTCTCCATTTCTCTTTCTCACCTGGATTCATTGTGTGCATTTCCTCACTATCTCACTCGTTCTTTCTCTCCTATCGCTCCTTCTTTAACTTTTCCCCATTCTCTCTCTCTCTCTCTCTCTCTCTCCTCTTTGTGTTGTTCCACCATATTTCCTCTCGCATCCTCCCCCTCCCTTCCTCATCCCTCTCTCTCCCTCTCCCTCCTCTTCTTCCTCTCCCTCCTCTTCTTCCTCTCCCTCCTCTTCTTCCTCTCCCTCCTCTTCTTCCTCTCCCTCCTCTTCTTCCTCTCTCTCCTTTTCTTCCTCTCCCTTCCTTCTTCATCCCCTCTCATTCTATCAGCCTACATCCCATCACTTTCCTCTCCTCAGTTCCTCATAAAACCACTTCTCTCTCTCTCTCTCTCTCTCTCTCTCTCTCTCTCTCTCTCTCTCTCTCGTTCCCTCCTCCTCCCTTTTCACTCCATCTCTGTCTCACTGAAACCTATTTCCCACTTTTTTATGTGTTGCTGCATCACTTTTCCTCCCTTCTGAGTTGCCTCCTCTTCCATCTCTCCCTCCATCTTCTTCCTATCCCTCCCTCTCTCCTGTCCTCTCCTCTCATCCCATCCCATCCCATCCCCCTCGCCCCCTCCCCTCCCCTCCCCTCTCCCCACCCACCCTCACTCACTCACTCAGCTTCATTCCTTCCCTTCCTCTCAGTTGCCCACCGTTCTTCACTTCTCTTTTTTCCATACCCCCTCCTCCCTCTCTCCATCCCTCTCCCCCCCCTCTCCTTCCCTCTCCAACCCTCTCCCATCCTGCATGTTTACTTCTCCCCGGTTTAACTTGACTTGGAGGAGGTAAGTTAAAATGGTGTACGTGGAGGTTATGCAAATACTTACCTCTGTTAAACCCGTGTTGCGTTAGTACCCCCTGATGAGGCTGAGAGAGAGAGAGAGAGAGAGAGAGTGAGGTGGGGGGAGCATGAAAGAAAGACTAATATGTGTAAAGCCTTGCAGAACGTGAGGGGCATGGAGAGAGAGAGAGAGAGAGAGAATTATTGACCCCATTGCATAGCCTACTCACCCCATAAAAGCTCTATGTCTCATGAGGATGGGTAGGTAAGGTTGTGTTTTTCCCATTACTGTGTCTCTTCTCTCATCACTCTCTTTTGGTAATTTCTTTAAACCCTTTTTTATATATCAGTTGTTTGTTGGTTGTCGTGTGGATGCTTGTTCTGTATTTTTATCATGAGAGTTGTTTTATCTGTTTTATGATGTCTGTTGGTCTGTTTGTCGTTTTTGGTGTTTATATATCGTGTGTGTGTGTGTTATTCAGTTTCTGCATTATTATCTCCTGTGTATTTCATATCAATTGACCTGTCTTGTTTGTCTCGTGTGTGAGTCAATCTGTCTGTCTGTCTGTATAATATTTGTCTGTCACGTTCTCTCTCTCTCTCTCTCTCTCTCTCTCTCTCTCTCTCTCTCTCTCTCTCTCTCTCTCTCTCTCTCTCTCTCACACACACACACACACACACACACACACACACACAGTACACTTATTCACCCCATGCACCTCACTTTCACAACACTGACAGCCTCAAAAAAATAAATAAATAAATAAATAAAAAATCTTTGGAATCACCCGGCTGAAGTGGCCAGTTTCCTGCAGTCTACCGGAATCACGCCTTTATGAGCCTGAGACAAAAGCAACAAACACAAATAACAAATACAAACACCACCACCGCCGCCGCCACCACCACCAGCAAGACTAATGAGAAAGCAACACCTTCCTCTATAGTCTGTTCATTTTCACCTGACACTTATCTCTTCCCCTCTCACCTGCGTTAATGACCAGGTGTAGTCAGGTTGGAAGTTTTATGTGAGTAATGACCAAGGAGAATTAAACATACCTCACAACTAATCCTTATCGAACTTCACGCAGCCACGACATAGAATTGAAGCTGTGAGTGATCCAGTTCCGTTAGATGAAGACACTGACTTTAATGACAGTGGAGGAAGAGGAGGAGAAAGGAGATGGGAGGAAAACAAAGGAGTCCAAAAGTGAGTGGAATGCTTAGATGTCGGTGTGTATTTATTGTCATTTTTTTGCGTCACAGTGTTCGCTAGTGGAACACACAGCTATAGTTCCCTCACTTTAATGGGCTAAATTTTCATCTCCTTGCAACTTATTTCTCGGAGCTCAGTGGCATAAAAAGACAGTACCGTGGCTCTACATACTTTCTACCACTTCTTCGTGACTGGCATCATTTTTTGTTGTTAATCTTTTGCAGCCCATTCAAGGTAGAGGAAAGGCAATTTTGTCAAGGTAAAGTAAACAGAGTATAGTCATGATGCCTCACCCCTTCCACTAACAGAGGTCGTAAGCTGAAGGACTTAAGTAAAAATTGCATTGGAAAAACATTATATTTAGAGCCTGCCTATCCAACGCCAAAGTTAAGCAGGAAAAAGAATGTAACCACGAAGCTGATGTAGGTCAATTGGGTCATTAGGTAGTTATTGGAGTTGTTTGGAGTTTGGTGATAGTTACTGATCACCACAACCACCTGTCGCGCCAGAGAGGGGAAGGGTGCCAAGTTTATGTCCAGGGCCGGATGCTTAAAATACAGTGGGGATTCCTAGGGCTTTAATGGTGAGTGAATGAGTGTGTGGCCCATTTAGTTCTCTGGTTATCGTGTTTTTCTCACTTTCTGGCTAATGGACTCAAGCTAAGCCAATCCCGAGGTGGAAAATAGAGGTAGGGATGATGATGATAATTGTTGATACGATTGTTGATGATGGTGATTGATGATGATGATGACGATGACCGATGATGATGATGATGGTGATTGATGATGATGAAGATGTGATGATGATATGGTGATTGATGATGACCGACTGCCGTGGTGAAATCCCAAATAATAGGGGGGTCTGACCAAGGATACCCTCGTCAGATTATTAGCCTTTTCTGTGCTGACTTTTTTTTTTTTTTTTTTTTTTTTTTTTTATACTATGTTCTTACTTTATTCAGATTATTTTGGGAGACTTTTTGAATTGGAGAATTAGATACGCTCTTTATGAACTCCTTTACCATTTGAGGTTCTGTGTAAGGGATGAAGTAAAAGTAAAGGGAGGGAAAAGAAAGGAAGGTAAAACAGGAAAAAGAGAGCGTCCGAGAAAAGAGATGGAGAGATGATAGAGGAGGTCAGTAAGAAGAATTATGCCGTTATACATTACAAAGTTTTATTTTTTACGTCCATTGATTTCTTGATTCCTAATTTTACGAGGCCACCAAACTATGTGCACTCATCACACCAGCAGACTATGCCGTACCCGGAACAAAACAGACAGGTGTGTAATATATGAATAATATCCTCGTGGAGCAGTTTATATATACGTAATTCTGAATAAAACTAACGTTACTTTTTTCTCTCCTTCCAGGTATGTAGGAAATGACGATCAGAAAGAACAGGTGAGGGAGAAACGTAAGGAGCCGTGACGAATAACTTAAATAAAAGGTGAGAGATAGCAGAAGACAAGGAATTAAAAGTGGTGATCCGGAATAGATGTAGTTAGAGAGAGAGAGAGAGAGAGAGAGAGAGAGAGAGACCCAGGCTTGCAGGAAATCTCTTATACATAGAAAGAACGGGTGTGATGAATAAGGAAAGAGTGACAAGGGCATATAAAACAGGGAGACGAGGAGAAGGATTGAATAATGAAAAAGGAAAGCATGTGAAGAGCAAAAACCGGTGAAGAAGGGTGTGTGTGTGTGTGTGTGTGTGTGTGTGTGTGTGTGTGTGTGTGTGTGTGTGTGTGTGTGTGTGTGTGTAGACCTTTTTGCTCGTACCTTTCACCTTGCTTTTCCTTCATTTCTTTACTTCCATTTCCTTCCTGTTGCTGTCACTTTCTCTTCTGCGTTTTATCTCACCAGTTTTCATATCACCTTTTCAACACCCATTCTCCTTTTATTGAACCTGCATTCATTAAAATTTTCTACCTTTTCATTTTCATGCTTATTTTACATTGCTCTCCATAAAGAAATTCCTGTATGTCAAGTACTATCGAAACGTATGCCATATTTCTGTAGGTGCTGAAGAGATGGGATGTGCATATGGAAGTGAGAGATATGAAGGGAAATGTTAGATAGGAGTGGAAATGTAAACAGGGGAAGAGTAGGGGAAAATGAGTGGAAATGCAAGGAAGGAAAAGAGTAAAATGTGTGGAATTGTAAGCAAGGAAAAGAGTAAAATGAGTGGAAATGTAAGCAAGGGAAGAGTAAAATCAGTGGAAATGTAAGCAAGGAGAATAGTAAAATCAGTGGAAATGTCTATCTATCTATCTATTGCCAGACGCCACAATCCCGCAAGGGGTGGCCATTTGACTTTGAGTTAGTTGTTTTACGGGAAGGGACACTAACCCTCCACCAACCCACTTGTTGACACGTAGGGAGCACGTATGGTGTGGTTATATGGTTACCACCCAGCGTTGTAAATGGTTTCTTGGCTTACAGGAAACCATTTGGCTTGTCACTCAATGTAAAGCCACCTGTAAAGGAAAGAAAAGCAATAAGAAGTGACAGGAAAGATGGGAGAAATAGGAAGAGAGGAGGGCAGGCACAGAAAAAGATTGATAAAGGCTAAGGGAGAAGTAGACAGCACTACATCAAGTAAGTGGATGATGGTCACCACCACCTACCACTAAACTCACACCCCTGCCATAGCAGTGGAAATGTAAACAAGGAAAAGAGTAAAATGAGTGGAAATGTAAAATGAGTGGAAATTTAAGCAAAGAAAAGAGTAAAATGAGTGGAAATGTAAGCAAGGAAAAGAGTAAAATGAGTGGAAGTGTAAGCAAGGAAAAGAGTAAAATGAGTGGAAATGTAAGCAAGGAAAAGAGTAAAATGAGTGGAAATGTAAGCAAGGAAAAGAGTAAAATGAGTGGAAATGTAAGCAAGGAAAGGAGTAAAATGAGTGGATATGTAAACAAGGAAAAGAGTAAAATGAGTGGAAATGTAAGCAAGGGAAGAGTAGATTAAAATCAGTGGAAATGTAAGCAAGGGAAAGGGTAGCGTAAAATTAAATGGAGAAGCAGGTGAGTAGGAAGCAGGTGAAAATATGCGACTACTACGGCCATCCCTCTGCCTACCATCGGAACAGCCAGGGATTCGGATTGCTGCTAGAGATTGAGCAGAATATTAACCCCGGAGGTATGAACAAAATATAGATAGATTAATAGATAGGATAGATAGACGGATGGAGTAGATATAGATAGATAAATTTTCCTCGTCGTTTTCATTTTTTTCTAATATTTCCTTCTTATGGCCATCTCCCTCTCTTTCTGATATTCCTATACGTATTTCCATTTTCCATTTTCGTTCGCTTCTGTTTTCTTTCTTTTTTTTTTTCGTCCGTTTTTCTCCTCTCCCCAAATCCTCGTTTCGCTCGTCCCTCTCGTTGAGTCACTTTACACTAGATCAAGTTAATCTTTATTGAGCTCTTCATTTTTATACGACCAGTGTGTGTGTGTGTGTGTGTGTGTGTGTGTGTGTGTGTGTGTGTGTGTGTGTGTGTGAGAGAGAGAGAGAGAGAGAGAGAGTGAGAGTCAGTCCTTTATTACTTCATGCAGTCTTTACCCAGTCTCTTACTCTCATCCCTCCTCCCCCACACGATCTCTACCTTTCCTCCTGGGCTTAAGTCTCAGTTTCTCCCCCCAATTCTCTCTCTCTCTCTCTCTCTCTCTCTCTCTCTCTCTCTCTCTCTCTCTCTCTCTCTCTCTCTCTCCTTACAGATGTCCTACGCTCCTTGCCCAGATCTCCGCTTCCACTGTCTTCACTTCCTCTGTGGCCTCCCTTCTCTTCTCCCCTGTTCTTTCTCCTGTCAGATTTTTTCCTTACCCTAACAATCACCCCCCTACTCCTCTGAGTCTGCCTCTCCCTCTCCCTTACCCCATTTGGCCTCTCCTCCCCCCGTCGTTTTCTCCCTTCATCTGCCCCCTTTCCCCCTCCCTCTCCTTCACTTCTTCCTCCTCTTGATATCTCATTCCTCTTCCTCCTCCTCCTTCTTCTCCTCCTCCTCCAAATCTTCCCCCCTCCCCTATAGTCTCTTCCTCAGTTCATCCCATCTGATCTTTCGATACAGATATCATTCATCTCAGTTTTCTTCCTCTCTCATCCATCCCTTTTTCTTCTTCCCTCCCCCCCATCTCTCCTAATCCCTCTTGCCTCCTCTTCCACACACACACACACACACACACACACACACACACACACACACACACACACACACACACACACACACACACACACACACACACACACACACACACACACACACACACACACACACACACACACACACACACACACACACACACACACACACACACACACACACACACACACACACACACACACACACACAAAGCCATTTTTCCTGACTTGGCGTCCATCACCGCTATCAGCCCATCCTCCATTTGGATCTCTCGACGTATGGGACGCAAGGCAGCCACCCACCCACCTCTCTTTTATCAGGACTAGAGAGAGAGAGAGAGAGATTGGGGAAGAATAGGGATGTGGGGGAGAGAGAGAGAGTAGGGAAGATTAGGGATGTGGGAAAAGATCGTGAGAGAATGGAAAACAATAGAATGTAAGAGAAAATATGAGGAATGATTGAGGTGGAATATGGAGAGAGGAAGACAGACGGAAGGAAAGAGGAAGGAAGGAAGGAAAGAAAGAAAGAAGGAAGGAAGGATGGAGAAATCAAGGGGATAGGGAAGGTTGGGAAAGGAGGGAGGGAATAGAAATGATGGGGAATTACAGTGTGGGGTTAGACCTTCTCCTAATTCGACTCGCGACTTTTGGAACACAAGACAGCGGCCCCGGCACCAATCTTTTATCAGGACTAGATATAGGGTTTTAGGGGGTTTGGGGAATTGGGGAGGGAGATTGGGTGAGTTTGAGAGATACTGGGGAAGAAAGCGTAATGTAGGAGACATAGGAGACGACTGTTATGGAAGGTTGGGTGGGAATGAGGGATGGGGAAGATTGGGGAAGGATTGGGTGAGTGTGGTATTGGGAATGAAGTAGAAGGTAGGAGAATGAAGATAGTGGAGGATGGGTGAGGTAGAAAATGATGAGGTTGGTAAAGCAAAGTAGAGGAGGATTAAGAAATTAACCTGGGAGGACAGGCAAATGAGGAGGGGGATTGTGGCAGTGATACAAAAATTGAAAATGGAGGAGACGGGGAAAGATAAGGATTTGGATGTTATCGGTAAGTCAGGGTATTTTCCAAAACACCTGTTCAGCTGTTTCATTTATCAGTATTTTTTTTTTATCATGGACATCAAATTTATCATCCTGACCCATTCTCCCACCTAACTATGGGGAGAGGTAGAGTTCAGAAACAAGAAAAGATTAGGTACGGAAATTGGATACCTTTTAACTGTATCCCTAGTGAAATGGGTAACAGAATCATCCGCATATCATCCAAACCCCCGGAATCCACGCTACTCCTCGCAGGTCAAAATATCTAGACACCTATATATTTATTTTTGTATATAGTTGCGATATACATTCACCAACCAGACACAATCGTTTATCTAGTTAAAAGTGGGGTGCCTGAATCTTGTCATACTCCTCTCGTTACATAATTTCATGTAAATAACTCTTGTCTCCTGTCAGTTCCCCAGCGTTTATAATTTCCATACTACGTTAACTGATTATTTGTTTTGCTTACACGCTAAAAGTGGAACAGGATTTAGAGCTGAACCTAGAGAAGCACTGAGAACGTTCGTCTAGTGTGAAACTTATAACAACAACACTTTGGAGGGGAAGGGGAAAGGTAAAGGGGGAAGAAAAGGAGATGGGAAGAGAGGAGGGAGTATGGGAGTGGAGGGGGGGGGGATTTGGGGAAAGTTATAGGGAAGGAAGATAAAGACGGGAGGAAGGAAGGTGAAATTGGAAAGGGGGTTAGGGAAAGCTTGGAGAAATACCGAATCGAGATGCGAGGAAAGAACCTGAAATTAAGGAAGGGGTAAAGGGAAGACAGAAGGAAGGGGAAATGAGATGGGAATGAGAGAGGGAAAAGTGAGACGGGGAATGGGTAAGGGAAAGGTTGGGAGAAGGAAAGTGGATAGGGAAGGAATATTCAAGGGAGGTTTGTGTGAGTGTGTGTCTGTGTGAGAGAGAGAGAGAGAGAGAGAGAGAGAGAGAGAGAGAGAGAGAGATATTCACTTTCTCGTTCCCATAATTTTCTTTATCTTTCTCACTCATTAAAGCCGAACAACCTCATAAAGATAGTTAAGGTTGGGTGGTCTGTTGTTTTGTCACTCTCTCTCTCTCTCTCTCTCTCTCTCTCTCTCTCTCTCTCTCTCTCTCACACACACACACACACACACACACACACACACACACACACACACACACACACACACACACACACACACACACACACACACACACACACACACACACACACACACACACACACACACACACACACACACACACACGAGCGTGGGCCGTAAAAGGCAGAGATGAAAGAGAAACAAAGATATTCTTAAAGCTTGGAGATAAAAGACGTCCCTTTCAGGAAGGCAATAGGCAGATACAGGGTACAGAGAGAGAGAGAGAGAGAGATTGTTTTAGCTCTTTCCTTTTGGGTGTATTGGCTACCTGTGTATGTATTTATAAATCGTTTACATATCTGCCCTTTCCAAGCCCTGTCGTGTGTGTGTGTGCTGTAGTTTTCTGTGTACCTTTTGGGAATACCGTGTGGTTGTGTATTCATTTATATTTCATCTTTGTCCTTTCCAGATCCTGTTCCGTGTGTGTGTGTGTGTGTGTGTGTGAGAGAGAGAGAGAGAGAGAGAGAGAGAGAGAGAGAGAGATTTTCTACACCTTTTGTGTCAGTATCCACTTAAGCCACAGTATTTCTGTCCGCATTTTTTTTCTTTTCTGTGCTTTTTCTTGTTTTTTATTTATTTTCCTCGCCTCTCCCTATTTCCTTTTCTACCTTTATTGGCATTTTTCCGCATCTTTATTGTGTACTATTTTTTCTACTGTTTCTGTAATATTCTTGTGCATTTTTGGTTTTTAACTTGCTTTTTCTTTCTGCGATCGATATAAATTTTGTGGCATCGTCATAGGTAGGATGTAAATTTTCTCTTATCGCTAGCAATCAATAATCAAAGGTCAGTCTTCGGTGAACTTACAGATTTAGTCTTATGATGTTGATAAATTAGTCTCTCATATGATTTTTGTAAGTTAGTCCTTTTTTACACGTTGCTAAATATATCCCGTTTCTGCCACTTGCATATTATCTGTAACTTTAGTGTGTGTTTTTCTCCATGTAATTTTAGTCATACTTGCCTTCAGAAATATAATTATTCATTGCGATCATGTTGTTTCTCAGGATAGTTTTTCAGTAAAGCCATTATTTTTGTGTACATTTTAAATTCCTGCTTTAGCTCAGTCTTATGTCATTCCTAGTATTTTTGAGATTTTCTGTGACCTTAAAATGTTCACCTTTAAAAATTTCGTGCTTTACTCCACTCTGTTCGTATCTTTATTGTGTGTGTGTGTGTGTGTGTGTGTGTGTGTGTGTGTGTGTGTGTGTGTTTTATCATTCCAACTTTATTCCAGTCTGGTCTTTTCCATTTCATCTTTATTTTTGTTTTCTCTTTAGCTTTGTCTTCTCTTATTCCAATTTTATTCCTGTTTTCCCAACTTTATTTCCGTCCTCTTTCTGGTCACGTTTGTCCTTATTTCCACCTTTGCTTTAGCCTTACTCTTTCCAGATTTATTCCGGTCTCTCTTGCCAGACTTAATTCATCCTTCTCTCTTTCCTACTTTATTCCAGTCTTCTCTTTCGAAACATTCCTTCCTTCTCTCTTTTCATCTTTATTTTAGTCTTCCCCATTTCGCACTGATTTTTCTCTATTGCCGACGATCGCGACAGTCTTTATCATCAAAATATAGAAATGTTCCTGAGACCAATTATGCTTCAGCCTAATGACGTGTTTGTTATATTCTCCATCTGCAGAGTTTATTATTATTATTATTTTATCATTATTATTTTATTATTATTATTATTATTTTATTTTTATTATTATTATTATTATTATTATTATTTTATTATTATTATTATTATTATTATTATTATTATTATTATTTGTGATTTGATGCAGCCTTCATTTATCCCCTTCACTAATGGAGGTGGTGCTAGAGGGACGCCTTCACGTGGTGGCATTGATATGACTGGTTGGCCCCTCTGCCTGGCTATACAGATGTCCCTTAATTCCCTCCCTATCCCCTAAGAGGAGGATGGAGGACGACATAAGGTTAATTTCAGGCTGCCGTCTACAGGGTTCACGTTTCAGATGAACCTGGGATCACAGCTACTGGAGGTCGTTATAACGTTGACTTGGGTGATAGAAAGAGCGAAATATTTGTGTTATCCCCTTCTACCCGTGAAAGGCTGTTTTGTATTTTTTCATAGATTTCTGATTTATTATTATTATTATTATTATTTTTATTATTATTATTATTATTGTTAGGGTGGGAAAGGAGGTCCGGATGATTATGATGATGATTATATTATTATTATTATTATTATTATTATTATTATTATTGGTGGTGGTGGAGGCAGCAGCAGCAGCAGCAGCAGCAGCAGTAGTAGTAGTAGTAGTCGTCGTCGTAGTAGTGGTGGTAGTAGCAGTAGCAGTAGTAGTAGTACCGGTAGTAGTAGTAATAGTAGTAGTTTTATTATTTATTATTATTATTATTATTACTATTATTATTATTATTATTATTATTACCGTTATTATTATTATTATGATTATTATTTAAGTCTAGAGGCGACTGGAAATCAAGAGGTTAATGGAGGCTGTATCCGACCCCTCCATTTCTAAGTCAGTCCGAAAGTGATTAAATATTTTGGAGGTAGAAGGATTATATGTCATCGGACTGAAGGGAGGAAAGATGTCTACCTGTTTAAGAGGTTGTGACTCCTTGAACCCGACGAGATTGTTTTATGTTTTATTGTAGCTATCACCGGACGATTTTAGTGCAGCTGTGTGTGTGTGTGTGTGTGTGTGTGTGTGTGTGTGTGTGTGTGTGTGTGTGTCGGTCTGTTTGTATGTATGTTGTGTATGTATGCAGGTTACTGTGTGATCAGTTTGGTGCAGTTTTGATCAGCATTGGACCAAAACTTGTCGGAAAGTTTGAGGGTCAGCCAAGGATGAAGCGATTCGGATTTCAGAACACTGGATCAAAGGTCAGCGTTACAGGGCAAAGTCAGGACAAACTTCTCTATGATGTGTATCGAACATGGTGGAAGGGATGTGGTCAAAGATGAAGTATTACGATGTTGAGAATCAGATGTCAGGGTCATGAGGCAAGGTCAAAGATCCAGTCCAGCAGCGCAGAGTTTTCCTGGAATTTTAGTCAAAGCCGTTTTTTTTCTTTTTTTTCTTCGATTTAGATGAAACTTGGTGGAAGGTTTGAGGATCAGCCAAGGATGAAGTGATTCTGTTATAACACACGTCAAAGTAAAGATCACAGGGCAAGGTGAGCTTAGTTTTGAATCGATCAGAATTAGTGGACGGTGTGAAGATAAGGCAAGGATGACGTAGTTTGATTTAGAGAACAGTCAGATGTCAAGGTTAAATACTCGGCCGTTAACTCGGTTGTCAGGTGCTAGTGTTAGATTCTGTGATTACTCATTCATGCTGATATTGGAACAGACGTCTAGTAGTAAAGGAACTGAAAAAAAAAAATGGGCCACGTCTATTTCCACCAATTAGAAAACTCACTCAGAAGCAAAATATCGCTAGTTGTAACTGAAAGACAGTTAAAAAAAAAAAAAATGAGTAAAAGAGAGAAAACACATTACTGGAGTGAAGGAATTAATGATTTTTCTGTAGCTTCTATTTTTCACCCACAGCCTCATCTGTCTTTCTCCCCCAGTGTGCTTTGTGTCTGTGTCTTTTGTATTCAGTGACCGCGTCTGCTTTTGTATCTCCTCTTTGCCATCCTCTCGCTCTATTCACGCTTGTTGCAGTTTTTATCTCTGTTTCTCGGTACCCTGTTCGTTTGTGTGTGTGTGTGTGTGTGCTCCTCTTTGCTCCTAGTGTTTTTAATTTGACTTTTCTCTTACCCTTTGTTATATTCTGCCTAATTAGAATCCCTTTGTATATATTAATCTTACTGTTTATTTTATGGAGATGCTGTTAATCCGTACGTATCTCTATTGCGAATTAGCTTTTACCTTTGGCACAGGAAAAACTGTAATTAGTGGAGGGTTTTAAGTTTCCATTTCACCCTTTCAGTACAGTGAAGTCTGTTGGTTTTTGCTGGTGGTGGAAAGTTTTATTGAGCTTGACAGAGACCGTGGATGAAAAGGAATATTTGTAAGTGACTGTAATTAACGTCTTTGTTCCGATTTATTCTTATTGTTTCTAATTTAAGCCTCTTCTCTTCAAAGTAGTAAAGTCCCGTAATAGTGAAGGGGTTAATAAAGACTAATCTGACCTCTAGGTTGAAAATTGATAAAACTTTTTCAAAATTCTTCTGAACTTAGGAAAAAAGAAAATGTATAAAATAATCAGAGTGAAATAGGGTAATATTCTCCATCGTCATTCCCCACCATCATTCCGCAACCCACATCCCTCATTGCCTGGGGAAAGATACATCTGTTGACGTTTATCTCGGCTTAATCTTTTATTTCCTCAACGGTGACCCTGGGGAAGGTGGGGAGGAGGTGGGTTGGGGAAGGAGGGGAAAGGAGAAGGTAAGTTGCTCGTGACAGGGAAGAAGGTAGGGGATGGTTGGGAGGAGACCAGGGTAGTGAGGAGAAAAGTGAGATTAGTGGGGAGAGGAGGGGAGAAAGGAGAGAGTAGTGGCGATCAAGGGAAAGTCGTGGGGAGGAGAGAATGTTGGGGAGAGAAGAAGAATGTAGACGGGAGGAGAGAGGTCAGTGGGGTTGAAGCTAGTGGCAGGAGAGGGTCGAGTGGGGAGAGGTAGTGGAAAGGGAAGGATTGAGTGGGAAGAAAAACTGGGGAGACAGGAAAGATGAACGTTAAGGGAGGGAGGGAGTGGTAAGAGGGAGAGGGAAGACAGGGGAGGGAAGGAGGAAGTGGGAAGACGGAGGGAAAGGGTGTGTAGGGAGGGGACGAGGATAGAGGCTTGTTATTCCGCCGTATTTATGTCCGCCTCCTGCATCAAAACTTTATGTTCCTGAGGCTGTGTGTGTGTGTGTGTGTGTGTGTGTGTGTGTGTGTGTGTGTGTGTGTGTGTGTGTGTGTTGCAGTCTATTTTACCTGCAGTTGTTTTACCTGCTTGATTAGTTGGTACGATTCTCTCTCTCTCTCTCTCTCTCTCTCTGTATCTCATAAATGCATTTCGTAGTATTATAAAACAGTATCACAGTACAGTTTCTCGTAACTGGTAGGATCTGGGGGGAAAAAAAAAGAAAGAAAGTGATCGGTTTTGCCATTTTAGAGCTAGAGAGGTCTGAGAAAAAGACGACGACGAAGAGAGAAGAATATGGAGAAATCGGTATTTTTGTCGATTTTTTTTTAGCGTATTTGCTTTATGTTTTGGCAACTTTAAGAGATGATAAACAAACATGGAGATGGGAGCTAGATGCATTTAAAAATTTAGTACCTCTGTGTTTGGGAGTTAGGAAGATTATATTTGTTAAGGCTTATGGCTACGTCGTCGCCATCTCTACATTGTCTACGGACGCTCTGATAATCCACTTTTAACTTGAATAAAGTACTCGTAGGAATATATATATATATATATATATATATATATATATATATATATATATATATATATATATATATATATATATATATATATATATATTATAAGGGTCATGACTCAGTTGAGCTTTATCAGTTATAAAAAATCCTGTGATGTTAGCCTGCAGAACTTAGTGGCGTCAATAATAGAGAAGTTGCTAATTAGGGAAATCCTAATTTTTCTGTTGGCTTGAGTAAAATACCTAAATCAGGGAGTTTACTCAGCTGCATAGAGACCTTCATAGTTTGAAAAGAAAAAATGAAATTCCCAACCAGGATTTTACCGGTATATCATCACACCATCGGTTTTCTCTCGCCACCCCTAGTCCCTCTCCTCAACCCTCTCTCCTCCTCATCAACCTTCTCTCCCCCTCTCTCCCTCCTCAAAACCCCTTCCTCTCACCACAACCCCCTTCACCCAGCGACGGGAGAGGGACAGTTAGGTGAGGGGGTAGGGGGAAAGAAGGAAGGGGTAGGGGGTCAAGGTGACCCGATGTTGATGTGGGTTTATGACCCCTGGAATGAGTGTGCGTGAGGAACTAACCCACACTCACTAAATGGCTCTGCATCCTCTCTCTCTCTCTCTCTCTCTCTCTCTCTCTCTCTCTCTCTCTCTCCTTAATTCCGTAATTCAAAGGAGCTAAAACTTCGTGCAATCACATATATAATACTCCTTTTAGCCTCTCTTTGTGTTTTCTTTAATCAGTCAGCTTAATGGCGACGCATCTCTTGAGGGGTGGCTTCGATAAAAGGACCTCTGTTTTATTTTTATTTTTTCTCTTTTCTCAATACCGACCACACTTGCTACGACACACCGGCCACACCTGTATGCACTCACACATGTTCTCTCCCTCATGTTGTTGATCTCTCTCTTTCTCCCATCCACCTAGTCAGTATTTCACCATTGGCTCCACATGTGTTCACCGTCTGTGTATGTGTGTGTGTGTGTGTGTGTGTGTGTGTGTGTGTGTGTGTGTGTGTGTGTGTGTGTGAGAGAGAGAGAGAGAGAGAGAGAGAGAGATACACCCACAAGGTAAAACTCAACTTCACATTCCTACCGTAACCTGTCATTTATCCACCTATCCCTCCGTGTCACTCCTCAAACACTAATGAAGCAATTTCTTCCAAAAACCCTCTCTCTTAAATTCTCTCCGTCAAGCATCGTCCACGTTTCATCATTTTATATTATGCCTGGAACAGATACTCTCAAGCAAAATTTTCTTCACTCCCACGCTTGCCTTCTTACTGCATGTCACTGTGCTCAACGCCCCTGCAACCCTCCTGCCATGTTGCACTGTTACGTTCTTCTACACTCTTTTTTATAATGGTGTCAAAATACTTCCACACTACACACCCGCATATTCATTAGTTGTGCCATAGTTTTTACCATTTAATAATTTTCTTGGTATTCTGAACATGATCCTTGTTAAATATATGATGATAGTCATTTCTGTCGTTACCATTATTAGTAAGGTTGCAGACTTCCTTACTAACAGTTTGGTTTTACTGGCCTCTTTACTAAAAAAGGACTGGACATTATTTTCTTTTTACGCTCTAATATATCTTACTATTAGATTTTTATGAGAATACATAACTTCATGTATGATGACTTTTTTTTTTTTAAATTTTTGCTACTAATACTGTGTATGCAACTAAAGGGAGCATATTAGGTGTGAATTAATGAAAAGTATTTTGAACCTTACCTGTTCGAAAAGTAAAATCCTTTGGAAATGGCAAATGAGTAAGAATGAATTATAAATGACGTCCTCAGACTGAAGGGGTTAAAATATTCCTTAGCAACATACCTCATCTGTTCTCTTTTTCGGTGTCCCGCCTCACGTTTTGCCACTTCCCAGTATTTTTACTTTTCTGGGGCCTTGCCAATCCTCCATCTTACCTGGAAAGCAAGAAAACTGGTATTTTATTGTCAGTCATTACAGTAGTGGTACATTAACTCATAATGATGTACAGGATTATAAGGTCATATATTGATAGATCGATCGATCGATAGATAGATAGATAGTACACACACACACACACACACACACACACACACACACACACACACACACACACACACACACACACACACACACACACACACACACACACACACACACACACACACAAGTAATGCCTTCTCAGAACCAACGGTTACGGTAGCTGTATATTTTTTGTGATTCCTGGCTTTAGTTTTATTGCAATATTACACAGCTCGACGCAGCGGGGAGTGGTGATGTTTGGCACAGAGTTGAGACCAGCACCGAGGACTTTCATGCTGGACATCTCTTTCGCCGAAGGAAATCGGATTGGCTCTATTGGGCATGAATTTCGAGCGAGTTCTCTTGAATGTGCTGGCGTATTCATGGGTGAAGGATCTTGCAGCAGATTCAGTTTGGTATAGTATTTAAATTAGATTTTGTTCACAAGAGCAGAAGTTTAGGAGTCAAAGAGTTATAACCTTTCATAAGTAACCTTTCCCTCTTCAATGTTTTATTGATTAGAAGATGAAGTAGCCTATATACAGAGATATATCGGGTACTCGTACATCCAGAGGCAAAGGTTCGCCAGTATAGTATGGTAGATATATTTGCTTCTCATTTCCGTCACTTTCCTTTATGATGTACGTATCGCTGAGAATTATCTTTGAGCAGAGAAAATTACTGGTACTAAGCTTCTCTCAGTTTAAGAATATTTACGAGTAGGGGAAAGTAAGACGGTAAAAGTGACTCTACATGGCAAAGCTTACATCCCCGTTTTAACTTTGGAGTCGATGGAATAGCTTATCCTACACGTATTTTTAAGGGCAGTTGTGTGTCGAGTGTTTGTCCTGTGAAGTGGAGTAGAAAGTTATTGAAGGCTTGAGTGATGAATAAGTGAATGTCCTTTTCACTGGGTAACCTTTTTGATATATATATATATATATATATATATATATCTATATACAACTATATATAGATATATATATATATATTGCCACTTTCCTATCCTTGTTCCTGGCGCCTTCCTACGTCATGCAGTTGTGGGAAAGTGATTATTATTATTATTATTATTATTATTATTATCCATCCATCCACCATCCAATCCTACGTTGCCCCATGTGGAACGTAGGAGGCCTGGGCTAGGCAGTTGGTCCTGACATTTAAGATGAGTGAATTATTATTATTTACGAGTTGGTGAATCTCTGACTTTTGTTCACCTATGAGAAATTGTGGTAGTCAATGGTAAAAACTCTCGTCCTGGATTAGCTTCAGTGTTCCTTGTGTGCGTGTGTGTGTGTGTGTGTGTGTGTGTGTGTGTGTGTGTGTGTGTGTGTGTGTGTGTGTGTGTGCAGTTCCGTTTATCTGTCCATTTTGTTACGTTTTCTGATTGTCGTGTTTTTCGCCTTTGTCATCTTTTTCGATGTGTCGTATTCTGGCAGGTCATGTTTTGTCAAGTGCCTTGTTTGTTAAATATGTCGTGTTTCGTAAGTTGCTATTAATTTTTTTTTTTTTGTGACTTAGAACTTGAGGCATGTATTTTGCCTTTTTATTACTCTTCTTTTTTGTCATTTTATCATGCCCTAATTTGTCTTTTTCTCATTTTTTTTTTGTTTCACATAATTTATTTATTTTGTGATTCATTTGTTGTGGTAGGTGGGGGCGCTCACCATCGACTCACTCGATGTAATGCTGCTCTCGGGTGTCTGCCCTTTCCTCTCCATCCTTCTTCCCTTCCATTCTCTTCTGTCTTTCTTTCCTTCATTCTTTCCTTGTCCTTCTGCATACGGGTGACTCTACACTCCCTCTTCTGTCTTTCCTTCCTTCATTCTTTCCACTTCCTTCAGCCTGTGGGTGACTCTACACTGAGTGACAAGCCAAATGGTTTCCTGTGCACCAGGAAACCATTTAGTACGCTGGGTAGTAACCATATAACCAAATTTTGGCGCCTGGTGGTTTAGTGGGTAATTATTGCGCCCCAATCGGATTGAGCCGGTGAAGATTTATATCCAAGGGGTGGTTGGGGTTGATTGCTCATGTAATGCCTCTCAGGGATGAGTGAGGCTGGTCACTCTCATCTTAAATGTCGAGACCAACTGCCTAGCCCTGGGCTCCTACGGTCCTCATGGGGCAATGTAAGATTGGATGATGGATGGATGGTGATTCATTTGTATACAGTATTGGTGGTAGGTGGTGACGACCATCATCCACTCGTTTAATGTAGTGCTGCCTATTTCTTCCTTCACCATTATCATTCTTTTTCTGTGTTCGCTTCCCTCGCTTCGTGTTTCTTCCATCATTCTTGTCACTTTTTATTGCTCTTCTTTCCTTTTCAGTGACTTTACATTGAGTGACAAGCCTAACGGTTTCCTGTAAGGCAGGAAACCATTTACAACGCTTGGTGGTAACCATATAACCAATCCACACCTGTTCCCTACGTGTCAACGAGTGCGTTGGGGGAGGGTCAGTGCGCCTCCCCGTAAAACCACTATCTCGGACAAACGACCACCCATGACGGGATTGTGGCGTCTGGCTGTAGGTGGATAGATAGTTGTATTCTCGTTTACCTTAGTTCGTTAGCCAGCTTCTGTGGTTGTTTCTGTTGTTTTTCATCCCCACATCTATTTTTTGTATATATCACTTTTACCCTTTTATTATTCTCATTCTCAGATCAGTTTGGTATGCAGTATTCTTCCTATTGTTTTTTTCTTTTTTACTTTTTTTGGGGGTAGGGGGAGGTTGTGGCTCTGGCTTTTTTCCCATGCCATTGCGCTCGTTTGGTCCAAATTTTTATTGACTTTTTTATGAATTGTGAGTTAACTCCATGATTTTTGTCTGGTGTATATATATATATATATATATATATATATATATATATATATATAGATAGATAGATAGATAGGTAGATAGATATAGATATAATATTTATGCTGCTGCTGTGCGTTTAAGCGTATTTGTGTGTGTGTGTGTGTGTGTGTGTGTGTGTCTTGACTGCTTTAACTTCCCTACCATCTTTTCTTTCGTTCATAGTCCTCTTTTTCTTGTTCCACTCCTTTAATACCGTTCATTGTGCTTCCATCCTTTCTTATTTTCCTTGTATGCATTGATTGGTTTCTCTTGTCTCGTGCTCTTTTCCAATTACCTCTTCATTTATCTCCCATGTTTATGTGTATCTTTAATGCCCTCTACCCTCCTTTTCTACTTCTTTTTATCTTTATTGCATTATTTTATCATCTCTCCATTTAGTTACTTGCCTTTTCTTCTTTTATTTTATAATTTTTTTTTTTTTTTTTTTTTTTTTTTTTTTTGACATCGCTGGCCGTTTTTTCATCATATTGCTTCCATATTCATCATTTTTTCATCCCTTTTTATCTTTTTATCTTATTGTTACCTTCATCTCTTTTCCATTTTTATTTCTTTCATTAAAATTTTTCCCAGATTCTCGTCATTTATCTCACTCTTTTCATTATTACTTCATTTCATGTCTGCTTTTATTTACCTCCTTTATACGTTCTCATTAATATTTTTTTCCACGTGTCTTTCTCCCGTCTCTCCCTATTTTCTCATTATTTTCTATTTTCATACCCATGTCTTTATAGGGTCTCTCCATTTACTCTTTTCCTTTCGTATATTTATTTTGTATTTTTCCATTTTTGCCATTACTGTTTTGTTTTTCATAGTTTACTCTCTACCTTGTTACTTTCTTTATCCTGTTTCACTTTTCTCTTTACTTTCTTTTTAATACTTCTGTCCACATTGTACGTTCTGTCTTACACAATTCTCCACTCCCTCCTTTCTTCCTTTATGTCTGTATTCTTTCCTTATTCATCGCGTTCTTCTTTTCGTCCATCCTTTCATCTTTCTTTCATACATTAATTCATCTTCCACTTCTTCCTTCCTGTTCTTCCCTTCCTATTCTTCCCTTCCTATTCTTCCCTTCCTATTCTCTCCTTGTATTTTTTTCCTCAGTTTTCCATGCTCCAGCTGTCCTTTCATTTCGCTTTTCATTCTTACTCCTGTTATTTTCACTTCTCCTTCATAGTCTCTTCTAGTTATTTTTGTACTTTTTCCACTTCGCACTTCCTCAGTTCTTTTGCCTCATCATTCTCTCTCCTACTTTCCCCACGTCTCCTACTTCCTTCCTTCCTCTTCTCTCCTCATTGCATTCTTTCTCTTTCTCCGCCACTTGCTCGCCTCTAGGTTGGTTGGATCAGATATAAATGCTGGGAAGAATTATAAGAATAGCAGTTAGGGTCATAGTTTTTGCTCTTCGTCTTTATACTCTCTCTCTCTCTCTCTCTCTCTCTCTCTCTCTCTCTCTCTCTCTCTCACTGCCTTCTCTTTAATACATTTTGCCTCTTTAATACTGTCCACGAACTTTTTTTTTTACTTATGTACATTCTCGTTAGTACATTTTACATCCTTTTTAAATACTCTTTTCCATCTGTACTTCCTTCATTCTGCCGATTTTCCTCTAACCCTTATTTTTTCACAATTTTTTACATCCTCTGAATAATTTTCCAAACTTCTCATCTTCCTTCATGTTCTTTTCTTCCTTCCTATTCTTTTCCTTTTTCCCTCCTATTCTCTTCCTTCTCCATCTTCCCTTCCTTCTTCCTTCCTGTTTTCTTCCTATTCTCTTTCTTCCTTTTTTATCTCTTCCTTCTTCCTTCCTGATCTCTTGCCTCTTCCTATTCTCTTCCTTCTTCATTCATGCCCTATTCCTTCTTCATATTCTCTTCCTTCTTCCTTCCTATTCTCTTCCTTCTTATTCTCTTCCATTTTCTTCTTTTCCTTCTTCTTCTTTTCCTTCTTCCTTCCTATTCTCTTCCTTCTTATTCTCTTCCTTCTTCTTCTTTTCCTTCTTCCTTCCTATTCTCTTCCTTCTTCTTCTTTTCCTTCTTCCTTCCTGTTCTCTTCCCTCTTCCTTCCTATTCTCTTCCTTCTTCCTTCATACCCTATGCCTTCTTCATATTCTCTTCCTTCATCCTTCCTATTCTCTTCTTTCGTCCTACCTATTCTCTTCTTTCGTCCTACCTGTTCTCTTCCTTTTACCTTCCTATTCTCCTCTCCTTCCTATTCTCTTCCTTCTTCCTATTCTTTTCCTTCTTCCTATTCTCTCCCTTTTTCCCTCCTGTTCTCGTCTTATTCTCTCACATTCCTCGAGTTGGTGGGCTGAGATACGAATATTGGGAAGAATTAAAAGGAATAGTTATGGCGATTTAATGTCGTTAGCTTCACAGATTTCTCAGTTCTTTTTTACTTTCTTTACCGTTGTTTGTTTTCTCTTACTGTTTACATTATAATTTTTCTTTCCACTTTTTAAAACAACATTGTCCAGGTCCTTCTTTCTTCTTATTTTCTTTCTTTTTTTTTTCATTTCTCATTTTGCATTAGCTGTATATAATTTTTCTTTTCACTTTTTACAGCATTCTCCACTTGCTTCTTTCTTCCCATTTTCTATTTTTTAGTTTTCTTTTTGCATTAGTTATAATTTTATTTTCACTTTTTACAGCATTCTCCACCTCCTTCTTTCTTCCCATTCTTTTTATTTTTTTTTCATTTCTCATTTTGCATTAGCTATAATTTTTCTTTTCACATTTTCACATTCCATTTTAACAGTATTCTCCACTTCTATCTCTTCCCATTTTCTCTTAGGTATTTTTACTCATTGTTTGCTTTTCCCTCTTTGTTTCCACTAGTTACATTCTGTTCTAGCAATTTTCCGAACTTCTCTTCCTCTGTCCAATTCTCTTACATTTTTCCTTCATCTTTTCCTGGTCACTCAGCTCAAATACAAATACGGGGCAGAATTAAAAGAAAAGGTGGTTATGGCCGTTAAAAGCCGTTAGCGCTAATGTTACGGCCGTCAGCCATAACGGGAGAAAGTAATCTTCCGTGTGTCGCCGTTAACGTTGCCAGGGAGAGCGAACCATCTTGCATAATTAAATTGCGTTTTTCCTCACGTTCTTTCGAATTACAATGAAGAAAAAATGGTGGGCGGGAGAGCCGTTATGAGCGTTGGTAATCGTTGGTGGTTGAGTCTTTGTTGTTGGGGATTCTGGCGACTTCGCTCTCTCTCTCTCTCTCTCTCTCTCTCTCTCTCTCTCTTCCCAATAATGTATCTGTAATTTCTTGTATCTTGTCAGTAACTTGTCTATTATGTCGTTTTTCATCCTGAGTTATATATTTCTCTCTCTCTCTCTCTCTCTCTCTCTCTCTCTCTCTCTCTCTCTCTCTCTTCCTCCATAAAGTATCTAATTTCCTGTATCTTTTCAGTAACTTGTCTATTATGTCGTTTTTCATCGTAAGTTATATTTCTCTCTCTCTCTCTCTCTCTCTCTCTCTCTCTCTCACACACACACACACACACACACACACACACACACACACACACACACACACACACACACACACACACACACACACACACACACACACACACACACACACACACACACACGGGCCAAAACCAGACAGAAAATTCCACCCTATTAAAACTCCTCTGAAAATCCTGATGAAAGAGCTATTTAAGGAAAGGTTAATTTGCCTTCACCAGAATTAACCGTGTATTTATTATTATTTTTAAGGAACTTAGCAGTGCGTTTTTTTTCCTCTTCTGTATTCTTGTATTATATTTTTTAAAGTTTGCATATAGCTCATTTCTGTATTGTTGAGTTCCTTGTTTTCTCATTTAAGGGCAATTATTATTATTATTTATTTTGCTTATTCCTCATTTTTTTCTGTTTATTGTTGAATTCTTATTCTTCTCAGTTGCCATTTTTATTATCTTACTTTCCTTTTTTCGCTCTGTGCACTATCTACTTCCCCTTATAACAGTTCTCCAGTTCTCCCCGTCTCTATATTCTTTCGTTTCACAATCAATCTTTATATACAGTTTTTCATTTTTACGTTTCTGCATTTTAATCTTACACTACTCAACTTCTCTTGTTTGTATTTCCTTATTTTCTCCCTTTTATTACTCATTTATACTATTTATTCATTTTTCTTGTACATTTATTCATTTTCCCCTCTTTTACTTTGCTTCATTTTTCTAGCTTGTTCATTCATCATTTTCCCATTTTTAGGATCTGCGTTTTCTTTCTTTTTTATATGCATTTTTCTTCCTTCATTTTTATATATATTTTTCTCCTTCATTTTTATATGGTAACATCTTTCACCCGGTTCACATCAGAATTTCCCAGTATTTTTGTTTAATTTTCCATCGACATTTTTTTTTACACCATTAACCTCTACGTTATATATTTGTTTTTACATCTCTGCTTTTATTTATCATTTTTTAACATTTTCTCATTTCCAGCATCATTTTATATTCATGCAAGGAAGAAGGAACCAAAAGCTAAGAGTCGGCAGAATTATTCTCGCCAAGAATAATAATAATAATCGACTGGAGTTCATGAATATCTTTAACGTGTTTTTATATAGAGTGTCAGTCTAAAACAATTATCACAAAATAGGTAAATGAAGCAAGTAATAAAGAGAAAAATGAGAAAAAAAGGAGGATTTAGTACAGCAACAATAATAATAATAATAATAATAATAATAATAATAATACCGGTGGTAATAATAATAATAATAATAATAATAATAATAATAATGGTGTTGTAAGGGAGGTGAATGCAAGAGTTTTAGGTGGAGGTCTGAGTCTGGTGAATGTTGATGGTGGAGAGTGGAATCTGAAGCAGCTGCTGTTTGCAGATGATACTGCACTGGTGGCTGATTCAGAGGAGAGCTTGAGACAGTTGGTAGAGGAGTTTGGAAGGGTGTGTGAAAGGAGGAAATTGAAAGTAAATGAGAATAAGAGTAAAGTGATGAAGTGTACGAGGTTGGTAGATGGCAGGGGGATGAATATAGTTTTGAATGGCGCGTTGCTTGAGGAGGTAGAGTGTTTTAAATATCTGGGGTCACATGTTGCTGTGGATGGAGAATAGATGCAGAAGTGAAGTTTAGAATAAATGAAGTAGGAAAGGTGCTGGGAGGAATGAAAAAAGTGTTTAGATGTCGTTCGCTTAGAATGGATGCAAAGAGACGGCTGTATGAGGGTGTTGTGGTACCGACTGCATTATATGGGGCTGAAACATGGAATATGGGTGTAGCAGAGAGGAAAAGATTGAATGTAATGGAGATGAGGTGTCTGAGGAGTATGTGTGGAGTGACGCGTATGGATCGAGTACGGAATGATGAAGTGCGAAGGAGAACTGGAGTTGTTCGGGAGATGGCTGGTAGAGTTGAGCAGAGGGTGTTGCGATGGTTTGGGCATATGGAGAGAATGGATAATGAGCGATTGGTGAAAAAGATAACTAGATCTGATGTGAGAGGTGTAAGGCTGAGAGGAAGACCACGAATAGGATGGATGGACAGTGTGAAGAGAGCGCTGGATGCGAGCGGGATGTCTGTTGAGCAAGGAAGAGTGGCTGTGCGTGACAGAAATAAATGGAGAGAAATTGTGAATGAATCAGTGATGACGCAGCCCTTACGGGATATTCTCCCGCATTTGGTCTGATCAGCTATTTCAGGTCAGGTGCGGGTAAGGGGTTGAGTCGATGAGTCTGTTATGATGTGGCAGGGGTAAACCAGCTCTGCTGTCGGGCCCTGCTGCGGATGTCACTGATTGCATTGCGCAGTTGACCCTTGTGCGGTGTGATGCGGTGAGGATCTGTCCGTTCTCCCCTTTGGGACTAAGATGCGAATGAATGTGTTTGAATGGATGAGTAAATGGGGAGTGTGTCGTCCTGTCTCGGCTACCTCCCTTTCCTTGGAGGAAGCAGCCTAGGTATATAGATAGATAGAATAATAATACCGGTGGTAATTATAATAATAATAATAATCGCAGTAGTAGAAGTAACAACAACAGTAATATAATAATAATAATAATAATTAATAATAATAATAATAATAATAATAATAATAATAATACATGTTGCTAATTTGACAGACTAATTAAGAGACCAATTACATCCACTTCATTATTCCATCCTCATCCACAGAGATGGTAATAGCGGGTACAAGTGGAGAGTGGTAATTGAAAAGAAAATAGAGAGAGAGAGAGAGAGAGAGAGAGAGAGAGAGAGAGAGAGAGAGACAGTCAGACAGACAGACGGACAGACACACAGACACAGACACAGACAGAGAACAAATAATAAGAATATTGAAGTAAAGAGAGAGACAGACAGACAGACAGACAGAGAGAGAGACGATAATAAAAATATCAAGTAAGGAGGAGAGAGAGAGAGAGAGAGAGAGAGAGAGAGAGAGAGAGAGAGAGAGAGAGAAATACCAACAAAGATAATAAGAGAGACAAAAGAAAAGCAAGAAAACCGTTATGACCGTTAAAAACCGTTAGCAGTCAGGGTAACGGACACGAGTGGCCACTGAAAGAGCAGTTGGTTTAAAATTTCAAGCAGCGCCTGCGTGTGTGTGTGTGTGTGTGTGTGTGTGTGTGTCTGTGTGTGTCTGTGTGTGTGTGTGTATGTGCGCGCGTGTGCTTGTGTGTGTGTGTGTGTGTGTGTGTGTGTGTGTGTGTGTCTGTGTCTGTGTCTGTGTGTGTGTCTGTGTGTGTGTGTGTGTATGTGCGCGCGTGTGCTTGTGTGTGTGTGTGTGTGTGTGTGTGTGTGTGTGTGTGTGTGTGTGTGTGTGTGTGTGTGTGTGTGTGGAGAGAGAGAGAGAGAAAAGGGGGGGATCGAATACCAACAAAGATATTCAGAGAAACAGTAAAGAAAAGCAAGAAAACCGTTATGACCGTTAAAAACCGTTTGTTGTCTGGGTATCGAACAGGAGTGGCCGCCAAAGGAGCCGTTGGTTTACAATTTCAAGCAGCCTGTCTCGCATCCTTAATTATTTCATTTTCTTGACTCCTTCTTTGAGAATTCGTTCACTTTGGCAGGCTCTTTTTATCCCTTCAGCCCGAGGACGTCGTCTTAGTTATGGTGACTTCTTGAGAGAGAGAGAGAGAGAGAGAGAGAGAGAGCAGGAGATCTCTCTAATAGTGGTGTTCCAGCCCCTTCAGTTTGAAAATCTGTCTATCTATTGCCAGCCGCCTTCATCCCGTAAGGGGTGGCCACAAACAAATTGCCTCCATGTCGTCTTAAAGAGAATTCTTTGGAGATAGAAATGTTAATCTTAAAATCGTTTAGAGATAGAAATCTCAGTCTTAAATAGAATCATTTGGAGATAGAAATGTAAGTCTTGTAATTATAGAATTGTTTGGAGATAGAAATGCCAGTCTTAAATAGAATAATTTGGAGATAGAAATGTAAGTCTTAAATAGAATCGTTTGGAGATAGAAATGTCAGTCTTAAATACAGTAGAATCGTTTGGAGATAGCATGCATAATTTACAGGGAAACGCAATCATATAAGAAATAAGAATTGTCAGCATTATAATTCTTGCATCTGTGAATTTTCTTGGGCGAAATATAATCATCTGGAGGCGTTGACAATGAACTCCAAGTACCTTAAATCGCAATTAGAGGGTCAGGGCGAAGGAATGTAAAAATTTAAAAGGTATCACGATTTTGAAGGATCTACAGTAACTTCGATTGGGTAAGAATTGTTTAAGGTTCCGGTGTGTTACTTGTTATTTAAAGCTTTATAATTTACAAATCACTACAGTATGATGATGCAGTCTTTTCATTCCTCCTTTAATCAGATGACATAGATTGAGGGAGGCTTTCCATAGTGAATGTAGTGAAGTACAAACATTCAGTTAAGTTGGTTAGCAAGAGAGATTTTCAGGTGATTAAAAGCAGTGTGTGGAGCTAGGAATAATAAACAAAAATAAATAAGTAATGTAAGCATAGTGAAAGGGTTAAGGATTTTGCAAAAGATTACCAAATACTTAAGCTTTTCACCGCGATTATTAATTTTATAGTCAGGTATACTTCCAGGTGGTTTAATTCAACATTGTAGACTCCTACGTAAACCAACTTACTCGTATTGGCTTTTTCGAAGACACTGAAGGTTTACGTAACATACAAACTGTCATCCAAGTTTGGGTAGAAGTCGTAAACGGGCTTCTTTACTGCTGTTAACGGTCTTTGGAGTTCTTAAAAATGCCGTAAAAGTTTCTTCTGTAACGAGAACTGTAAAGTGCTCAAAGTTTCTGAAGCATTGTTGGTGTTTTTTTTTTTCTTTTTTCTTTTTGGGTAATATGAACTTTTAAGAAAGTTTCGTGTGTGGGTGAACAGATCTTGAATTTGGCTCTGTTATCGTGTTTGTTTTTTCTTGGAGGGAGTAATCTTGCGGGCTTCTGGCCTTTGATTCCTTCTTCCTTGCATTAAAAAAAAAGAAAAAAAGACCGATATGACAGTTAAAGTAGCGATAATCCACGTTATCAAAAACTTAAAAGTCTGATTTTACATAACAATCATTAACCCTTTACACACGACTTTTTTTTTTTTTTCTTTTTCACCACATCTTGAGGTGCCAAAAATTATATTAAAAAACGTCATTATGAGTGATTACTTATAACCCTTTCAGTGCGAGAGATTTTGTTAAAGAAGTGGCAATATTATAATGTAAAAATAAGCCCCCGGATTTATAAAAGAACTTACTCATAGCAAGTAAGTAAATAGCGACTTGTTTTCGCATCGGTAGTGTGACGATTGTGTTATTATCGTGTGTGGCAGCAGGAATGGAAAAATAATCTTAGTTAAGGAATTGACGGACGCTTTTTATTCCTTTCACTGAGAGAGAGAGAGAGAGAGAGAGAGAGAGAGAGAGACCGACAGACAGACAGACAGACAAAGTATGAAGTTAGCACAATACAGTGACAATTAAGGGGTTACTGAAAGAATTATTTAACACATCCACTCCAGAAAGTATACTAAGCTTGGCAGTATCATCCGGTGGCAGTAGAATAACAATTAATAATAATAATAATAATAATAATAATAATAATAATAATAAAAATAGTAGTAATAATAATAATAATAATAATAATGATAATTCCTCTTCTACTAGTTCTCTCCTCAGCTAAGAGAAATCATCCGTGAGCAGCATGTATAGTGGAGAAACCGCCCTCTTAATGAAGAGAATGATAGTCTGAAAAAATCACCCCTTACCATAAAAAATCGTCTGTAGATGCCAAGAAAACAGTGGTGAAAAATGTCCACGTATTGAAGGAGTTAAGGAAAGCAGGAAAAGTGACTCCAAACCCGAGGAAAATCGCCTTAAGTAGGAAAAATATATAGGGCTCCACCAAAAAAAAAAAAAAAAAAAGTAAGGCATTAAAGATACAGTAATAACGTCCCCGTACTGAAGTGGTTAATGGCGCCATCTTGCTCACGTCGCCCCAGAGATCTCGCTTCCTGGGACAGTCAAACCTAATGTCCGTTACAGCCGTTGAAATGTCGTTAGCGGTCGCGGCAGTTTGAACTTAATTTAAATAGCCAGCGGATGACATTATTAGCACCATTTTATTATTTTCTAGATCTCTCTTTTTGTCTTCTTACTACTTTATTGACCTTGAGGTGTCGGAGTTTGAAGGACGATAGACTTTTATTAGGTCATTCAATCCAATAACCTAATTATATTATTGTTATAATTATTATTATTATTATTATTATTATTATTATTATTATTATTATTATTATTATTATCATCATCATCATCATTAATATTGCATTGAAGGAAATGATAAAGGGTTTATCTTACGCCTTTCAGTCTGATGATGCATTTTGTTTTTTCTTCTCTCCAGACGGTTTTATGCTCCTTGGGAAAATTTCTTCCGTATTGAAGGGGTTAATGATGACTAAATTTATCTTAATCTTTTCGTAAAGTACGTCCAAAAGCTGAGTAATATATTCAGAGGTTAAATTTTTAATAATAATAATAATAATAATAATAATAATAATAGTAGTAGTAGTAGTAGTAGTAGTGGTAATAGTAGTAGTAGTAGTAATAATAATAATAATAATAATAATAATAATAATAATAACGAACTTAAGACCGTTTAATCAGGCTGGGAGATACGAAGATGGACGGGTGGGTGAGTGGAGGAGTAGTTGTATGTGTGGTAGATGGATGGGTAGGTAAGTGGAGAGGAAGTCGCGTAGATGTGTGATAAAGAACGTGACATAAGGAGATATGAAGTCCACTAGCACTCCTTCCATAGTACCTTATTATTCTTTATTTACTTTAACGGAGACCCTCGTTAATGAAGGAGTTAGTAAAGATATCTACTAATCGTTCACTTGGAAATCTGTCAAGCTAAATGTGATCGTTTGGACTTAGTAACAATGAAATAAATAAAGACGAAAATAAAGACACAGGCCTGTTCAGTAATTGACATTTTTCTTTATTGCAAGTCTTCATTTTATCATTTTATTCCTGCCTTTTTCCTTTTTCCTTTTTTTTTTTGTCCTCATCTTTCCTACCTTTTCTTTTCCTCTCTCATTTATCTTGTTATTGGTCCCTACTTTTAGTTACACTCTCTCTCTCTCTCTCTCTCTCTCTCTCTCTCTCTCTCTCATTTTTCCCAAGTTTATTTTTCTTTCCCATTCATATTATTTAAGTCTCTCTCTCTCTCTCTCTCTCTCTCTCTCTCTCTCTCTCTCTCTCTCTCTCTCTCTCATTTTTTTAACTATCTTTTTTTTTTTCTTTTCCAGGTTGGTACTCAGCGCGTCTGCCATTCCTAGCGACGTTAGTTCGATCCCACACTTTGAGATGGACATTAAGAAGGTATTTTTGTATGTCTTAAATGTCCTTATAATTTCTTAAAATATCCAGGTTCCTTTGTTGATTTTGAGAGAGAGAGAGAGAGAGAAAGGGAGTTAAAACTTTCCCATACTGTTGATGACCTAATTAATGACGAAGATAGAGCGAGGGAAATGGACTGGAAGGGGAAGTAATGAGATAAAGATAATAAAGAGAGCAGTAAAGTGAGAGAGGAGGACATTAAGAGAGTATATGTGAAGAGAGAGAGAGAGAGAGAGAGAGAGAGAGGAAATAGTAGAGAAATGGGAAGGAGACTGGAGGAACGGAGGGTAGGAGGAGGAGAAAGGTTTAAGAGAGAGAGTAAAGGTCAGGGTAGAAAGGGAGAGGGAGTGGGAAAGGAAGTGAGAGAGAGAGAGAGAGAGAGAGAGAGAGAGAGAGAGAGAGAGAGAGAGAGAGAGAAGGGCAGGTAAAGCAAGGGGTCAGTGTATTGACTAGGTGGAAAGATAATGAGATTCTGAGGGATGGGGAGAGAGGAGGTGAGGTGAGGGGAAGGAAAGGAACGGAGGGGAGAGGGAAGGGGAAGAGAGTGACCATTTAGCTGATTGTACTCTACCTGAGGGCAGGAGAGGGGAGGGGAGGGGGAGGGAGGAAGAAGGTTGAAGGAAGCGAGAGTGGGGAGGGGAGGAAGGAGAGCGTAGTAGTAGTAGTATAGTAGTAGGTAGGAAGTGGAGTAACAGAGAGTGAGAGAGAGGGAGGGAGAGTCAGAGGTAGTTGTAGGGACAGTAGTAATTGCTGATGGTGGTTGGTGTAATAATAATTGAAGTAATTATGATAGTTATGGAATACAAAAAAATACTAGTGATGCTAATATTACTATATGAGAGGGAATAAGGAAATATCTTTGACTATTCGGCCTTGTAGTTGAGATGATGGTAGTTTGGTAGTTGCAGTGATGATGGAGTTGTGTGGTAGTTGTGGTGGGTGAAGAAGATGAAATTGTGGTTGGAATGACGACAGTTGTGTGGTAGTTGTGGTAGGTGAAGATGAAATTGTGGTAGGAATTTTGTCAGTTGTGTGGTAGTTGTGGTAGGAGAAGATGAAATTGTGGTAGGAATGACGACAGTTGTGTGGTAGTTTGTGGTAGGTGAAGGTGATTAGTATGTGGTAGGAATGACGACAGTTGTGTGGTAGTTATGGTAGGTGATGAGGAAATTGTGGTAGGAATGACGACATTTGTTTGGTAGGTGAAGTAGTTGTAGTAGTTGTGGTCGTGATGGAAGTAGTGTTGATTGATTTCCGGAAGTACGGTACACACACACACACACACACACACACACACACACACACACACACACACACACACACACACACACACACACACACACACACACACACACACACACACACACACACACACACACACACACACACACACACACACACACACACACACACACACACACACACACACACACACACACACACACACACACACACACACACACACACACACACACACACACACACACACACACACACACACACACACACACACACACACACACACACACACACACACACACACACACACACACACACACACACACACACACACACACACACACACACACACACACACACACACACACACACACACACTATTTCTCCATACGTTTTGGTGTTTTGTATTTCTGAATTTACTAACTTAAAATTCAGGTTGTTGCCGAATTTTTTTTTTTACTTTAGCGAGTTACAAAATACATCGTGTGTGTGTGTGTGTGTGTGTGTGTGTGTGAGAGAGAGAGAGAGAGAGAGAGAGAGAGAGAGAGAGAGAGAGAGACGTAATGTAACTCACAAAACATGCAAGACAATTTTCCAACGCTCTTCGTCTTGAATTACAGAATATAAAGCATTACAGGAACATTGATAACTTTTTTACCTCCTTTATTACAGGGGGGAAAAAAGTTGTTACCCATCGCTTCCACATAACCCCGGCCTTGATTAATGTTTCCCCGTATTATTCAATATTGACGGTTCGCACGAGTGACAGAAAATTTAGGATGCTCTTTTTATTTATTTTTTATTTTTGGTCCCATAGGTAAGGTTCCGTGTAAATTTTGGCCTGAGTGAGTTTTTTTTTTTTCCAGTATTGATGGTGATTTAGTGGTTTTTCGTTTCCTCATTTCTCTCTCTCTCTCTCTCTCTCTCTCTCTCTCTCTCACGTGTGCCATATGATTTACGTATATGGGTCATGTGATGGATAATGATATTGCGTTATTAAAGTAAGTCATGTAGTGGAATTGTTTGAGAGAGAGAGAGAGAGTGAGAGAGAGAGAGAGAGAGAGAGAGAGAGAGAGAGAGAGAGAGAGAGAGGTATAAATATATTTCCCTCATCAGACGTGGTCATAAAAAGGAGGAAAAAAGGGTATACTGTAATTGGTTTGATACCCTATTAGGAAGTCATGAGAGAGAGAGAGAATTACCTTCATTAGACATGCTTATTGAGAATAGGAAAAAAAAATTTGGTCTGATATTAGGAAACCGCGTAGAATATATTGCATTAATTTGTAGCACTTACTGTACAGAAAATAATTACTGTAGCGGATTTTGTGCCGGAGGTAGGTGCACAGAGTTATATTTCGAAGCGAGTGTTTTGTCATTATTTTGAAATGATACTTGTATGATGCCTATCCCAACACAAATATCATCATCATCATCATCATCATCATCATCATCATCTTGCTGTAGTTATACTTTGAAATTGGTTCCAGAATTGTAAGAGATGTTTGTTGAGATAAAATTGCCAGAAATAAATGAGTATAGTGAGGAGAAATTTAGTATTATTTAAAGGAGGTCTTCCCAAAACGAAATTAGGAATTTTAAAAGATTATCGTGCATTGTTAGGTGTTTATAAGTGTATTTTACCCGGATTATTTTAGGATTATGTTAAATATTGTATAGATTATAGTGGTATAGATTACATTAGGGTCTAGTGGAAATTAAGCTCGTTTTAAAAAATGTATTAAGATTATATTTAAATACTGTATTATGTTTAAGGCAGGAGTATATTTAAGGTAATGACAGGGTTAGGGAATTTTTGAAGGTTAGAATTTTTAATGGAAATTATATTGAAAAATGCCAAAATTGTACTAAATTTGTATATTGTGCTTCCAGAAAAGGGCATTGAAAATATTAGAAATATTACTAGGTTACATCTCCGAAAAAAATGTTTCTACGATTATGGAAGATTATATTAACAATTATAATACCCTGAAGTTATATATCCCAGATTACACTAGGATTATATTGGAGCGTCAGCCGTTCGTCCTGTCACTGTCGTGGTTATTAGCTAATTGTGGTGGTGGTGGTGGTGGTAAAGTTTATGGGGTCACTTTCCCTGATTGTGGTGATTGGATTGTGGTTGGCAGGGGTGATAGTTGTGATTGGATTCTGATAACTGATGGTAGTTGTGGTTGTTAGTGTTGACGGGTGGTTTGGGATGTTGGTTGTTGTGGTTATTAGACTGTGGTAGGCAATTTTGGTAGTGGATTGTGGTAAGTAATGTTGGTAGTCGATAATGGTAGGTGTTGTTGGTAGTGGATTGTGGTAGGTAATGTTGGTAGTGGATTGTGGTAGGTAATGTTGGTAGTGGATTGTGGTAGGTAATGTTGGTAGCGGATTGTGGTAGGTAATGTTGGTAGCGGATTGTGGTAGGTAATGTTGGTAGCGGATTGTGGTAGATAATGTTGGTAGCGGATTGTGGTAGGTAATGTTGGTAGTGGATTGTGGTAGGTAATGTTGGTAGCGGATTGTGGTAGGTAATGTTGATAACGGATTGTGGTAGGTGATGGTGGTAGCGGATTGTGGTAGATAATGTTGGTAACGGATTGTGGTAGGTGAAGGTGGTAGCGGATTGTGGTAGGTTGCATTTCCTGGATTACGTTGGGTTGCTTCCTGTGTGCGAACTTCAGTCGTTATTAGCTTATTGTGGTGGTGGTGGTAGTGGTGGTTGCCCTGATTGTGGTAGTTGTGGTTATTAATGTGGTAGATAGTTATAGCCGTGATTGTTGGTGTTAGCAGTGATTGGTTGTTGGTAGTGTTGATAATAGTATATGATGCTTGTAGTTGTGGTGACTGGATGTTGGCAGGATGTGTTGGTAGTGATGATTGTTGGTAGTGATTGATGGTTGAGATATTGGTTGTAGTTGGTGATGTTGGTAGTTGTGGTGACGATGTTGGCAGGATGTGTTGGTAGTGCTGGAAGTTGGTAGTAATTGATGGTTGAGATATTGGTTGTAGTTGGTGATGTTGGTAGTTGTGGTGATTGAATGTTGACAGGACGTGTTGGTAGTGGTAGATGGTTGAAATGTTGGTTGTGGTAGGTAATGTTGGTAGTTGTGATCAGATGTTGGTAGGAAGATATGGTAGGCTAGGGTGTCGTAATTCAGATCATTTAAAATCATTGGAGACTTTTCTACCCCCTTGGATTCTTAAACACCTCTTCCTAAGCGATTTATTTTGCTTATATCCACTCAACATTCTCTTCTTTGCTGTTTTTATTGCTTTAATATTAACAAATTTACATTAATAACATCCATGATAATATTGATGTATAATAGGCAAAATAAATCGCTAAGGAAGAGGTGTTACTCAGCCCCCGAAGACAATTAGTTCCTTATTCTCGTCGGTTAAGGAAGATCCGTAGCACCTTTTCCTTAGCGAATTATTAGTTTTGTATAGGTGGCTACTATCGATTTGTGTGTTATGCTGAAAATGGTGATATTGGAGTTATTTAAATGCCAGAAGAGGATAGGATTAAACAAAATAAATCGGTTAGGAAGAGGTGTAAGGTGTATCTGAATAATTAAATGACACAAGTCGATGGTAAGGAGTAGTAAACAAAATAAATCGCTTAGGAAGAGGTGTTAGGGAAAATACTTGCCTTATATTACAAATCCGTGTTGTGGATGGAAGAATAGATGCAGAAGTGAAGTTTAGAATAAATGAAGTAGGAAAGGTGCTGGGAGGAATGAAAAAAGTGTTTAGATGTCGTTCACTTAGAATGGATGTAAAGAGAAGGTTGTATGAGGGTGTTGTGGTACCGACTGCGTTATATGGGGCTGAAACATGGAATATGGGTGTAGCAGAGAGGAAAAGTTTGAATGTAATGGAGATGAGGTGTCTGAGGAGTATGTGTGGAGTGACGCGTATGGATCGAGTGCGAAATGATGAAGTGCGAAGGAGAACTGGAGTTGTTCGGGAGATGGCTGGTAGAGTTGAACAGAGGGTGTTGCGATGGTTTGGGCATATGGAGAGAATGGATAATGAGCGATTGGTGAAAAAGATAACTAGATCTGATGTGAGAGGTGTAAGGCTGAGAGGAAAACCACGAATAGGATGGATGGACAGTGTGAAGAGAGCGCTGCATGCGAGAGGGATGTCTGTTGAGCAAGGAAGAGTGGCTGTGCGTGACAGAAATAAATGGAGAGAAATTGTGAATGAATAAGTGATGACGCAGCCCTGAGGGGATATTCTCCCGCATTTGTTCTGATCAGCTAGTCAGGTCAGGTGCGGGTAAGGGGATGGGTCTGTTATGATGTGGCAGGGGTAAAGCAGCTCTGCTGTCGGGCCCTGCTGCGGATGTCACTGATTGCATTGCGCAGTTGACCCTTGTGCGGTGTGGTGCGGTGAGGATCTGTCCGTTCTCCCCTTGGGGCTAAGATGCGAATGAATGTGTTTGAATGGATGAGTAAATGGGGAGTGTGTCGTCCTGTCTCGGCTACCTCCCTTTCCTTGGGGGCAGCAGCCTAGGTATATAGATAGATAGATAGTGTTCCATTAGTGCTTACTTTCCTCCGACACGAGACTTAAACAACCATGATATCGGTTATTGAGTTGCGGTAGTAATGTTGGTAGCATTTTTGGTAGTAATTTTGGTTGTAATGCTGGTAGGAATCTTGGTAGTAATTTTGGTAGTAATCATGTTAATCTTGGTAGTTAAGAGGTACAGTCGGCATCAAAAGTCCTTTCGCCTTTTTTGCTCCTCTATCCATGGTCTTCTAAAATAAGTGTGGTAAATCCGTAGCAATTGACGCTGATGAATTTAGTCTTTATTGCTGCAAGCTCACGCCACTGGTTTTTAAAATTCACGGAGGAAAAAAAAAAATAGAAGTGGCGACAGGAGTTTTGACCCCGATTGTACATGATTGTATTGATGTTGGTTATTGTCAGTAATGAAGGTAAATGTGAAGTGTTTGTGGGTGGTAATATTGGTGCTAGTGATCGAGTTGTGGTCTTGTGGTCTGTTACCTTAGTAGTGGAGGATGGTGAGTATTGAGCAAGGCTTATATATTTACTCGTTTTGGTCTAACTTGGCCCAGATATTCATTCTTTTAGTATATTTCACGTTGCTCATTGGCAGAAGAGGACGCTATGGTACTACATGCTTTCCATATCACCAACATCATATTCTAGTACTAATCTATCCCCAACACTCAGAAGTCAACATAGAGAGAAGGCAATTTTAGGTCATGTGGGGAGGATGGAGAGCGAGAGACCGACGAGGAGAGTGTATGTGAGAGGTGGAGGGGAAGGAGAGGGAAACGGGAGGCCAAGGATGAGATGGAAAGGTGTAGTAGAGAGGTATATGAGAAAGGGGTATGTGAGCTGGGGGCAGGGCAGTGAAATGGCGGGGGACGGCGACATGGAGGCGATTTGTTTGTGGCCACCCCTTACGGGATTGAGTCGTCTGGCAGTAGATAGATAGATGATAGAATAAAAGCACAATATTATGGTTTGTGATCTAGAAAAGAATAGCGTTGATAGCTTGTTGTCAGAAATGTTGGTTGGTGGGACAGATGTTGCTGGTAACATTCATAATTTCAGTTTTAAGTGTAAGTGTTAGATAGACATTGGTTATCTCCACTACGACAGTTTTCCCCTTAGCTTGCCATAGTCGTATGTCAATGCCATGAATAAAAGATAAACAGGGCTTCGTACTGAAGTGGTCTGTAAGTCACGCAGTGAAAATAATTAAGTATAAATATGGTGACTCAGTACTCTGAGGCTCTAGAATTGTTTGAATATATTTTTACCTCCGCCAAGGAGGTTAGGTTTTCATCCCTGTCCGATTGTTTGCTGTTGGTTGGTTGATTTCTGAGCAAGATTACACAAAAACTACTGGACGGATTTCCACGAAACGTAGTAGAAGAATGGGCCTTGGCCGAGAATAGATCCGGATAAAGATACGGATCCAGGAATTTGGTATTTGATTAGACGAATGAATTAAAGGAACTGCATGTTGGGCCTTGGCGGAGGTATGCCCTCTATTGAGTGCCATTCTAGTTTTATTAATGGCCCAGTTTAATTGGAACTTGGTATTTGCTTTCTTCACTTTATTGCAATTTATCCACGATTAGATCAAATATTGAAAGCAGTGGTGGTGGTGGTCGTCGTCGTCGTTATTGCTGGTAATATAGGATGATGAAGTCTTGTGTAATGCTGGTTGTTGTGGATAGTGATATGTTAAAGAATAATTTGTGTAGCTTCTCGATAATGTTGGTAGATGTGAAATTCTTGTTGCTGGACATACTAATACTAATTATTGACTTGCGGTAAGCAGTGTTGGTAGTGGAGGGTGATGGAGTGTTGGGTAATGATGGTAGGTGTGGTTAGTGGTGGTAGTGTACATGATGGATGTATCGAGTAACGTTAGTAGGTATGAAGTGCTTTTGGTGTTAATATTGATAGATAATATTGAATTGTGATCATTCTCATTGTATGTTTTGTTCATACTGTAGTAGTAGTAGTAGTAGTAGTAAGGAATAAATTTTGAGTACTGGAGGAGTTGGATGTTGCATTCATGAGGCTCGTCAGCAAGAAAATTTTTGCCTAATAAAATTTCTTGAGGATAGTAAGAGTAAAATTTTGAAAAGGTGGATTATGGATTTTTTCGAGCAATGTTGGTAATGGTGGGTATAATTTTTGCCTGATATATTTTCACTAATTTTTGACTGGTAAATTTTCAGAAAAAAAATTGTCTGTTATATTTTCAGACTAAATGTTTGCCCGGTATATTTTCAGACTAAATTTTTGGAAGGTTTATTCAGGCTAAATATTTGCCCGGTATATATTTAGACAATTTTTGCCAGGTATATTTTCGGACAATATTTTTGCCAGGTATATTTTCGGACAATATTTTTGCCAGGTATATTTTCGGACAATATTTTTGCCAGGTATATTTTCGGACAATATTTTTGCCAGGTATATTTTCGGACAATATTTTTGCCAGGTATATTTTCGGACAATATTTTTGCCTGGTATATTTTCGGACTAAATTTTTGCCAGGTATATTTGCGGACTAAATTTTTGCCTGGTATATTTTCGGACTAAATTTTTTCCAGTTATATTTTCGGACTAAATTTTTGCCTGGTATATTTTCGGACTAAATTTTTGCCTGGTATATTTTCGGACTAAATTTTTGCCTGGTATATATGCCGGCTGGGATATTTGGTATCACTAACCTTTTCATATTCAGGAAATAGTCTAGTCCGGTTTTCAGGTATTTGGACAACTCCAGGCATTTTGGAGTAAGTTGGCAGATAAGCTTTTCTAGGGTGTTTTTTTGTGCAGAATCCATTTTTGCTGTTTGCCAAGCTGTATCTGTCAAGCTGACACCGTCAGACGGGTAAATCCAAGATGGCCGCCTTAAACTCAAAAGCATCATTTTTACAAGTGGTGCCTCGTCCGTATATCATTATGACGACCGTAAAACCTTATTAAAACCCACTATAAAGTCATTGTACATTAATTATTTTATTGATATTACTTTTCTTTTAATTAAGTAAAAAACATAAACATAAATCCAGGATGGCTGACAACACATTTATATTACAACAAGTTGCAGATTGCAAATTGATGAACAGGCATAGTGGCAGTGTGTTTTACACAGTGTCATTGTTGGGCTTCGACATTGCTACAATCGTCATCGGATGTTCTACATTTGCATGCTGCTGTACAACGCAAGTGGGACGTTTTACATTTGCAACGTGCACTCATACATCGGTTGGCGCAGTTGCAGGTGATCAGTTCCACACACGAGTCTGGGACTGGGGGTAGGGACATCAGCGTTGGCACCAGTGATGCAACTTCCATCCTCCATCCCATCGTCTCTGGTTGAGGTAGTTCTGGATACTGTTCATTTGCCTGTCGCCACACAGCTGTTTGATAGTGAGCTCTTTGGATGTGAAACGAAAGGGCATCACCAGTTGGAGGAAGAGTCTCTGGAGCACTGGACTTCACGAACAGGATTTCACGCGCCTTGTTGACTGTTGTGACATGTTGGGAACATTGTACAACTTACAGATGAATAATTCAGCGTTCGTCGCTGTCGCGTCATCGAGTTCACCTTGACCTAGACCTTCAAGAAGGCGAGAGTGTTCTTGAAACACTTTCCAGCAAGTTTTCTTTCCATGCCTGAAGAGGTATGAAGCTGTGTCACTACCAGTGATGGCGTGAAACGCTGTAATGGATTCCATCTTATCGTTATCAAAAGCAAGCCGTTCCACAATGGTGTGTATAGGAATATACTTCCTGTTTTGCAGCTGTTCCTGCCTTCAACCAAACTTTGTCACTGGGCATTTTGTGGAAATGTGCAAGTAGTAATACCAGGACATCTGTGTCACGTGCAGCTATCACAATGCTAGAGGCTTGAATTTCTGTACAATGCAGAATCATTCTTGTATCTGCCTCTTCGGGCCGAGCTTTGAGTTTGTCTGTGTCCACTTCTGGATCCGATGATTCCACCTGTTCTTCATCGACGAATCCGCCAGATACCACAACAGTTTTGTTTGCTGAAACCTTCAGCATCAGTTGTTGTGAGAGGAAATTGGCCAAGTCTGCCTTGTTTTCAGGGTGTGCCATGAAAGTATCCCACTTTGCTGGGAGTGGAACATTCCTGCCGTCAATCAAACGTCGGATCGCCACTGATGCTTGACCACGTCGTGTCCTTGTTCCCTTTTTGATGGATTTCTCGTAGTATCTGTCAAACACTACATCAGTTCGTTTGAACAGTGTCCCACCTTGAAGAACAGTTCCAATGAACACGTCAGCTAGGTCTCCAAATGTGGCTGCTTTGGGTTGTTTCCCAATGGAACAAACCATTGCTTGACCATGAATTATGAGTATTGCTGTTTCCCCAAGGTCTGCAGCGCCTATGCTGGGAGGACATTGTATTCCTGAAGTGAGTACTTGAGCCAAGTCTGCTTTTGATCCAGATCGAAGTCTACCGTTTGTCTCGGCTAGAGCCTGGGGGACTGTTAAAAGTTCATGCATCATTACTTCTGACAGGTTTACACGTCGGCCACTTTCGTAGGCAGTGATCAGGCGATGGATAATTAATTAATATATTTTATATTTGAAGCAATTCTTCAAAATATGCATTTTCTAGAAAAATGGCGGCCATCTTGGATTTTGTCCGCTAGGAGCAAAACCGCACGAGATACAGCTTGGCAAACAGCAAAAATGGATTCAGCACACACACACACACACACACACACACACACACACACACACACACACACACACACACACACACACACACACACACACAAACCTAGGAAAGCCTATTTGACAACTTTGACTTTAAAATGCATGAGGATTTTTATACAGCCACATTTTCCAGATATTCCACTAGTCTAAAACCTCTAGCGTTTTGTGGCATCAAATATCAGATGTATTTTTTTCCCGTTGAGAGTAAATGAAATAGCCTGTGTGTGTTAATAATTAAGGACTGGCCTTTTTTTATTTTTTTATTTTTTTTAGTTGCATCACTACTGAGACAAGTAATAATAGTAGTAGTAGTAGTAATAATAATAATAATAATAATAATAATAATAATAATTAATAATAATGATAAACAATAGTAGTAGTAGTACCACCGGTGATGGTAGTAGTAGTAGCATTGTAGTAGTAGTAGTAGGGTAGTAATAATAATAATAATAATAATAATAATAATAATAATAATGATAATAACAGCAACAACAACAATTAACATAAAAGTAGTGCAAAATAGTGCTGATGCACGGTAGTAATAGTAATGAATGAGTACGTATCAAATTTGTGAAAATATTACCAGTCATATAATTCCTAAAAATTATCCCGGTAAGCCTTTGATGTGGTCATGGTAATTTGACACTGGGGACAGAAATAAAAGCTGGATTAACTGCTGGCTTAGTACTGCATCTTTCAGGGTCAAAGGTCAAGGGTACTTTTTTTTTTTTTAGGCGACATTCAGGGTCAGAGGTCAAAGCAACTTTTTTTTATATAGTCGACCTTTAGGATCAGAGGTCACGGCTACGTTTTTTTTTAATTTTTTTATAGACATTCAGGGTCAGAGGTCAAGGCAATTTTTTTTTTTTTTTTTTTAACATTTGGGGTCAGGTTAAGGCTATGTTTTTTTTTTCTTCTTTTTTTTAGTCGACATTCAGGATCAGAATTCAGTGTTACGTTTTCTCTCTTCATTTTTTGAGATAGAGGGAAGATTTATTGTATTATGCTTTTTATTTCATTGTGTTTGTGTGTTTGTGAGGAGGGGACAGGTGAAATGCAGGCTTGTTTAATATTAATAGTTCGCCCCTTTTGGTTTTTACTTTCCTTATGCTGGTTAACTTTCGTGAACTGGGAAAGCATTGATTTTTTTTTAAGAGCTGGCATTTATTATTATTATTATTATTATTATTATTCATTATTATTATTATTGTTAATGTTGTTGTTGTTGTTATTTTATTGCGATTGTGAGGAATGTAGAGTTGGGACAAAACTTTGCTTTTTCACCTCATCTTCTTTTAACTTTCCTCATACCAGCTAAATTTTCCAAAGCTGAAACAGGCTTAGTATGATTCTTTGCCCAGAGATCAAGCAAAAAGGGAAGTGACGGACATGCCAAAAGTGTCAAGCAGATGCATTGGAATAGTAGGGGAAGTAGATTTAACGAAACTTTTGTCCTATACTGTACAGTTGCAGAAAGCTGAACCTACCACACATCCACTGTAGGTTGGTGGCACATACATTAAATTTGTGCTTATACTGTAATATACTGCAGCTTATATTAGTTGTATGTATATTAGTCAGAATCTAAAGGCGGTTAGAAATTGATGTTAAGATATTGCCACTCTGTTGATGGTCCGTGGCGACAAGTGGGAGTGTTGGGTGGGATGGGTTCTGCTTAGCCCGAATCGTTAGGCACTAAAAAGAAAAAAAAAATCAGAGTCTAACCTGTCTCTCCTCTCCCGCCCAACATAGTCACTATCACTCATTGGGGAGCTATAGGGCGTTGTGGCATTAAATAGCTTGACTGACCAGCCTAACCCTGGGCCCCTACGTTCCTACTGGAGCAAAATAGAATGAATCAGTGTTACAAAAACTTTTATTCAAGAGGAAGAAGCGGTGAAACATAAAAGCAGCATTAGTTCAGACATCTTCATAAATCTCGCAGCTTACTGTGCCAGGGTTGCCAGATATCATCAGCCTGATGTGTAGTGGGGTACGTGTATAATCTGCGGCTGTATATCAGATTTGTTAGTATTTGATGTTGGTATAGTACGTCCTCGTTGTATCTGTTCATTATTTATACATTTTTTTACATAGTTTTATTGATCGATTTATTTACTTTTATCGGTATTTCTTTTTTCGCTATTCCCTTTTATCCAGCGGACTTTCTTTATCTTCCTCTCCAGACGGTCGTATTAAGCATACTAGACTTTTCGAACTGGAGATGGTTAAATGTAATCTTTATTAGCTCCTTCACTACTGCATGCTCTCCTGAAGCTGAGTGAAATTGACTGGTAAGAGCTTAAAAAATATGATAAAAAAAAATCGTCATCGAGGTGAAAGACTTATTTTTCACACTGATGTACCGGGTATGTAATGCCTTGCAGTTTATTTATTTATCATGTTTATATTGTGAGACTTCTTTCGTAATGAGGGAAATAACTAACTCTTCCAAATCGATAAGTCTTTCTGAAGGTGATATCTAAGGATTTTTTTTTTTTTTTTATGCAAGGAAGAAGCAACCAAAGGCCAGAAGCCTGATTGTTCCCTCCAAGAAAAAACGAAAACAAGATTTGAAAAAAAAAAAAAAAAAGCATAATTCAAGGTCTGTTAAGTCTACAGAAGAACTACCAAGAATTAGCAGTGGTTTGTTTGTCAGCTAAATAAAACTGCCCTTTCTTCTCTGGAATAAAAGTTCATAATTATCTGCCCAAGCGTTCATTGTGTTAGGCTTTCCGTTCATTTATCTTTTTTACTTTAGGTGCCGTATCAATTTTCGCATTTTTCATTTTTTACTTTATTTTTTTTACTTAGGTGCCGTATAAGTTTTTGCTTTTCTTTCATTTTTTTTTACTTTATTTTTTACTTAGCGCCTTATCAATTTTCGCCTTTCTTTCATTTTTTTACCTTATTTTTTTTTTACTTAGGTGCCGTATCAAATTTTTTCACTTAGGTGCCGTATCAATTTCCGCTTTTTTTTCATTTTTTTATTTTTTACTTAGGTGCCTTATCAGTTTTCATCCCTGTAAAATCATGCGACGCTAGCCAGAAATATAATATACAGTGGTTAATAGGAGCTAAAGGAGTAAATTTCCATTGTTGCTTGTATGCTGCTTTACCAATTCCCCCAATTTATAGTACCAGTTATATGGGGAAGAAATATGACTTCTGGAACACATACTTGATGACTGAGAATTCCCCTTATGTATATTTCTTAAGTTTCCTTTTGTAATTCTTTGCTGTCGCCTCATTATTTCTATTTATCGTTTCTATTGTCTTCATTTTTTCTTTACTCGCATTTTTTCCATGCTCTTTCGTAATTCCTTTTCTTATAGTTTCGTATTTTTTTCGTTCTTTTTATAAATTTCCTTTTGTTCAAGTGGTGTTCTTTGCCTCATGATATTTTATTTCCTTTCGTTTTGGTAATTACATCGGCACCCTTTTTTTACTTTGCATTTCCATCAGTTTTCAGTTTTCATTTATTCATTCTGATTTTTTCTCACGTTTTTTTTTTCTTTGCTCGAGTTGTCACACCGTTTTTCTCTCCTTCTATCCTCATGCCGTACCTCACTTTTTTTTTTTTTTTTCAATTTTTCCATCTTTTCACGTTCCTGTTATGCATGTACTTTAATTTTTATGTATTTTATTTTATTTTTTCATTTTCAGTGTTTTTGTCGTCGTTGTGCTTTTCCTCAATTTTTTTCTTCGCTTCCCCTCTTTCTCTGTCTCCCCATTTTCCTTTTCCCCTCTCTTTCTTTTTCCCTTTCCATCAGTTTGTCTTCTTGCCTCCCTCTTCATCTGTTCTTATCTCCTTCACCCCTCTCCCCAGTTTTCCCCCTATCCTTCAGTCATCCGTTTTTTTTCCCCATCTCTCTCTCTCTCTCTCTCTCTCTCTCTCTCTCTCTCTCTCTCTCTCTCTCTCTCTCTCTCTCTCCTGCCTCTATGTTTGTCCTCTCTTTATCTTTAGTGGCCATTTCTCCTCCTTTATGGATTTTCCTTTCCTCTCATTTCTCGTTATCTCTCCTCTCTCCGTCCCACCCTTTTGACTCCTAACCCACTTCCTCTCTCCCTCCCTCTACTTCTCCCTCCCTCCCTCCCCCTTCTTACTTCCTCACACACCCTTATCCCTTCCCTTATCCATTTCGTATCACCCTTTCCATCACCTTCCCATCTTTCCTCCTCTACCCTTCTTCAGCCTACGCTTGTCTCTTCCCTCTCTCATCCACCCCCACCTGTCATTTATATTTCTCCCTCACTCTCTCTTTCTGCTCTTGCCTTCCTATCCTTGTCTTTGCGTCATAAAGTAGTTAGGTACGGTAATTGAAACAGCCTTGAATGGACTAACTTTCTGTCGGTATATTTTTCTCTTATCACTTCTCCTGTTTCTTCATCAGCTTCCTTCCTTCCTTCCTCCCTTTTAGCACATCTCTGTAAAATTTTTTTTTTTTTTTTTTTTTTCTATTTTTCCCTTCCCTCTTCCCGTCCTATTTCGTGCTTTCATTTTGCTGTGCTTTCTCCGGTTTATTATACTTTTTACAACTTTCCCCTCTCTTCCTCCCTTACTTTTCCTCTGGCTTTCCTTTTCCTGTGGCTGTCCTTTTCCTCTGGCTTTCCTTTTCCTATGGCTTTCCTTTTCCTCACTTTCCTTTTCCTCTGGCTTTCCATTTTACTCTGGCTTTCCTCTACGTTATTCTCTTCCATCATTTTCCCCTCTTCTTTTTCTTCATTATTTTGTTAACTTTCCATTTAGTTTCCTCTTGTTACAGCTCGCCCATGTTTCCTAATACACTTCGTTCTTCTATTATTTTTTTTATTGCTTTCTCCCATTATCTTTATTATTACATTATTATTTAATCCTTTCCTTCCATATTCCAAGCACTTCAACATCAGCCCCTCCTGTTCTCTAATTATTTACCTGTCAGTTATTATTTTTTTAATTATGCTTCTTTACTGTGTTTTTTTATTTAAAGTTTTATCGCCATTTCCACTTTAATCACACACACACACACACACACACACACACACACACACACACACACACACACACACACACACACACACACACACACACACACACACACACACACACACACACTGCCTTAAAAAGCTAGTCGTTACCTCTCGACTTTCCTCCTCCCTTCTCTGTTTTCTCTCCAGCCCCTTTGGTTTTTCCTCCAGCCTCTCCTCTTTCTTTCCGTCATCCCTCCACTTCTCTTTTCGTTACATATTCCTCTACTTCTCTTTTCGTTACATATTCCTCCACTTCTCTTTTCTTTACATATTCCTCCACTTCTCTTTTCTTTACATATTCCTCCACTTCTCTTTTCGTGAAATATTCCTCCACTTCTCTTTTCGTTAAGTATTCCTCCACTTCTCTTTTCGTTAAGTATTCCTCCACTTCTCTTTTCGTTAAGTATTCCTTCATTTCTATTTTCCATACATGTTCCTCCTTTCTTTTATGTACGGCACATTTCCTCTCTCTCTCTCTCTCTCTCTCTCTCTCTCTCTCTCTCTCTCTCTCTCTCTCTCTCTCACACACACACTTTCCCCTTGTCTATTTCCTCTCCCATCTTCACTTCCCCTTCTATCGTCACTCTTTCATTTATCTCCACTTCCTCTTTTTCCTCTTCATTTCCTCTCCTCTCCACATCCTCTCTTTTCTTTTATCATGCTCTCTTTTACGTTCACTTCCTGTCTTTCCTTTTTTCTTTCCACTTCCTCTTGCGTCATCACTTCTCATTTATCTCCACCGTCCCTCCTTCGTCTCCACTTCCTTTCTTTCCTCTTCACTTTCCCTCCACTCTCTCCCTTTCCCCTCTTTCCTCTTCGCTTTTCTTCTTTCTCCACCTTTTTTCCTCCTTGTTTTTTCCTCCCCTCATTTTCTTAGCTCTCCACATCTCATTTATCTCTTCACTCGTCTCTTAACTCCACTTCTCTTTTCCTTCCACTTCCTCTCTTCTCTCCAGTCCCTTTTCTCTCCATTTCATCTCATTTCTCCACTTCCTGTCTTTTCACCCCCCGCCCTTCTCAGGTCGTTCCCTCCACCCTCTCAAACAGCGTTAGGTTCAGGTTTCCACTCCTTCTCCCTCCTTCACCCCTCCATTTTTTCGTTTCACCTTTCATTTTCTCCTTCCCCTCAACTCTTTCACCCCTACTCCTCTCCTTGACTCCCTTTTTTTTTTTCACCCCCTTTTTTTCACCTCTCCCCTCTTTCACCCCCTCAAGTTCACCCTCCTTTTACACCCCCCCTCACCTTCACCCTTCCTCCTCTTCTCTTCATTCCTCTGTCTCTCCTTTATCCCTCCCCTCCTTCACCCATTTCACCCTTGTTTCATTCCTGCTTGCCTCTTCCTTTCCCATCTGACCTTCCTTCTCCCCCTTTCATCCCCCCCCCTCTCTCTCTCTCTCTCTCTCTCTCTCTCTCTCTCTCTCTCTCTCTCTCCCGCCAACACCTGCCCATTTTCTCACATCATCTTAACCCTTCACTCTCACATCGTCACTCTTCCTCTCACCTTTTTTACACTCCTCTTAATCTTTTTCACTCCTCTCCTTCACCCCTCCCCTCCTCCCTCCCTCCCTCCCTCACTTGGCTCATCCCTCTTTCCTTTATCCCTCCCCTTCCCTTGTCCCTCCCCTCCTTCAGTTCTCCATCTCATCCCCTGTGTTGTTTGTACTTTCCATAATGCTTTAATGCATCTAAATAGTGGTCCATTCAACTATCCATCCATCCATCCACCCATCCATCCATCCATCCACCCATCCATCCATCCATCCTTCCTTCCTTCCTTCCTTCCTTCCTTCCATCCTTCCTTCCTTTGTTTCCATCAGTACATTCACATGCTCACACCCTCCACTGGTCCATTGATCCTTTCATTTATTCATACCTTACATCTGTTTTACTGTCCGTCCATCCATCCATCCTGCGTAGTAATATTAATTCTAGCAGTATAAAATAATAATAATAATAATAATAATAATAATAATGATATTCACCTCGTACTGTGTTTTTGGTCATGGTATAATTTCTCTCTCTCTCTCTCTCTCTCTCTCTCGTTCTTCGTACCAGAATGTTATGTTCACTTTCAATAACTTAGCTGCAATGATGTAATGTTCTGCGTTATTGTTCACCTTTGAGAACTGAACACGATGAAATATTGTTCTGTGTTCAGGCATAACCATTGATTTCGCCATAACACTGGTATTGGATAACGTAATGGTATTGTATTATTGTATTTTGTATCGCATTGTATTACTGTATTGGATTTTATCGTTGTCATATTTGAGCTAAGACTGTTTGGTGTTCAGTAGTCTTATTAGTGACTTGCACGTTATTATTATTGTTCATTGTATTGATCTCCGCCTGTTATCATCGGTGGGGATCTTTGTGTAGGTCATTATTATTTTATTATTAATATTATTATTATTATTATTATTATTATTATTATTATTATTATTTTGTGGTGAATGTTTTTGGCGTATCAGATAGAGCCAGGATTCCGGGGGCGTGAATGATTAGTGAATGGAAGCGTGTACCATTGGATTGGGCAAACTTCGGCTATCTGGACGTTGCTGCTCCTCACCCTGCTCAAGGGTGGGAAAGGAGGTCCGGATGATGATGATTATGATGATTTTTATTCCGTCGCTTATCGTGTCCAATTTTCATCATTCTTATTAAGGATGTACAGCGCCCTGACCCCATACACTGACCCAGTTTCAGTGACCTTCCAACTTTTCAAGGTCACAGGTCTAAGTGT
>NC_137020.1:25091462-25191462 GCF_032717465.1 Coenobita brevimanus
AGGAGCTTTGGATTATATGAAGATGGTATTAAGTACAGTTATAGCGAACACATTTGTCTTAAGCTGACAAAGATCGCTATTCCCATTTTAGCTTGTTTCATGTTCAAGGGTAGTTAGATTGAATGACGTGTGTGACGTGTAACCAAGGAGACTCATTCGTACCTCATAGTTAAACATCATTGAATTTATTGCAACCACGCCTTAGTGTTCTAGTGTGGGGAGTGGGCCTGTTCCCTCAGATAAAAACATAGTGAATATAGTTAACACATAGTGATCTAATCTGCTTTTCAATATATTTATGTGAGAAATGACTACGTATTCTGATGGCTTGTGTTTTTACGTCAGTGATTCATTTGTGAAGATATGTTTGGCGATATTTATGTGTGTGTGTGTGTGTGTGTGTGTGTGTGTGTGTGTGTGTGTGTGTGTGTGTGAGAGAGAGAGGGGGGGGAAGAGAAAAGGTGCATGAAAGGGAGAGGGGGATGGAAAAAGGAAAAACAGAGGAGTACTGGGACGAGAGAGAGAGAGGCAATGAACCTTGTTATCGTATCATTATCATTAAGCCGGGATTCCGCATAGAAAATGAAAATTGGGGGGACCGAGTTAGAATTGGGTGAGAGAGAGAGAGAGAGATTTCCGCCTCACCCCACTGCTCATTCCCTTTGTAATCTCTCTCTCTCTCTCTGCCTGTTTATCTTTTCCCTCTCTTCTGTCCTCTTCTGTTTCTCCCCATTCCTCTCCTATCTTCTCTCTTGCCTTTATTACTTCTATCCAGCCCTCTCCTCTTCCTTTCCTCTCTCCTCTTCCTTTCCCCTCTCCTCTCCTATTCTATCGCCTCCCTCCTTTTCCTCTTTCTCCATCACCTCCTTCCCCTTCCCTACTCCCCCCTTATTCATTAGCACCTTATCTCTTCTTTGTCTCTTCCCCCCTTATAATAATTCTTCTCATATTTACTCTTATTCTCTTAACCTTTCTCCTCATCTCGTCTCATTTCATCTCACTGCGTCTCATCTCACCACTTTTCTCTCCTTTTCTCTTCCCCTTCCCACTTCTCATAATTCCTCTCAGATTAATCTCTCTTCTCCCCTCCCCTCCCCCCTTCCCCTTCCCTCCCCCCTTCCCCTCTTCTCTTCTCCTCTCTTCTCTTCCCTTTTCTTCTCTTTTCGTCTCGTCTTTTTTCTTATCTTTTCGTCTCTTCTCTTCTTTAATCTTCTCTTCTCTTCTTCTCTCTCCCCCTACCCCTGGCGGGCAAAGGGGAACGGGAGGAGGGGGCTGGGAATCCCACTTCCATTTAGATAGGCTTTCCCACATTCTGATTCTGCCGACTTCCAGTCTATCAACGCCCAGTCTATCCACGCCCTGTCTATCCACGCCCAATCTGTCAACGCCTAATCTATCAGCGCCCTATCTATCAACGCCAAGTCTATTAACGCCCCATCTATCAACGGCCCATCTGTCAACGCCAAACACGCCGATTCTAACTTCACATATTGCATATGCTTCAATTATTTCACTTGCTAACTTCTAACTTAGTGTCATTTAGCCATTTTCTGGTTTGGTGCTAGTTTTTTCTTCTTCCTTCCTTCCCTTCCCTTCTCTTCCCTTCCCTTTCCTTCCCTTCCCTTTCTTCCTTCTCCCTAGTAGTTCTTACTATATTGAAGCATCATCGCTATCTGTTGTTTCTTTTCTCTCCTCTGTTCCTTTCTCTCATTTCTTCCCTTCTTTCCTCTCCTCCTCTTCCATTCAACTCCTCTCCTCTCCTGTGTTGCGCTCGTCACCATCATTGCCCCCACGTTGTAATTCCTCCCATGCTCAACCCTCTCCTCTCCTCTCCTCTCCTCTCCTCTCCCTATTAAGCCTTCGCGTCTCCTCTCGTCTTTTGCTACTAACTCTACCTCTCACCTCCTTTTTGCTTTCCTCAGTCTCATCTCTCCATCATTTCCTCTCACTATTGATGCCCTCTTCTCCCCTCCCTCGTGGTCTTATTTCCCTTTTTCCCCCCTCTGCTCTTCCACCTGCCTAGACCTGCACTATGCTTCCTGATTTCCTCTCCTCTCTTTTTCTCTCTTCCTGAATGCTCTGCTTTTCCAGTGTTTTTCTCTCTTCTCTCACCTCTCTTATACAATACTCTCCTTTCATCTCCCGTTCCCTCCTGTCCTCCGTTCTCCCCATCTCTCTTCTCATTTGCAGCCTTCTTTGCTCAGGTTAGCTCTTCTTTACGTTCTTATACTCCTCTTCGGTCCTCTTATGTGTCTCCTCTCCTCTTATGTGTCTCCTTTCCTCTCCTCTCCTCTCCTATCCTCTTATGTCTCCTGTCCTCTCCTGTCCTTTCTCCTCTCCTCCCCTTTCTACTCTCTCCTTTCCTCCCCTCTCTACTCTCTCCTCTCCTCTCCTCTCCTCTCCTCTCCTCTCCACAGCTTCTGTGCCCCACGTCATAATTCCTCCCATATTTAGACGTCAAAAATCATGCAGGTCGGCCAGAAGCCACTGAATCCACATTTTGCCCTGGATTCCATTATTGTTGCTGACCTCTCCCCTCTTTCCCTCTTTCTCCCCTCTTTCCCTCTTTCCCCCCTCTTTCCCTCTTTCTCCCCTCTTTCCCTCTTTCCCCCCTCTTTCCCTTTCTCTCCCCTCTTTTCCTCTTTCTCCCCACTTTCCCTCTTTCTCCCCACTTTCCCTCTTTCCCTCTTTCTCCCCACTTTCCCTTTCTCCCCATTTTCCCTCTTTCTCCCCTCTTTCCCTCCCCTTTCCCACTTTCTCTCCTCTTTCCCTCTTTCTCCCCTCTTTCCCTCTTTCCACTTTCCTTTTCCCTCTTTACTCTTTCCCTCTTTCCTCTCGTCTCTCTGCTCCTTTTCTCCCTCCATCATTTTCCTTTATCCCCCTCTCTCCCCTCTTTCGTTTTTCCTCTTCTCCCTCCCTCATTTTCTTTTACTTCCCCTCTCTCCCTCTTTCGTCTTCTCCATTTTTACTCCCTCTTTATCCCCTCTTTCGTCTCTCCCCGCTCCTTTTCTCCCTCCCATCACTTTCCTTTATTCACCCTCTCTTCCCTCTCTTTCTCTTCTCCCTCCATCATTTTCGTTTTTATTCTCTTCAGCACGTATGGTTTCCTTTGCTTATTGCATTGGTCCCTTATCGTCTCCTCCTCCTCTTTTCACGGCTTTTCTCTTCTTTCCTCTCCTCTCTGTATTAATAATCTTCTTACTTCTCTTTCTCGTATTTTCCTTATCCCTGAAATCTGTCCATTCTCTCTCTCTCTCTCTCTCTCTCTCTCCTACAGCCATATTTATTTTTTTTTCTCATAACTTCTCTTAGTTTTGTCTGCTCTGCCCTCTTCCTTTTTCCTTTTCTTTCCCTTTCCTTTCCAGTCATCTTCCCCGTTCTTTCATTTCTCTTCTTTTTAATTTTCCCCTCCTTTTGCTCCTCTCCTCTGCCCTTTCCTTCTATCTTCTCTTCTCCCCTGCTGTTATTCCTCTTTCCTTTATTAATCTCTCCTCCGTTATTCTTTTAACATTGAGGCTAAAAATCATGCAGGTCGGCTTCTGAATCCAGATTTTGCCCTGGATTCCATTATAGTTCTCTCTCTCTCTCTCTCTCTCTCTCTCTCTCTCTCTCTCTCTCTCTCTCTCCCGTACTTTCCTTTCCTCTCTTCTTAATGCCTCTCATATTTATTTCATATTTTTACCTCTGATTCCATATTAGTTCCTGGTCTTCTTCATTCTCCATTTTTCATCCTCCTTCATTCCATCGTTCTCATTCCTCCTCTCCTCCTCTCATTGTTTTCCTCCTTCCTCCTCTCCTACTCCCATTGTTTTCCTCCGTCCTCCTCTCTTCTTCCCATTATATTCCTTCTTCCTCCTCTCGTCATTCTTCTCTCCTTTCCTCCCTCTGTTGATCACTTCCTTCTCTAACACTTGTTTTTTCTTGGTTCCTCTGGTATATTCTCTCCCTTTCATTTTATTTTTACTTCGTCATTCTCCTCTCTCTCTCTCTCTCTCTCTCTCTCTCTCTCCCATGTCCATCCTCACTGAATTATTAACTTTTTTTTTATCTATTTTTCTTCTCGCTGTCTTCACCACCACACTTTTATTATCGTCTTTATTATCGTCTTGCGCTTTATTCCTGCCATTCAGCAAAATTTCCTTCCTTCTTCTTTTCAGTTTTCTTATTTGCATAACCTGATAATCTGTCTGGATTCGGTGCTGTTTTGATGTCATTTCACATTATTATCTGCATTTTATGTCAGTTTATCTGTGTATATATCTGTATTTGTATGTCTCTCTCTCTCTCTCTCTCTCTCTAATCTATCTAATCTATCTATCTCTGTCTCTCAACTACACACACACACACACACACACACACACACACACACACACACACACACACACACACACACACACACACACACACACACACACACACACACACACACACACACACACACACACAAAACACACACACACACACACACACACACACAAAAACACACACACACACACACACACAAAAACACACACACACACACACACACACACACACACACATACGAATATACTCATATATTATAATATACACCCGTCCTTGCGATAGAATGTTGGGTTGGGGCTGATGATTCTGCTAGTGTTAGGAATAATAAATCTTGTATTAGCAAAAAAATTATGGGGGAGGCGAGAGTGCATGTGCCAGTCATAGTCAACTAACTCTTCCAACTTTCCTCTCTCACTAAAGTCTCTTGCTGTTGACCCCTGGACGACGACCCTAAGGACACAGTTGGCATGCAAATATTGTCCCGGGAATATTGAAACCCGTGTCCCCTTTTGATAGACCAGACCCACCATAATGACTGTTAAAGTGGTGAGGGTGGAATGCTGGCTGACCTGACTGCATCCACCATTGAGGCGTTAAAGTGGTGCTGGTGATAGGTGATGCTGGAACGGTACATCAGGTAGCACACCATCAACCCATTTATCAACACTCAGACCTGGGAAGCTTTTTCAACTAGTAGTAATATCATGTAACGCTAACCAGTGTGAAATTGATAAGTCTTCCTCCGAGGTTTTAGGAATAACCTTTAACTGCCAGAGGTCTCACCTAAACAAAATAAATTCCTCTTAATATAGCAAGAAGGAAGAAAAAGATTTCATCGTACTGAATGAGTCGAGTGTGTTTCTAGCACCGTCACTAGTAGAGGTCTCGTCTGAACTTAGTAAAATCGCCTTGGGTAGCAAGAATAAAACAAAAGAATGACGTCATGGCAGAACTGTAACTATGTGCACCATCTTAGCACTCATTTCAAGTACCGTAACAGTGGTAGACGGTGAACCATCAAGGCATTACTGTCTGAGGTGTAAGAAGCCATGTATATAGGATAGATGCTTGCCTACGCGAATGTTTTTTTATATTTTTAGTGATGTTCTTCGGAGAAAACGTTTATTTAAAGATTCACCTCATCCTTACCGTTCAACTCGCAGTGCCTCTTCTCACAATGGGCATACCACCATGCTGCCCTACCATCCATAACCATCCACATTCTTCGCGCCCCCACCTTTCAGGCCCATACCCATCCTACCCATTCTTTTGCTTTCCCGCTCTCCCAGTTGGAGGGTATCGTTGTGGCTTCCGTTCTTAGATGCTTCCAGCCAGGGTTCGAAATCTAACCATGACGGACATTCAGGGTGGCTTCTGATAGTGTTTTCTTATGTTGACATGTGTACACACCCAATCGGTTCATCCCGATAACATATACACGTATACACAAGCAGACATTACAACACTTCTGCTTTCACGTGCACTACCATCCATACAGGTATCCTTTCCGTGTTTGGACGTGAATTATCTGCTTCGTACCAGCAAGGATATTAGTTGATTTAATTGAATATGATTGGAGCTGAGTTCCTGGAATAGATCTGAAGTTGCCATAGCGGACCAGAGGTTGCTTGAAATTACCTGAATGGGCATAATTGGATTTACATTGTTGGAACTAGACATGGTTAGACCTGAATGCATCTGATTCGGTCTAATTGAACCTGGTTTGGGAATGAGTGCCTGGTTGGATGTAAATGGAAGCAAGATGGACCCAAGGAAGTCTGATCTGATATTTTCCCCTTCATAATTTCAGTATAACCTATATTTTCCTTTTCTTCAGCCCATTCCTTTGTATTTGCTTGTCTGCATCTTTACTTCTTTGCCGTCAATCTCGATCCTTCTTCAGACTTTCTCACCTATTTTTCAGTGTCATCACACATGCTTGAATTCTCTACACTAAATTTTCGCTTCCACATACAATTTTTGAATCACTACGGCTCGTGTTCAGTATTTTTAAGTCCTCTCCTTTAAGTTTCATTTCTGACTTCAACTTTCCATTCTGCAGTTTTCATTATTCACCTTTGTCTGTCTTTTCACCAAAACCATTTACACTTTACTTTTTGCATTATCTTCTTGCTATCCCCATTCATCGTCAGGAAATCTTGTAACAGAAGTTTTTCACCGTTTATCGTCATTTTACTCTGTCACCTTCATCTTTTATCCGACTCATTATTAAATACTTTGCATCATCATTGATCGTCAAATTACCTTCCTTTAATATCCTCGTATATCATCAGTCACTTTCATCGTCTAATCCATTTCGTGGTCAACCCACGTTCGCCTCAATCTCGCTCTGGCTTCCCTAAATCCCGTTTCCCTTTCAGTTCTCTCCCATCCACTCGCCCTCACATCCTCCCATTGCTACCTCAGTCAGACCACACCTTTAGTTAACTCTCCTTCCTATCTCCTCTTCCTTTCCATCCACACCTACTGTTAACTCTCCTCCCTGCTTCCTTTTTTCTTTCATCCCACCTCTCCTGAACACCTAAACTCTCCTTTCTGTCTCTCCTTCCTATCTGTTCACCCACGTCTTTATTTATTTCTTCTTCTCATCTCCTCTTCCTTTCCCTCCACTTGTATGCCTACTTCTGCCTCTCGTACCTCACTGTTATTTAACCTTTTTCCTATATCCTTATTTCCATCTCTTCCCACATCACCCATTTGTTTCTGCCTATTGAGTACGTGTGTCTTATGATAATCCCACTTCATCTCTATTTACTTCATGTGTACTCCCTTACTTTTTTTCTTCGTCCTTCCATCTCATTTCCCCCCCACACCAGTTCCACGTATTTATTACTACCCTATTTATCACCTCTTTCCTATCTCCCCCTTCGATCTTTCCCCCTTCGATCTTTCCCCCTTCTCATCTCGGCCTCTTCCCACCTCTTCGCCCCTCTCACCTCATCCCACACCTGCTTCTTTGTGACTTCACAGTTTACTACATGTTTCTTATCCTTTCTTTTTTACTTTTCTGTTTCTCCTCCCTTATCTGCAACCTTTCTGTCTCCCCCTCTATGCCATTTCTCTGTCCATACCAGCTCATGTGCTTCCCCCTTCCATTTTGAAGGGTTTCTTCTCTTTCTCCATCGCACCTCTCTCTCCTCACCTACTTCATCTTCTTCTTTTTATTTTATTTTTTTTACTGTCTCATACTTCTTTCGTATCTCCATTCAACCTCTATATGTACAGTTACTCCCAAGTCCTTTATTCCTTCCCATTTTTTCTCCTCCTCCTCCTCCTCTTCCTCTTCCTCTTCCTCCTCCTCCTCCTCCTCCACACCTTCTCTTCGCAGTTTATTTCTGTCCCCACTTTCTTCCCACCTCTCGCTTCCGACGTTCTTTTCCTTCACTCCCTTGCTTTTCTCTCTCGTGTACTTGTTGAAGGCTTTATTGATGAGTGAATGGATCTAAATAGTTTCACTTGTTTTCATACTATTCTGTTCTTAAGGCAATCTATCCATCCTTTTATATTTATGGGGAAATAGTGTTATAATGATGATGATGTGTATGATATTCCTGTTGTTATTTGGGTTGATGATCATGATGATGATGATGATGATGATGATGATAACGAAATTGACGATGATGATGATGACAAAATTGATGATGATAATGATGATAACGAAATTGACGATGATGATAATGATGATAACGAAATTGACGATGATGATGATGCATTTCTCCACATTTATCCCCTCCCCCCCCGTACCTAATTTCAGCCTTCTGTTTGTTCGCCTCCCGCCTCCTCCTCTCTCTTCTCCCCGGTTTCCACTCTCACTTACCCTTCTTTCCTCCTCCTCCTCGCCTTCACTCATCTGTCTTTACTATAGGGTATCTCCATCCGTCCATCAGTTTTCCTTCTCATTATCTCCTGTCCTTTCATCTTCCTCACCTTTCTCTTCTCTCGCTCCTTCCCTTTTCCCCCTTATTCATCTTCATTCCTTTTTAGCTCCTGCCCATCCTTCACCTCTTACCTTTCCTCTCTCTCTCTCTCTCTCTCTCTCATTTCCCTTTTTTTTCCCACTATCCTACCTCCTCTCTCTCCCTTCTGTCTCACCTATTTCTCCATCCTTCTCTCAGGCATTCTTCCTTACCTTTCTCTTACCTCGTTCATTTCCCCTCTCTCTTCACCTTCATTCTGTTCCCTCTCTCTCCCACGCCTTACCTTTCCTCCCACACCCACACTCTTTTTAACCTTCGTCTCGCTTTCCATCCTTGTACTTGCTCTAGTTCAACCTTTTTCCCTCTTTGAATCTTACTTCTCACTACATCACTGATTCTTTTCCCTCTCTACCTCCAGTCTTTCTTTCCTCTTTCTCTCTCCCACGCCTTACCTAGCCTCCCGCGCCCTACCTTTCCTCCCGCGCCCTCTCCCTCATCCCAGGCTCAGCCAAGGGGGGCGCGGGGGGGTGTTAAGCAGATTATGTCCCCGTTCTGCGGTCCTCTGGGAAGTCTAGCTCAGTGCCCCCTAGCTCCCTCCCTCATAACATACTCTTACCGCGACCTCCGTTTTCCTTAATTCTTACAAGTGTGTCTGTTTTCATAATTTCTTTTCTCTGCGTTTTTTTTCCCCCCCGAGATATTTACCACTGCACTTATTTTCCTTAGTTTTAATTTTTCTCGCCTCATACCTTTGACTTTATTTATTTTAAAGTTCAGGCTACAGCTTTAATTTTCACAAATATGTCGTAAGTCCAGCTCAGTATCTCCTTGTTCTCTCTATCTTTAAAGGCTATTATTGCTTCTTCCGTTTTCCTTAATTCTTATCACTGTTTCTGATGTCCTGATTTCTTTGTTTTTTCCTCAGCCCATACACTGTTTCCGTCTCATTTTAGTTTTATTTTTCATTACATCTTATCACCGTCTTTATTTTCCTAAGATCTTGACCTCAGCTTTAAATTTTCCTGTTAATTCTAGCCCTTGAACTCCCTCGTAACACACACGTACCGCGACGTGTTTTCTTTAATTTCTGCTAGTTATTTTATTTATTTTTATTTTTTTGCTTATGATACAAAGTTTTTATATTCCCTAAATTTTTATCACTTTTTTATTTCTCAAGATCTTGGCACTGCATATAATTTTCTTGTATTTTCCCAAACTTCTCAACACTTTTTCGTTCTCCCATCACCCCAACCTATGTTTGTCCAAGTTTACACTCCTGTTTTCATAATTTCTTACCACTACATATATTTGCATTTTCTAATACTGTATCTCGTTTGTTTTCCTGATCCTCTCACCACAACCATTTTCATTGGTTCCTTGCCAGTACACCCATTTTCCTAAGGGCTTTGAAACCACATTTTCCTTATCCCTTTGCCAGTACTTTAATTTGTGTAGGTTCTTTACTGTTACTTTATTTTCCTAAGCTCTATACCACTACCTCCACTTTCCTAAACTCTAACATCTACCACCACCTTCCTTTTCCTAGCCTTTTCCACAGTACATCCAGCTTCCCACCCTCTTCTGTATTCCAAAGCTCTTTACCACGCCATTCATTTCCTCTAAGTCCCTCTCGCCAGGTGTATGCCTTTGCTACACAGTGGGATTTGTTCACGGTACACCTGTATAATTTTAGAGCTAGCAGTGGTTAAATTTAGAGTAGATGTTGTTATGGAAGTGTGGGAGGCTTGAGTGAGGTCTTGGTACAGTTTTTGAGTGGCTGTGTTTCGTTTTAATCGTATTCGTCGTTGTTGTTGTCCTCGCCGTCGTTATAGTCGTCATCGTTGTCAGTTATAATCACTTGCCATCATTGTCATCATCATCATCATTATCATCATCATCATCGTCATCATCATCTTGTCGTCGTCATTTATTATCATCATCATCATCATCATCCTCATTGTCGTCGTCGTCGTCGTCGTCGTCGCAAAGAACGGGAAGGGTCCAACCAAAGAAAAGTTGAAAAACTGACGAACTGTTAACACCGTGCCAAGAAAATCTCCAAGTCACAGGCCAAATGATTCACACAAAACTGTACTTCATTATGCTTCTAAGACAGAGCCGTTCCGTCGACTACCTCGTTAAGAAAATGGGTTCAGTTCTTCTCAGGTGTTCCGATATCTCCATTTATGCTTCATCCACCCATTTGCATCAGTCGTCAACACTTTCCCGTCCTCATTGTCCAACTCTCCATCATTGGCATTTATTTACATTACACCAGTACACCAATTTTTTTTTTAAATGCCTTACACACCTCCTCGAAACTTAACTCATATCTTTTTCATGACCCAGCTCACTATTATTATTATCATCATCATCATCATCATCATCATCCGGACCTCCTTTCCCATCCTAGGGCAGGGTGAGGAGTAGCAACGTCCATACAGCCCAAGTTTTCCCAGTTCAATGGGCCATGCTTCCATTCACTCATCATTGAAGCCCCCGGATTCCTGGCTCCTTCTGATACGCCAAAACATTCACCACGTTCTGTAGCTTCACATAAACGTATCCGATAGTCAATTATTATTATTAGTATTATTATTAGTATTATTAGTATTATTTTTTCTACTACTATTATACCACCACCACCACCACCTAGTAGTAGTAGTAGGAGTAGGAGTAGTTGTAGTAGTATTGTTGCTACTGCCACTAATTTTCATACATACATTAATAGTAGTGTTAATGATAATAGGCTGCTAATACTGGCAGCAGGAATAACATCAAAATTAGTAGCAGTAGTAGGTCATTATACGCTCACTGGCTGTCCAGGTATCATACACTTTGACTAATGGGAAAAATATGGCTTTCCCTTGATGTTGGGTCGCTGATAATTAAGGCTAGAGCTTCTGCGTTACCGTGCCTTATCATCATCATCATCATCATCATCATCATCATCGTTGTCGTCGTTATCATTTGGCTTTCCAATTTCTCCCTCTTCTCAGTCAGTCCTTCCCTCTCTTATTTCTCCATAATTCTAATCTCCCCTCTCCACTCTGTCCTTATTCCACTCTTATCTCTCGCTTCCACTCATGTCGTCACTCACTTTTCATTTTCTCAGTTATCTCTTCCAGTCTCACCCTCTTTCTTCCCCCTCAGTTTTGTCTCTTCCATTCACTACTGTTCCTTTTTCACCAGCTTTTTAAAGTACCATATTTGTTCATATGACATCAGATCAGTAACACAGACGACGTAAAATTACCTAAACTATTTATTTTCTCTTTCCACTATGATCAGAGCCTTGCGAAATTCATTGTAGTTTCCATTTCCTCCTTGTTGTGTATTCAGAAAGAACATTTTTTTATTTAAGTTACCTGGATATGTTATCTCAGTAAGGTATGCGAGAACTTGAATTTACGAAAGATCTGTATTTTATTTTCAGTGTGATCAGAGGCGATATAAAAATCTTAATGTTATTTATATTTGATGTATGATTTAGGTTTTTTTTTTTTTTTTTTGGCCTTTCTATTTTCTCCTTACTTTACCATGAAATTTTTTGTATTATCTTCACCTTTGTTCAGCTTTCGTTACCACCTCGCCTCTCGATTACATAACCTATTTTCAAGGAGGTATATTACAACCCTTCCTAATTTCTTTAGCCACTTCTTCCAGTATCGCTAATTATGGGCGTGGTGCAGCGATAAATCAAATACTCTTGTTACTCTAACGTGACCTAAAATTACCATATCTTCATGTTGAATGCTGAGTTATAATAGTAAATGGACACTAGAGTATGGTAGTCATGAAAAAGTGCAATGGAAAGGATGCAGAGCCATAGCATTTGCCACTTTCTGCCACTTAGCTGTGTGAAATAAGTTGGAAAGAGACGCAAATCTGGGCCAAGTTAAGGTAAAAGGAGTATAGTTATCTGACCTTTAATTTTACACACTATTTTATACAGTGACCGTAGACTCCGGTAAGTAAGTGATTCACAAACTCTTGATTTGGTACCGTGACTTTGGCGCTGTTGTTAGTGTATTCAGAGTAGAGTTCATTTGACCAGTAACCAAGGAGATTCGTTCCTATTCTCTAAGACACGTGGAATTTCATGCAGCCACTAGTAGTAGTAGTAGTAGTAATTGTTGTTCCCAAGGCAGTCTGGCCGAACAGCCCCGAGTCCCTTAGGAAGGCCATGGCCGAGACCGGGCTTTCCCACAGAGCTCTCAGTGTATGTTGTGTTGTTGGCGTAGGTGATTGTGTGCAATGCAGTCTTCCATAATGTGCTTAATAGTATGGGATGCTGTGTTGCATCCTGGACAGGCATCAGCGACGGAGTCATTCAGCCTCTTCTGGTAGCTTAAGAGGGATGGATGATGCCCACATCTCAGCCTGGCTAGGTGGACCCTGTCCTCACGAGGGAGATATGATTCAGAAGGGTGGATGTCAGGAGGCCGTGCATGCAGCTGTGTGTCGTCTTTAAGTGACTGAATGGAGTGGCGAGTGATCTGAGTGTGGATATGCTTCTGGACGCTGATCTGAGATGGGCGAGGAGGGAGAGATGACAGTATATGTGTATGGTATCGTGTGCTGAGTGTTGTTTTGATGTTCCTTGGTGTGGGTGGATGCGCTGCCATGTAATATAGTGGATGTTGTGGGTTTCTGGAGCTGCAGCAAGAAACTGGGTGCCTCTTATGTCTAGGTGATCCTTGACTTTGAGGACTTTGGTTTCTTGATGTAGGTGGTCTGTGAGTGTAGTAGCTGTGCAGCCTGTGATTATTTTTTGGGCCTTTAAGGTTTAGGGCCATCAAGGTTTTAGAAGTGACTCAATTCCCTCCGGTGAAGAAACCATTAATTTTTCAAACCAAGGATTGGAAATAAAAACACCCGTTCTTCCCTGGCTCGTCCTTAGGTGGGGAAAAAAGCTGATGATGATGATGATGATGGTGATTTTTTTTCTTCTTATTCCCCAGGTCAGTCTCCACTGTACATCCACTACATACTCTGCCATTCGTCTCCCTAGCCACTCCACAGTAATCTCTTTTAAGGTAAGCTGGTTGCTGTGTTTTCATTTTTTACTAGTGTCTTTAAGTCTCATCCACGTTTCACTACTGTACGTCAGGGTTTGCATTTTCGACACCGCATTTTTGTTTTCTTAACCTGACCAACATTCGTTACCTATTTCACCTCAGTTAGCCTATATATGATAGTTGTATATGGCAGGTATCAAAGGAGATTCGTTTGTGTTTCGTAACAAAGACTCATGGAATTTCGTGCAATCAGGACGTAGAATTAGTGTTGTGGGTATCCACGAACGCCATCCACCTTTACTACTGTTTTGCGTCATTGTGCTCACTTTCAACACTTGCCCTTGTCGCATCATCCACACTTCACTGACCTGCGTCATTGCCTTCACTTTTCAACTCTTATCTTCCAAGTATAATCCATATTTCACTGCTGTTCGTCACTGATTTTGTATTCAGGTAGTGTGTCCTTTAGTATAATCCACATTTCACTGCTATACGTAAGTGTTTGAGGTACAGGGTGTTAGGGACGTCTCTGTGCCGTGAGTGAGTGAGTGAGAGAGAGAGAGAGAGAGAGAGAGAGAGAGAGAGAGAGAGAGAGAGAGAGAGAGAGAGATGAGCTGTGGTTGCATATGGCATGACGTATTCGAAACTTATTTCCACGGCTAACATTTCCCGTTGCCCTTGCACATTTCCATCCATACTGCACACTTTCATCAGCCTCGCCTTCCACGTCCCCACATTGGCTCATTACACTCTTTAAATACTTGAATACTGGCAAATTTTCGAAGTCATCCCAGTGAGTCTCACGTCGTAGTTTTTCACCATGATGCTAGAAATTATGGTATATGTTGTGATTATTGTAGTATGTATTGTATATTATTTCATTACCATTTTGTTTTGCGGTACTGTCACCTACGCCACATAAATAACGTCGCTTATAATTCCTCATGTGACTCAGATGAATGAAGTGGTTTAGAGTTAGCTGGAATATGTATGTTTGTAGATAGATAGGTAAGTAGGTAGGTAGGTAGGTATAGATAGGTAGATAGATAAGTAGGTAGAGATAGGTACTAGTTTGTCGCGAGTGAGAGTTAATAGTAATATCAAAGACTCCTATGACTCGCTGTCTGCTGAATAAAATTGTCACACTTTGGCTGAAGTAGAATATACACTGGAGTTGTCCCGACCACGAAAGGGTTCATAATTCCTTAATAACGAAGCATCAGCATCATGTTACAGTCAGGGTGAAAAGTTCTACCATTCCAGTACCTCACACTGAAAGCATGTTCGTCACTTTCCCCCATGACACACTGTAAAAGAGAGAGAGAGAGTCGGCTGTGGGCATAAAAACATATAAAGCCTGCCTCAGCGTAGGAGTAATAGCCAGCAGGGGAAAGTGAGAAACAGAAGACCTGAAATAATGGCTGAACATTCGTCCCTAACTGCCCGAGTGCTATATTATGTTTGTTCGTATTATCTTGCTTTTGTTCTGTGCTCGCGTTATGGTGGCATTCCTGGTAGTTAAATTGTAGTTATGTAGTTCTCCATTCAGCCGTAGTTATTCGGATTAGCACAGGTTTAATAAGCCCTTTATCCCGAGGACATTATATTGGTTATTCTTACTACATATTGACGCTTTTGGTGAGGTTAAGAGAGCACCCTAGTAGTTGAGGGGTAAATATATATATATATATATATATATATATATATATATATATATATATATATATATATATGTAATGTATGTATTTAACATATATACACACACACAACTACACTCAGAACAACCTTCCCGTGTACATGTCATGTTCTGCTGGTTTATGTGGTGGTCGTGGTAATCAAGTGCTGTGTTGTTCTGTGTTCTGCCTTAACAACTCTCTCACTAATTACCTGGATTGGCCAAGTTCATTAAGCTTTAGCCTCAGTTTCTATAATTACCTCAGGCCGAGACAGGATTTGTCTTAGCCATGTGCGAACACTTCTGAGACGCTCGGGATACGTGAAAAAAACTGAAATTAAAAGAAAAAATGTAAATCTTAAAAATACCTAGATCATAAATGGTAAAAAGAAAAAACACTTCAGTACGTTCGTCATTTTAATCTCTCTCTCTCTCTCTCTCTCTCTCCGTGGTTTAATGATGAAATACGCCAAGCTATTATGAATAGAAATTACATTCAGAAAAAGCTAAAAACTGATAGATATAATACTGAATTGCAACAGCAGTATAAAACCGAAAAGAAAAATGTAAAGGTCCTTATTAGCCAGTCAAAGGCTGAACATTATCATAATCAATTTAACAGTACTAAAGGTGATACTGCTGCTACTTGGAAGGTCATCAGGGAAATTGTTCCAGGAAAGAATAAAAAATCTAATAATCAGAACTTTGAAAATAAAGATGAGAAAGCAGAAGAATTTAATAGATTTTTTGCAAACGTTGGTAAATCTACATATGATAAGACGCAACAAAACCTTGCTAACAATCAATTTGACATGCCTCTAACAAGCCTTACAGAAGATGAATACTTTAGACCTCAGCCTGTGGACACCAATACGATAGTCCTTACAGTTAAAAGTCTCAAGGAAAGTAGTTCATATGGCTCTGATGGCATATCTCTTCGCTTCATCAAAGACGCACTCTACGTCATCGCGTTTTACTTAACTTGTATCGTTAACACCTCTATCACAACTGGTATATTCCTACGACATGGAAACACGCATTGGTTGTCCCTGTCTTCAAAACAGGTGATATCAACAATGTTAATAATTATAGGCCCATCTCACTATTACCTACTGTTTCTAAAATATTAGAAAAGGTAGTTGCTAATCAACTATTAAACTTTTTAGAAACAAAGAGACTTTTATCTAACACTCAGCATGGTTTCCGATCAAAGCTTTCTACTGAGACTGCTCTTACTGTTATAACTGATGAAATTTATGACAATATGGACCAAAAGAAAATATCTCTGTTAACCTTGTGTGACCTCTCTAAAGCTTTTGATAGTGTTAGCCATGACATCCTCATAGATAAATGTGCCAAGGTAAAAATTGATTCGTTTTGGATTAATAGTTACATTAGTAACAGAACTCAGTCTGTTCGATTAAATGATGTCGTATCTACAAAGCAGAATGTAACTTACGGGGTCCCACAAGGTTCAATTCTAGGTCCACTTTTATTCAATATCTACGTAAATGACATATCAACTTATTTAAATGACTGTATATTAACACAATATGCTGATGATACACACCTTCATACAGGTACTATAAATAATCTGGAGGATCTTATCACTAAGACTGAAGAAACCCTTGTCAAAGCTAATCAGTATTTTCTTAGAATGGTCTCATGATTAACCCAAATAAAACTCAATGTATTTTTATTGGAAATCGACAACTCTTATCACGTATACCTGCTAATGCAACTGTAAAGTTTGATGGCAATACCATCACTCCTAGTAGTCATGTTAAAAATTTAGGTCTTTATATTGATAAGTATATGAGCTTTGATGTGCATATTAATGAGTTAAATAAAAAAGTCATTGGGACATTGATGTATATAAATCGTTTAAGTGACAATTTCCAGAAACAGACTCGTATAATCATAATTCAAGCTCTTGTATTGAGCTTGATTAATTATTGTATTAGGATATGGGGTACAACCAACGGAACTCTTATACACAGTGCCCAGAAACTATTGAACTTTGCTGCTAAAGTTGCTGTAGGTGGAATGAGGAAATACGATCATGTTTCTCCAGTCCTGAAAGAGTTAAGATGGCTAAATATTAAACAAAAGCATGCATTTGATACGTACTGTACTATGTATAAGATACTGCGTGGTGTGTACCCTGAATGGTTTATGTCCTTTGCTTCTGTGCATAACGTGACTGGAAGTGTAACCAGGCAACAAAATAGCCTATATGTACCAAGAGTCCACACTAGCACTGGTGCCAGGTCACTCGCTGTACAGGGCCCGAAGCTCTGGAATGAATTGCCTGCTTTAATAACCAACGCCAGTAGCCTACCAGTATTCAAATCCAGGCTGCTGTGTTTTCTTATGGGAGAGAAAAATGTTTTATGACTTGAAATACCTTGGATGCATTTGCAAGATAAAAATCCCAATTGAGATTTTATTTCGCTCTAAATTTGTCTTCATATGTACTGATTTTTCATGTTTTCATTGTACTGTACTTACTATATATCGGAACATGTATCTTTATTAATAACCACTGCTTAGTGGAAATAAAGTTATTTATTTATTATTTATTATTATTACTCTCAGTTCTGCAAGGGAGAACCACAAACAAATCACCTCCATGTCACCCTGTCCTCTGCCATCAAGGTGCCTTCTCTCCATCTCATACATATATCTCCACCCCATCTCTCCATCTAATCCTCGGTCTCTCCCTCCACATCACTCACACTCTCCTACTCAGTCTCACATTGTCCATCATCTCCACGTGTCCAAACCATCTTGCTACAAATTTGATTACCATTTAGCGAGAGAGAGAGAGAGAGAGAGAGAGAGAGAGAGAGAGAGAGAGAGAGAGAGAGAGAGAGACTTTAGGTGCAGATTTCTTTATATCGTTCAATAAAAGACCTCTTTCTTTTGATTAATAATAAATTCTTGAGAGGTAGGGAGTGAAATATTATAGAGCTTTTCGTACTGACGTGGTTGAAACGAAGCCACTATTATTATTATTATTGTTATTATTATTATTTGTTATTATTATTATGTCCTGGTATGTTTAATTAATTCTTTCTTGTTCATAGTGCTCACTTCATAAACAGTGTGGGAAGCTGGGGTTGAATAGTGAAGGTAATGGTGATGTTATTTATTATCATTATTATTATTATTATTATTATTATTATTATTATTATTATTATTATTATTGTTGTTGTTGTTGTTGCTGTTATTATTATTATTATTATTATTATTATTATTATTGTTGTTGCTATTATTATTATTATTATTATTATTATTAAGGAAATAGTTGCCCAATTATCCTTTCTAGCAGGAAAATTCTCCGTAACATACAAAATTTTGAATACCAGCACTAAATTTCTCAGTATTTAAATCATGTAATTAAGAGATTATAGTCTGAAGTACCATTTATTCCCCAAAAATAAATAAATAAATAATAATATGGCTTAATCGTGGGCAATCCATTTCTGGCCTTTGGTTCCTTCTTTCTTTGGATGAAAAAAAATAATGCATCTCTTTATACAAAATATTAATGAAAGAATTAATTTAAAAATGAAGAAATGATGGTCCTGCAGGTGTCTTATTCTCAGCATTAAGGGGAATTGTGAAGACACTTAGGTAAGAAAGAAGATTTTTATTCTCATCTCCCCAGAAAAATGCTTAATGAGTACTGGTGCATCACACACACACACACACACACACACACACACACACACACACACACACACACACACACACACACACACACACACACACACACGGTTTCAGAATTCTTCGCCTGTACTTTGATGACATTTTAGGCATTTGTACTGGGGTAAAATGTCGATATAAATATCTTAATGGTGGACTTAAATATGTTAACAGTAAGATGGTGATGATAATGATGAAAGTAGCAGACCAAATTCGGTAATGGTAATAATAATAATAATAATAATAATGATCTACTACTACTACCACCACTACTACTACTACTACTACTACTACTAATAATAATAGTAATAATAACGATAGTGAGAGTAATAATCTACATGAAAGATCAACAAGGTATTTTCTTAGTCTTTTACCATTTGGGGGACAAATTGCCGACCTTCTAGTTTTCATAGTAGTCTGTTCAGTATAGGAATTTTAATTATTTTAAAAGTGAATTAAAGGATACACACAATAGCAGATTAAGTAGTAGATATTAGTAAAGCAAAGTCTCAGTAGGTAGTGGAAGCAGGTATAGATAAGAGTAAAGATAAAGCAGATATAAATGAGAGTTAATAAAAAATAAAGGAAATATGAGAGTCGAGATAAAATAAAGCATATGTATGTGGGAGTTGGTAAGAAATAAAGATGATGTAAATGACTAGAGATAAAGTAAAGCAGATATAAATGAGAGCGAGAGAGAAAATGAAGTATATATGAGAGTAAAGATACAATAAAGGATAAATAAATGAGAGTAGAGATAAAATAAAGCAGATATAGATGAGAGTAGAGATAAAGCAGATAATTATGAGAATACAGTTAAAACAAGAATAATATTTGTAGAAATAAAATAATGTGTATACTGAAATATTTGTAGATATAAAATAATGTGTATTCTGAAATATAAAGATGATAAAGCAGTAAGATCACTCAGGAAATGAAGGATCTAAAATATATGGAAAAACATCGTGTTATTTTTATAACTAGTGGAAGACATTAAAAAATATATATATTTAAAAAGCGCCAAGGAAATGAAAGTATTAAGATTGAAAATGTGTAGGGGCTAAGCAGAGAGAGAGAGAGAGAGAGAGAGAGAGAGATGAATGTGTGTGAGGGACTGAGTTGTGTTTATCATAGTTTGCTTCTTGGTGGAGTTTGGAGTGAATAATGGAGGCAGGAGGAGGGGAGGGGGATGGAGGGAGGGAGGGAAGGAGGTATGCAGGTGGTCCTAGGGCGGAAGGGAAGGAAGGAGAAAGGGAGGGAAGGAAGGACAGACGGAGGTTCTGTGCCGGGTGTAGGAGAGTGGGAAAGAGTTAGGGAGCCAAACAGAGAGAGAGAGAGAGAGACTGCAAGTGGTAGCTGAGATAGGGAGGGAGGGAGAAATCCAGACTGAGAGCAGGAGGGAAGAGGAGGAAGGTAGTGTGCACTCAATAGGAGAGGCAGGGAGATTGAGGGAGGAAGGGGGATAGGTTTACATGGGAGGAGGAGAGAGGAGAGGTGTGGAAGGAGAAAATGGAAGGCAGTTTAAGGGAGGGAAGGGAGATGGATTCCTCCTCCACCTCCCCTCACTTTCTCATATCTACTTCTGCGGTTAACTCCACATCATTCTTATAACTCCGTCTCATCAAAATCCATTCCCCTTCCCCCAACAGACTTTCCTATTTCCTATTGTCGTCAGCTTCCTCGTAACATTCATCATTTCCTTTGCACAATCTCTTCCACTGCACTCCCATCCTGTAACACATCTCGTTTCCCATACATAATCTCTTCCATTACCCTTCCATCCCATTGTTCCCTCCCTTCGCAATTCCCTCCCACTCTTCCTTCATCTCCCTCATTCTCACTACCTCCATCCCGTCCTCTCGTCTGACTTCCATGTTTCCTTTCTCCCATTCTCCCTGCCAAGTTCCTTCCTTTCCTCATTGCCATCCTCCCTCCCTCTCAGCCTTCCTTCTTCGGACTCTCCCTGTCTCTGTCACCTTCCTATTCTCCTCCTGTTCCTGTCTCACACTCTCCTTCATTCTGTCCTTTCCCTAACGTCTCTAAATCTCGTCCCCTTCCCTCCCAACTGTCCCACCATCCTTTACTCTTCCTATCTCCCTCATCCCTCCTCTCCACCTTACCTCCTGCCTCTCCCTCCTCATTCTCTCCAATTCTCTCCCATCTCAACTTTCCTTCCCCTCTCCATCTCCTTCCCTCCCTCCCTCCGTATATTCACTCCCTCCATCCATCACTCCTTCCCTGCCAAAACTTTCACGCCATAGAGTTTGATAGACACCTCCTTCCTGCTTCCTTCTCTCCATCCTTCCCTTCCTCTCTTTGTTCTTCCTTCCCACCTTTTCTCCATCTCTCCCTCCCTTCCCTTCCTTCTCTCCGTCTTCATCCCCCACCTTCTCTCTCTCCTTGCTACAACGCAGTCTTTCCCCATTACCCTTCTCTCTCTCTCTCTCTCTCTTTTCACCACTTTATCTCTCCCTCCCCCTTTCTTGCTTTTCTCCATCACTTCCTCTTACCCACTCCCTCCTTCCCTCCCTCTCCTTCTCTCCATTATTCCTTCCCTGCCTGAGCTCTTATGCTAGAGAGCTTGATTTAGATCTCACTTTCCTTCCCTCCTTCCTTCTTTCCTTCCCTCCTTCCTTCTTTCCTTCCCTTCTTCCTCCTTTCCTTCTCTCCTTCTTCCTTTCCTTCCCTCCTTCTTCCTTTCCTTCCCTTCTTCCTTTCCTTCCCTTCTTCCTTCTTTCCTTCTTCCCTTCCTTCTTTCCTTCCTCCCTTCCTTCTCTCCTTCCCTCCATTCCATTTCTCCATCTCTCCCTCACCTACCTCTCTCCTTCTTTCTCCCTATTTTAGATCTCTCCCTGCCTCCTTCCTTCTCCCTTTTCTCCGTCCCTCCCTTCCTGCTTCCTTCTCCTGTTTTTCCATCTCTTCCTCCTTCCTTCTCCCGTTTCTCCATCTCTCCCTCCTTCCTTCTCTCATTCTCCATCTCTCCCTCTCTCCTTCCTTCTTCCATCCTCCATCTCTCCTTCCATCTCCTATCCTCCATCTCTCCCTCCCTCCTTCCTTCTCCCCAGTTCTCCCTTTTTTTCTCTCCATGTCTCCTGCTTTCTCTCCATCATACCCTCCCTGCCAAAGTTGTTTATGCAAGAGTTTGATTTATTCCTCACGTTCCTCCTCTTCTTCCTTCTCTTCCTCCTCCTCTACCTTTCTCCATCTCTTCGCCTCTCCCTCCACCCCATCTGTCCCTCCCTCTCTTCTCTTTATCACCATCTCTTTTCACCATCAATTCTCCCCTCCCTTGCTTTATCTTCCAGCATCTCAATTTCTTTCCTGCCGTGTTTTCTTCAGTCCCTCCATTTCTTAGTTTTAGTTCTCCCTCTTTTTCTCATTCCTCCTTCCTTTCCCTCCTTCTCTCCCTCACATCCTTCTTTTCTGCCTTCGTACATTTCTGTCTCCCACTGTTCCTTCCTTCCTTCTCTCTACATGTTTCCCTCCCTCCCTCTCCTCTCGCTCCGCTCTTCCTCCCTCCCTTCCCTCCCTTCTTTCGCACCTCTCTTCCTCGCTTCCTCTTATGCCGAAGAGTTTGATTAAGACTGTACTAAGCTGAGAGGAAACTTACTAAGCGGTGTTGAGGTAGGAAGCCGGAGAGAGAGAGAGAGAGAGAGAGAGAGAGAGAGAGAGAGAGTCGGGAAAACTAATCGTGATGGCAAAACTTGGAATGATAAGATTAGGAAGTTAAGATAAAGATAAACAAGAGTGCAAGAGGCGAGTTGAAGTGAAGGTAAACACTCTCTCTCTCTCTCTCCGTCTGTGATGAATAATAAAAGAAAAAACGCATAAATCTCCCTTCCTTCCATCCTTTCATCCCACTTCCCTCCCTCCTCTCCCTCTCTCCCCCCAGTTTCCTGCTCCTCCCTCCCTCCTCCCAGTTTCTTCCTCCTTCCTCCCTCCCCCCGGTTTCCTCCTCCTCCCTCCCTCCCCCCAGTTTCCTCCTCCTCCCTCCCTCCTCCCAGTTTCCTCCTACTCCCAATCCCTCTCCCTTTCCCTCCACCTCCCACCTGCCAAAGCCTTACCTGTACAGATCAATTATGCACCTTCGTTTTAATCTCACCTCGGCAAACTCACCTTGCCAAATCCTTAGTGTAATTTCCCACGGGTCCAGATATGATTAGGGACAGGTGGGGAAGCACTGGGGGAAATAGGAAGGAAGGGGTTTGAGGAGAGAAGAGAGAGAGAGAGAGTATGATTAGGGGCGGGTGGGGAAGCACTGGGGGAAATTAGGGAGCAAGGAAGGAAGGGATGTGGAATTTGGGGAGAGAGAGAGAGAGGTTGGGAGTTGGAAACGGAGAGAAAATTACCGGTATTTGTGTGTGTGTGTGTGTGTGTGTGTGTGTGTGTGTGTGTGTGTGTGTGTGTGTGTGTGTGTGCGTTTTAATTGGGAATGTGAATAGTCAGATGGGTGGAGGGATATGTGAATTGGTAGGGTATAGGCTAGTTAGGTATAAATAAGTAGGTAGGTAGGTAGATAGAGAGAGAGAGAGAGAGAGAGAGAGAGAGAGAGAGAGAGAGAGAGAGAGAGAGATTAGTTGCCCAGAAGTAGGCTAGGATGGAAAAGAGTAATTTCTTGGGATTTAGAGATTAAGAGAGAGAGGAAGGGAGTTGGTCTGGGAGGGGAGGGGAGGGGAGGGGAGATACGTAACGGAAGAAGGGACGGAGGGAGGAAGAGAGGGAAGGAGAGATGAAGGAAGAGAGGGAGAGATGGGGGTAGCTTAGGTGGGTTAGGAAGGATTGAGAAATATAATGATAGAGAGAAGTGGGTAGGAAGGGAGGCAAGGAGGAAAAAAGTGTGAATAGGGATAGAGAAAAGGGAGGCAGAAATAGGTGTAGAAAGGAAGAGAGGGAGGGAGAGAAGTAGAGAGGGAGGAGGAAGGGAGGACATATCGTTAGGGAGAGGGAGAGGTAGGCAGGGAAAGAGTAAAAGAGAGAGAGAGAGAGAGAGAGAGGGAGGGAGGGAATGGGAATGAGAGAAGTTTGTGATAGTAATGAGGTAGAGGAAGTGGGGGGGAGGGGGGAGAAAGATTTAGGGAGAAGCTGAGAGTAGAGATTTAGTGCAGGGAGGGGAGGGGAGGGGAGGGGAGGGGAGGAGGAAGATTGAGGGGGAGGAATGGGGAAGGAGGAAGATTTTGGGGGAGGAGCGAGGAGGGAGGTAAAGGAGAGGAGAAAGAGAAGGATTGTGGCGAAGAGTAAGGAGGAAAGAGGTGAGGGAATGGGGATTAAAGGGGAGGGAAGGGTAAGGGTGAAGGGGATGACGTGAAAGGGAAGTTTAGATGGAGAAAGAAGGTAAGGGTGAAGGGTGAAAGGTGGGGAGAGGGAGGGAAAGAATAGAGAACGGGGAGTAATGGGAGGGAGGGATAAAGGTGATGAGGGGAGATGAATGGGGAGGGGAAGGGGTTTGTAGATGAGAGGAGGTAAGGATGAGAGGGAAGAGTGGGGAGGGGATGGAAGGAGAGGGTGTAAGGGTGAAGTGGAAAGTGGAGATGGGATTGGGACTAAAGGTAAGAGGAAAGGGGTAAGAGTGAGGGGGAGGACGTGAGATAGGAGGGGAGAGTAAGGGTGATGGAGAGTGAGTGAGTATCAGGGGAAAGAGTAGGGAAGGGGAAGGAGAATAAATGTGCGGTGGGGAGATAAGGGTAGGGGTGAGGGAGGGGCAAGAGAGAAGGGGATAAGTGTGGAGATAGGTAAGGGGAGGGGGAGGTCAAGGTGAGGGAGGGGTAAGAGTGCGTTGAGGGGAGGGAAGTGAGGAGAGGGTTAGGGAGAGGGGAGAAGGAATTAAGAGTGAGGGAGGAAAATGAGGAAGGGGAGAACGGTGGGGGGTGAGGGAAAGGTGGGGAGATGGAGGTAGGAAACGAGATAATAATGGGTGGGAAGTATTAATAAAAACTTTGGAATTTAGAAAGCAAGGGGGAGGTTAATATTAGGGGAGAATCAACCCCCTCACGGTCGGAACAACTCTACCATTTTATTCTAACTTGTACTTGATGATATTCAGCTTCGAGATAATACAGATGCATAAGAGTTTTAATACGGGTACAGTTAACCCTCTTATGGTGGGGACAACTCTAGTATTCAGTTTTGCGAGACATTTTCATTCAGCTGAGTGAGTCATAGGAGCTTCCCATTTTTTTTTTTTTTTTTTTTTTTTTTTTTGAGATAGTGTAAATATCAGAACCAGTTTTCTCCCATTTTCTCTATATTTGCAGGGCACTTTGTGGATAGTTTTCCTAGTCTTGTTTTTCCTTTTTTCCTGTTTATAAATGTTACCACCCCATGCACAGTAAAGGAGCAAAGGAGGAACAGAGTAAGGATGATGATGATGATGATGATGAAAAGTGCAAATAATTATAAGTCTGTCATGGAAATAGCACTAAAAAGCATAACCAGAACAGTGCAGGGTATATTAAGTGTTAGGAGAATGATGATTAGAATAGTAGTAGTAGTAATAATAATAACAATAATAATAATAATAATATAATAATAATAATACTGTAATAATAATAATAATAGTATTAATAATAATAATAATAATAATAATAATAATAATAGTATTAATAATAATAATATTAATAATAATAATAATGGTAATAATAATAAAAATCGGCAATATAAAGGAAGTTGAACTAGTAAATAATTAAGATTGCAAAAAAATAAATAAACAGAATAAATATGCGGATATTAGCATCACAGGGGAAAAAAATGGGAGAGATAAGGTAATTATAGAAATATGTTACGACTTAAAGAAAAAGTTAGAGGGAGTGAGAAAATCATTATGCATTCCACGAGCACGAGTGAAAATTTTGGCTTGAAAGGGAGGGAGTGAAAAGAAGGAAGCGAAAAGGGATAATGTGGCAGGAGGCGAAAAAGTGTGTGAAAAGCAAGGTGAATAGGAAGAGGAAAGAGGGAAGTGTGAAAATAGGTTTGGAAAGGAGGAGAAAGGATGTTGGAAAAAGAAAGGTGTAGAGAAGACATAAAGAAAAACATGTGAAGTGGAAGTAGAAAGGAAGGGACGGAAAAAAGAAAAATGGAAGGAAAAGACAGGGGGAAAAGGAAAGTGAAAATGAAAATAAGGACGAAGGAAAGTGAATAGAGAAGCGAAAATGTGGGAACGAAAAAGAGAAAGCAAAGAGAGTAGTGAAAAAGAAGGGAAATAGCGAAGTGTGTATTTGAGAAGTGGAAAACGGGAAGGGGGAAAAAAAAAAAAAAAAAAAAAAAAAGGAAATCATTAAAGAAAAAGTACGGAAAGGAAAAAGTGAGTGAAAAAAGTAAAGGAAAGAAAGTGAAAAGAAACAAGGAAGGAAAACATGGAAAAGGATTTAAAAAAAATTATGAGGAATTACGAGGATGAGATGGGAAGGAAAAGGGAAAAATAAAAAATAAAAAGTCATACAACGAGGGAGCGAAATAAATGTACACTGCGTTAATAAGGGCTAATGAGAAATGGGAAATAATGAAGACGGGGAAAAAAAAGCAAGAAGTAAAGAGGAATATGAAGGTAATAAAGCGAGGGAAAACATTGAAAGTAAAGACAAGAGAGTAAGTAAAGGAAATGAATATGTGGTGCTTGTGGAAGAGTAAATTAATAAAAAAATAAAATGATATGAAAGAGAGAGAGAGAGAGAGAGAGAGAGAGAGAGAGAGAGAATAAAAAATGGAGGAAAATATTGGAAGGCAAATTAGAGAGAGCAAAGCAAAAAACCCTGTCAGCGAAAATGAGAGGGAGTGTGAAAAGAGAGCGGTGAGAAACTGCTGAAAGAAAGTCGATTCATAATTTACCCGGCTAATGAAAATGTTTGGTGGAGTGACGAACGTTTGCGGAGGGCTGGGAACGTTTGCGGAAGGCTGGGAACGTTTGCGGAGGGCTGGGAACGGTTGCGGAGGGCTGGGAACGTTTGCGGAGGGCTGGGAACATTTGCAGAGGGCTGGGATCGATTGCGGAGAGCTGGGAACGTTTGCGGAGGGCTGGAAACGTTTATGGAGGATTGAGATTTCTTGTTGAGCCGAAAACATTTGTGGGGGGATAAGAATGTGTATAGCGGACTTAAAACGTTCATGGGAGTTTATCTTTTTCAAACTCCACTGCGGCAGATTTCGACAAAATTTAGTTGTTATATTAAGTTCGACAAAATTTAGTAGATATATTAAGTTCGACAAAATTTAGTAGATATATTAAGCAGACGCCTTCTTAATGAAGACGCAAATGAGCCACATACCTGTACTTACTTAGATTCAACATAAAGCAGCGAAACCATGCAATGCACAGAGCGTGGAAACCGAGCAATACACAGAACGAAACCATGCAATACACACAGAAGCGAAACCATGCAATACACACACAAGCGAAACCATGCAATACACAAAACATGGAAATCGTGCAATACACAGAACGAAACCATGCAGTACACATAGCAGCGAAACCATGCAAAACACAAAACGAAACCATGCAATACACAAAGCACCGAAACCATGCAATACACAAAGCAACGATACCATGCAATACACAAAGCAACGATACCATGCAAAACACAAAGCAGCGATACCATGCAATACACAAAACGAAACCATGCAATACACGAAGCACCGAAACCATGCAAAACACAAAGCAACGATACCATGCAATACACAAAGCAACGATACCATGCAATACACATAGCAGCGAAACCATGCAAAACACAAAACGAAAACATGCAATACACATAGCAGCGAAACCATGCAATACACAAAGCAACGAGACCATGTAAAACACAAAGCAACGATACCATGCAATACACAAAGCAGCGAAACCATGCAATACACAAAGCAACGATACCATGCAATACACAAAGCAGCGAAACCATGCAATACACAAAGCAACGATACCATGTAAAACACAAAGCAACGAAACCATGCAATACACAAAGCAACGAAACCATACAATACACAGAGCAGCGAAACCATGCAATACACAAAGCAACGAAACCATGCAATATACAAAGCAGCGAAACCATGCAATACACAAAGCAGCGAAACCATGCAGTAAATAGACTTTGGTACACTAGTTGAACGTTGCATCCTCTTCATTGCAACACAGTGCAAGTGAGCCAAAATGATCTGCATCTCTGGAGCTAAATGCATCTCCGCGAATTGCAACACTAAAGTAGTAGTTAGAACAGGTAGACCAGTAAAGTGCATTTTGTAAGCGCGTGTCGAGCGAGCAAGTGTTTGTACATAAGCCTGTCATCATAATTTATTCGTGGTGTAAACTTTCAACATTTCTGGCGAGGTAGGTGAACAGTAGCAGAAGAATAATTGAGCTGAAATATTTACCTTCTCACGTTTTTTTTCTCACACACACCCTGGCTAATTTCACTCTCTAAACAGAAAAAAAAAAAAAAAAAAACGTTCATGCAAAATTATGAACGAACATCCGATATGTAATTTTTAGAATTCATGGCAGAAAATTGTTGTTACTGGAAATCGTTTGTAGATCGATTTCAAAGTGGAGCATGTTAGTTAAAGCCCTCGGTACACTCCCTTGGAAAGCTGGGATTCCAGGGGGCTTCTTTGGTCTCATGAGTAAATATATAGCTAAATACAAAATTTATTGAATTTATCAACTACCTGTTGAAAGGATCTCTTCTCTCAACTACCTGTTGAAAGGATCTCTTCTCTGTCTCTGTCTCTGAAAACCATCGTGGTCGGGCCGTGTCGTGTCGTGTCGGGCGCTCATTTCTCAGCTGAACGTAAACATCGCTTCGCTACGCTTGCTCGCTCGCTGGTGTTAACATATATATATACATATATATATATATATATATATATATATATATATATATATATATATATATATATATATATATACCGGTTATATATATATATTCACCAGGACTACATCATCGCATCACAAACAGGCAACACTGCGATGCCAAAAAGGGAACAGCAGCACTCTACAGACACCATCACGACACAGACAGAACATCACAGCTCAGCATCACACAACATTGCTACACATCATCACAGTACAGACATAGCTATACAGACATCACAAAGCAAACATCACAATAGAAATTACAACACAAACATAATACGAACATCACAACAGACACCACAACAGATGAACAGTACAACACAGAGAACATCATCATGACACAACATCTGTAACACAGAATCACTGCACAGAGAACATCACAGAACCAGGGAGATCACTAACATCACTCCCACAAGTAGCAACACAAGCATCGCAGCATAAACACCACCTGCACAAACATCACAAACACGTAGTACATCACACACACACACACACACACACACACACACACACACACACACACACACACACACACACACACACACACACACACACACACACACACACACACACACACACACACACACACACACACACACACACACACACACACACACACACATCAGCACAAACGATGTCGCAACACAAACATCACATTACAACGCAAACAGCAACACAAACATCACATTACAACGCAAACAGCAACACAAGCATCACATTACAACGCAAACAGCAACACAAGCATCACATTACAACGCAAACACCAACACAAGCATCACATTACAACGCAAACACCAACACAGGCATCACATTACAACGCAAACACCAACACAGGCATCACATTACAACGCAAACACTAACACAGGCATCACATTACAACGCAAACACCAACACAGGCATCACATTACAACGTAAACACCAACACAAGCATCACATTACAACGCAAACACCAACACAAATGTAACATTACAACGCAAACACCAACACAAATATCACAGCATAAATAAGAACGTTTGTAGAGGGCAGGAAACGTTTGCTAAGGGATAACACAAACATCAGTACAACGTTTACAGCATCGACGCCAGTAACATTACAACACAAAAAGGGAGGAAATTTTAGGCAGTACTAAAATACCTACTCATCATAATATCAACACTAATTAAAGCAACAACACCTGTATCCAGGCCTCATTAACATTCCATGCCACCTGAAAACAAACAGGTGGTAGGTAGGAAATTACTGTGTTAGAATTCAGTTTTGTAACACAGAAGTAAATTGTTGCGTTTCAATAATTAGAGAGAAGCGCAGATTAGATGTTGAAAATTACCTAGAGAGATCAGCATTGCTACATTTCGTAAGCTCTATACAACAGTGACCATGTGTAATATATATCAGTTCACGACAAGACATCAACAGCATATTATTACACCTGGCCAGCACGTAGTGACATGAAACAAACATTATTATTATTATTAGTATTAGTATTAGTATTATTGGTGGTGGTGGTGGTGGTGGTGGTGGTAGGCCTATTACTAATCATTCTCATCCTCATCATCATTATAATCAGCATCGTCATCATCATCATATTGTCGTCGTCGTCGTCATTACTGTATTTCACACGTGTTAAAAATGAGAAAGGCAGGATCCAGAACCAGAAAAAGGAAAATGGAAATGTAGAAGAAACTCTCATTACAACCAACAAAACGCAGTGCCTCCTCCACCACATCACTAGTACCGCTGCTAACCCTCCTCACCCCCCACTTCCACGCTCTCCTACCCCTGCCCTCCCCACCGCACCCCACCCTCTCCTACCCCTCTCCACCGCACCCCATCCTCTCCTACCCCTCCCCACCGCACCTCATCCTCTCCTACCCCTCCCCACAACACAAAAACAGTACCACAGCACATAGCAACAGTCTCATCAAAACGCATTACTCGACCTTCAGCCTGTCAGAATCCACAACCCCGTAACGCAGTCAACAGCCGAAGCGCAGAACGACACCGGCACACAACCAATAACACAAAAGTCTAAAAACAACAACAACAAGTATAGTAGTCCTCACCTCGTTTCACCATCACTACCAAATGACCAGAACAATAAAAGCAGTAGCATAAGAGCAACACAACCTCTAATACAGTCAGTAAAGGAAAACTAAAGCAAGAGCAAAGGAGCAGCACAACCACCAATACTGTCAGTAAAGGAAAACTAATGCAATATCGAGAGCAACACAACCACCTGTACTCCCATTCGTGTATGCAACAGGTCAGCACAGGAATTTCCTTTTTTCAGTGTATTTATCCCTATTCCTGTGGCCCCATTTTTAAAGCGTAATGTGTATAGGCAGATGAAAATGAACGTATCTTGAATGGGGTTCTCATTTCAGTTTTTATTGGAATGAACAACTTTTTTCGAATTGATATCCTTGGGTTCTTTCTTCTGTGCTTTAAAAAATACAACAGCCATCACCACCACAACAGAAATATCAGTAGTACCAGCAGCAAATGAACAACCAACATCAGAACAACTTGAGAACAACCAATATCAGAACAACTTGAGAACAACCATCATCAGAACAACTTAAAACCAACATCAAAACAACTTAAAACCAATATACTGAACAACGTGAGAACAATGTACGTCAGAAGAACTTTGAGAACAACCATCAGAACAATCAACATCAGAACAACTTTGAACAACACCTCTGTAACATACTGCCCAGCACCACAACCAACACCACACAGTGCTACAATCACCACAACAGGCACACCACTTCCACTACATTGCTACTCTACACACCTCCACACTACACCACACACCTCCCTTCTGCTCTACACACCTTCCTGACACTCTTCACACCTCCCCGCTACCCTACACACCTCCCCGCTACTCTACACACCTCCACACTACTTTACACACACCTTCACAACACAAAAACACTCGCTATCCAAAAAACACCTCCCCCATCAATACACATTACGCTAGAACGCACTCTGTCGCAATCCACACCATCAGAAAATCGAACGCACTCTACTTGCTCCTATAATGCCATCAAAACCTGTAATTTTCACCCACCCATACATTCTTGGGGTCATCTTTTACCTTTTTCTGGGGTTCTCCTGTGTTTTTCTATATTTTCTGTGTGTGTGTGTGTGTGTGTGTGTGTGTGTGTGTGTGTGTGTGTGTGTGTGTGTGTGTGTGCTTTTCTTTTTTCACTTGCTTCTTCATGTCTTCTTTTTATGCTTCATGGACTTGATGATTTAATGCTGTTCTCTGAGTAGTTTTGTTTTCATTTCTTGTATTATCTGTCAGTATAGCCAGGATCCCAACGCTGCAGAATAAAAAGTAACTACTGCTACAACCACTAGAACCACTACTACTACTACTACTACACCCTACACTTTCCCACAACACAAAAACACTACCCAGACACAAAAGAATATCCCATCAGTATACATTACGCCGGGCCTCACCCCCTCAGATCCACACCATCAGGGGAGTGAACGCGCCCTACTTGCTCTATAAAGCCAGCACAATCTCTATATTTACACCCAAACTCTATATTTACACCCAATATCTATAGTTACACCCATCCACACCCTCTTCGATTCTTTCCTTATGCCCCCTTTTTTTTTTTCCCTTCATCTTGTATTTTTTCTCGTTTATTTTTTCCATTTCGTTGATTCCTTTTGCCTTTCTTCTTATTTTATATTTTTCTCTTTTCATCTTGTGTTTTTTTGTTTTTTCCATTTTGTTTATTCCTTTTGCCCTTGTTCATTTTTTATATTGTTTTAATCATGTATTTTTCTGTTTTTTCTATTTCGTTTGTTGCTTTTGCCTTCTTTCTTTATTTTCATCATTTTTTTTTCTTCCCATTAGGTTTCTCCCAATTATATGTATCATCTTAATTTTTCTTTTCTTTGTTCACTTACGTCATTGTACTTTTTCTCCAGCTCGATTTTCTTTATATTTGTGCGATTTTTTTTTCGATATCCTAGCATTCACTTGTTTGTTTTTTTAATTTTCTAGTTTTAGCTGAGCCTCTTTTTATTGTTCCTTTTTTTCTCTCCGGTGTTGTTTTTATTTTATTGTTTTTCTCCATTTTCAGTTCATATTTATGTTCTTAAGCTGTAGTCTTTAACTCCTGTGATTGCTCTTGTTTGTCTGTTTATCCTTTTTTTTTATTTTTTACATTTTTTATGCTGGTATGTATTTTTTATGGCTCTCAAGATGCGCATATTTCGTTTATAATGTGTATGTGTGTGTGTGTAATTTGAAGAATTCTAAATTACGTTTATTTCGTGTTTCTTCGTAATATATTTTGGGGAGTATAAAATGTTTAATATATATGATCTGTTTGAATTGTGAGAGGATCGCCAGGTATATCGTTGTTACTGTTTTCAAAATATCCCTCAACTTTTGCAAGCTGTGGCAGAAGGATTGAGCTGGCTGTAAAATCTCCAATAATGGCATCATATACTTTTTACTTGAACGCCACTAAAGCTGCTTAGATTCCAATACTCTTAACTTTTTTTGTTTTTGGATTCTGTCTTGTATTGTGTTTTATTTTAGAGGATTGGATGCCTTAACATTTAGCCGGGTGACGTGTTTTATTGATTTATTGTTGCTGCCACCAGATGATTTTACTCAGCTTAAGCCCCTTGGTTAAGAAGTTATTGAAGGCTATATCAAACCCCTCCTGTAAATAAAGGAAATAAATGAATAAATACAAAAATTAACCAATCAGAATCATCAATTACTCATCCTTTACGTGAACGAGTTAATATCTTCAGACCGAGGATGTCACGGTTTTTTCAGCCTGTCAATTTATGTTACTAAATCACATCTTTGCGAATTAATGAAGGAGTTATTGAAAGATCTGTCCCATCCATTTCGAAAAGACTGCAGAGCTGAATGAAATTGTCTGAAGATACGAAACAGTAAAATATCATCATATTAAAGTGGTTGAGGTAGGTTCTGGAATATAGTAAAATGATTGTCTTTATTTTGACGTCAGTAAAACCTTATAAATTCCAGTGTTCCAGTCATGAGTTTTTCAGCCCCTCTTCTACGCTGCTACTCATGCCTTTCAAATTGTATCATGAGCTCTTGTAAAAGGATTGAACAGACTTAAAAATCTCGAATAATAGCATTAGAATCTATTCGCCTGGTCGTGCTAATGGTGCTGCTAGGATCCAATACTCTTACCGTCTCTGTTTCCTCTTCCTCTGTTTGGTACTTGTCGATTTTATTACTGCTTTTACCTGAATTTTGGTTCGGGAATCGATGCTGCTGAAGATACTGGATTATAAATGTCTGTACCCCACGACCTTCCGTTTATTTTTCCTGTTTCTCTTCTCTACCCTTTCGTTTTAACATTATTTATGTTTCCAAAGCGATGACGTCATTTTCCATTCAGATCTTTATCACCATGGTACACCTATATATATATATATATATATATATATATATATATATATATATATATATACAGTATATATATATATATATATATATATATATATATATATATATATATATATATATATATATTAAAGCTTAGGATAGATCTCTGCTGCTTGGATCCAATACTCTGGCCTGTATTCATGGTTCCTCCTCTTTGTAATGTCGGTTCTGTTCGCAGTTTTACGTAAGTTTGTTGAGGAAATCAAAGCTACTTTAGGTATTGGGATTCATGTATATTCACTGCACAGGCCACCATATTTCGTGTCTGTTCCTCATCTCTACTCATTGTTTTCTTTATCTGTTATTTTTGCTTTTTCTCTGAGTCAGTGTGCTCTACTTTTAATACCAGTGCTGATCACCATAATAGCAGTAAATTTATGTCGAAATGAAATTCTGAATTTTAAATTGGAATGGTAGAGTTCCGCGTTTTGTTTTCTTTTAGTAACGTCTTATTTCTAGAATGATTATTGAAATTTTAAACAGATTTTCACTTACGATCTGTTTAATTGGGACTTTTGACTATAAAATCTGTTCACTCGAAACCTTTAGAAAGTTGTATCCATTCAGGTAAGAAGGCAGGCAGGTATCCAGTGAGTTTAGGGGGCCGGCAGGTATCCATTCAGGTTAAGAAGGCAGGCAGGTATCCACTCAGGTAAGAAGGCAGGCAGGTATCCCCTCAGGTTAGAAGACAGGCAGGTATCCACTCAGGTATGAAGGCAGGCAGGTATCCACAGAGGTAGTAAGGCAATCAGGTATCCCTTTAGGTAAGAAGGCAGGCAGGTATCCACTCAGGTAAGAAGGCAGGCAGGTATCCACATAGGTAAGAAGGCAGGCAGGTATACCCTTAGGTAAGAAGGCAGGCAAGTATCCACTCAGGTAAGAAGGCAGGCAGGTATCCCCTCAGGTAAGAAGGCAGGCAGGTATCTATTCCAGTAATTTATTTTGTCTGCCTCTGTCCTTGGGAGGGATTAGGTCTTTTCCCTCTCTCTACGTCAGTCTCTCTTATAGGAATAATTTTACCATCTTCCTACATTTTCCTTTAAAGAAAAATCATTGGCTTTGTATTTCTCGCTTTGGATGATAGCTTTTCCTTACTGTCTTTCATGTATTGCTTTTTCTTGTTGCTGTTCCCTTTTCTGGTTTTCATTACTTGGTTTATATATCCAAACCCCGGGATATTTGGAAAAGGGATTCAGTACGGTTTGTGATGCCTGGGAATAGGATTGAATTTTGCATATGTTTCGAGGCTATTGTTCTTATTGTGTGTGTGTGTGTGTGTGTGTGTGTGTGTGTGTGTGTGTGTGTGTGTGTGGTAAGTCATTTGTCGTTTTCTTTACTGAATTGTTGATTATTCCTCTCTCTCTCTCTCTCTCTCTCTCTCTCTCTCTCTCTCTCTCTCTCTCTCTCTCTCTCTCTGTCATTTTTCATTCCTCCTCTTCAGTCCACCATCTGGATTCCCTTTCATACACCACGTTTTTGGAAATTCCCTTACCGACCTCTTGTTAAAGGAATCCGATCGCTTTATGTGGTGAAAAAATCTGGTTATGCGGATGAAGAATCTAACTGGAATAGCAATATCGAGGGCTTTGGAACCGACTTGCGAAGGGCTGGCTTTTGTCCGTCTCTCTCTCTCTCTCTCTCTCTCTCTCTCTCTCTCTCTCTCTCTCTCTCTCATATTCCACATCTTTTCCCCTTTCTTCTTTTCGTCAATGTCCGTTCCCCCCTATTTCACCTTCGCCCCACTCCCCCTCCCCCTTCCTTTTGCCTCCCTATTTTCTTGCATTCTCTCCTCCTCCTCCTCCTTTTTTACCACCCTTTTATCCTGACAGTTTTCATTCACTCTGTCCTATTTTCCTCCCCTCTGTCCCCTTTTGTCTCCTCATTCCCTTCTTTGTGCTTTATTTGCTCCCCCATCTCTCACCTCCTTTCCTTCCTTACCCCCCACTTCCTCAACCCCCCCCCTCTCTCTCTCTCTCTCTCACCCCATCCTATCTGCTTCCCGTGTTTCTTTCCCTCTGTTTTTCTGTCACCCTGCCCTTCCTTCTCTCTCTCTTCTCTCCCCTCTTATCCTCCCTTCCCTCCGCTCCTTCATGCTCTCTTTACGTCTTTTCCTTTGTTTCTTTCTGTACGCTGTTTCTTCTCCCTTCCCAACAACTCTTTTTCTATTCCTCTCTCCCCCATTTTGTCCCCTTCCTTCCTTTCATTCATTTGTTTATTCTTCTCAGTCACCTCTTATCCCACTTGCCTCTCCCCTCCTCTCCACTCCCCTTCCTGTTCTCTCTCCCTCTCTCTGCCCTCCAGTATGCTTAATGTAGCGTGTACCTGCTAAATAAAACATCACAAGACGCTACCACACCCTCTATGGCGTAATTCCCCCAGCCCTGCCCGGACCCTAAGTGACGCCTTGCTATGTTTAAGGTGAGGCAGTGTACGCAAAAACTGGCTGGGATTTTGCGTAACTTGCAGGTTCGTTGGGACAGTGCGTAACCTAGCCAGAGATGCGAAACAGAAGAAAGCTATGCAAGAGTTTCGTGGGAATTTATCGTATTTTTCCCGCATAGGTATTGGCGGCCAAATCTAGTGTGTACCTTTACGCAGTGTATTCTCTCTCGCCCTCAACTCTCTCTCTTTCTGTCTGTCTCCCCCCTTTTGTCCCCTTCCCTCATTTCATTCTGCTTTGTCCCTTGCTGTCACCTCTTATCCCCCCTTCTCTCACCGACTGAGTCACTGTACATATTTGAAAGATGAAATTTGGCATGTTGCAACCGAAGAGTTTTATAAGCGTACGTGTGGTGTTTATCTGGTGTAAGTGGTGTATACACAGACAAAGACCACCTTTTCGGATGTACATAGGTGGTGGATGTGGTTGGGGTGGGTGCGGCTATCAAGTGTGATCGTTGTATTGTTAAAGTAAGGGGGTAATGCAGAGGTTTTGAATAACTAACAGCCTCGTAGGTATTATACGTAACTTGAAACCGTGAGTGCGTGTCAGTATTATATCACCGGACAGTGAATAAAAATTAGTGGGTTATGGGTAACTTAGAGATCAAGCTTTTTTTTCGTAACTTGAATTTGGTCGGAATTTGGCGCGTACATGATGATTTTTCGTAATTTTCCGTGGAGTCTATAATGTAGAAGGTACAGTGAGAAAAAAAATCCGGGTGACCTCTCGTCGCTTGGCCACAAATGCGTAACAGGAATGTGAGACACTTTAATAATTGGGTTTGTTTAACTTGGCACCTCATGAAGATTTGGTGTAACCTTCCAAATTGTTTGTGACTTGAGGAACATTAAACAAGAATTCGTGTGGATTTAGTGTGTGACGTGAGGAACATTAAACAAGAATTCGTGTGGATTTTGTGTGTGACGTGAGGAACATTAAACAAGAATTCGTGAGGATTTTGCGCAGGCTATTCACAAATGCATAGTCGAGGGACAACTTCACATTACTTTGAGGACATCTGGCGAGACTTGAAATAAACTTTATGAATATTCGTACTGTGCCGCGTATGAATCTCTGGAGTGATGCTTAACTTCAGAAAAACTTTATGGCACTTTGTCTAACTCAACTACGAATGCGTCACAGAGGAGGGATTACGCCAAACTCTTACCAGGTCAGTGTAACTCTAGCAAATTGTGGAATGCGTAATGCGTACATGGAAACACTGGCATGAGGAAGATTTCACCTAATACTGTACGTCTCCTAATATTTCCCCTAATATTTCACCTAATCCTTCCTCATACAGATCCGTCCCTCCCAAAGCTTTAGGGATGTAAAGCAATTGTTACGGAATTCCATAAAAGCGGAGGGTAGTAGGAAAGGAGTTAGGAATTTTTTCATTGTTATCTTCATCAGCACTGCCGTTGGTATCATCGTCATCATTATCAGTCTCCTCCTCCTCCCCCTCTTCCTTCTCTTCCTCCTCTTGATCATCGTCATCATCATCATCATCGTCATCATCATCATCATCATCATCATCATCATCATCATAATCATCATCATCATCATAATCATCATCATCATCAGTCTTCTCCTCCTCCTCAGTAATATTAATAATAATAATAATTTTTTATGTATAAATCCAAAATACCGTGAAGTATTTACAGATTATAGAGAGAGAGCCGTTAAAACACTTTGGAAATTACAAGTATAATTGCTGAGCTAACATTATGATAAAGAAAAATAAAACGCACAGGATTTAGAATTATCAAAATGTTAGGGTTTTTACCTCGGATTTTCTCATGTGAATTTCACCTCGTTCAGTTGGATGACGTATTTCATATTTAAGACGTGCTTTGATAGTAGAAAGAGAGAGAGAGAGAGAGAGAGAGAGCAAACAGGCATTATGTAAGAGTGGAGAAATGTGGAAGAGGCCTTAGTCTTACCATGGATTAACACAGGCATGCTGATGATGATGATTTGCTGTAGATTTTGGTCACGTTCGGGAGACTTTTCGAGATGATGATGATTGATGATGATGATGATTTGTGATGATGATGATAATAATCATGATGATGGTGATTGAGATGCTAATGATGATGGTGATGATGATGATGATTGTGATGATAATGATGATGATATTGATTGATTGTGATGATGATTGATGATGATGATGATCTCCGGTAGATTTGATTCAGCTTCGGGAAGACTTTTCGAGATGATGATGATGATGATTTCCAATAGATTTTGTTCAAGATCGGGAGACTTTTAGAGTTGTTGATGATGATGGTGGTGGTGGTGGTGGTGGTGATGATGATGATGATGGTGATTTACAGTCGAGTTTGTTCTGCCTTGGGGAGACTTTTCGAGATGATTATGATTTTCAACTCAAGAGGTTAGTTCTGGCTTAATGCAAATCCTTCACAACAAGAGATATTCCTCAAACTGGATAAAGTAATTCGATGGTAAAGAAAAATATAATAAAAGGCGTTATCACAGTGAAGAAATAAAATAATAAATAATAATCAGTAAACCAGTTATGAAAATAGAATATAAAAATAATAGACAAAATGCGCAAACTCATATATGATTTACAGACCTTTGCCTACGTCAGTCGTTTTTTTTTTTTTTTTTTTTTTAAGACATTTTTCCTCCTCTATATTTCCGAATGTACATAAATAGTTTGTTCCGAGATTTTTTTCCCCCTAGAATTTAGTGTTTAGTTTTTTTCTTTTTAAATACTGTGCTGGTTGTATATACGGATTTTTATAGACTGTGTGTGTGTGTGTGTGTATGTGTGTGTGTGTGTGTGTGTGTGTGTGTGTTTGTTTTACCGATTTTGTCTTATGTTTTTAGCCAGTGACTGACATGATCATTCTTTTTATTATGCATCTTTCCCTGTTGTGAAAGAGAGATTTAATACTGAGTTTTTATCACAGAAAATGAACACTTACTATCCATCATTATCGTCGGGCGTCCAACTGCTGACTATATGGTTACCACCCAGTGTATAAAATTATTTCCTATGAATTGAGATTAAAAACAAATACCATGATGTTTTATATATTTCAGATTTATTGAACGGTGATTCTTTGCAACACCAGTAAAAAATAAAAAGTATGAGGTGCTACAAGGAATAAAATAGTCATCGTAGTGAAGTTAAATACGCTCATTATTAACCTTTTCAGTACGTCGACGTTTATATCATTATTTTACAGACGATTTCATTGACCTTAGAGCCTGCTAAACACTTTATCTAACCTCTCATACTCTAGCGTTCTATTCCTCTCTGAATGAAAGCGTCTGGCGGTAGAGAGGTTGAGGTAGAAATATGATCGTTGTCGTGAAGAGATTTAGGTTACAAGCAGCTGTATTATATGTCCTAATTGAGACAGGATTTACATGACAAACACTTATCTGAATATAGCCTAAAGCTGTATTTCTTTTGTAATGGGGTGATACTTTTGTGTTGTGGTACATCCGTTTTAGGTAAGACAATGACTAAAATGAATTATTCTGTTTGATGTATTTTCAGCATATTCCCACACAGGTTTAGACACACACACACACACACACACACACACACACACACACACACACACACACACACACACACACACACTGACTCTCTCTCTCTCTCTCTCTCTCTCTCTCATTGCGCGAATTCTGACTTCCTGTCCAAGCCATTCGAACTTAATCCCACGTTCTCAGTCACCAAGAATAACCTCCCCCCCCCCTCTCTCTCTCTCTTTCTCTCTCTCTCTCAAAAAATCGATGTTGCCATAAACGTCAGCTTGGCGTGGCCCGAGACCCTTAGTTGCCATGGTGCGAATTAGAGCCACTCTGTTATGGCAACCCCCCTGCCCCTGCCCCCCTACCCCCCTCCCCTCTCCCTCTACACCCCTCTCCATACCCCCCTTCTCTCCTTTCCTTCCCCCTCTCCCCTAACCCCCTTCGCTCCTTTCCTTTCCCTCTCCACCGTCCTTTTCTCTCTTCGCCCCTTCCCTTCTTTCTCTTCTCACCCCGATCACTTCACTTTCTCCCCCTCCCCCACCCCCATTCCCCCACTCGTTTCCGCCTCTCCACCACCCCCTTCTCCTACCCTCCTTACCTCTCCATTCCCCTTCTTCCTTCCCTCTCCATTCCCCTTCTTCCTTCCCTCTCCATTCCCCTTTTCCCTCACCTCTCCTTTACCCCCTTCCCTCTCCTCTCCCCCCTTCCCTCACCTCGTCTTGCCATTTTCAGCCCTTTTGTCACTAGCTTTGAGGGTGGGTTTTGTGTGATCATCCTTCCAGACGCCCTCCTTCCCCCCTTGCCCCCCCTTCTCTCTGTTCTCCTTCCCTTTACTTCCTCCTCCTACCCCTTTTCTCTGTCCCTCTCCCCCACCCCTACTCCCTCCCCCTCTCCTTCGACCTCTCCTACCCCTTCTCCTTCGACCTCTCCCTCCCCTTCTTCAGTTGCGTCTGCTTCCGCCTTCTCCCCCCTCCCTTCTCTGTCCCCACCTCCACTTGTGCCTAACTTGATACCTCTCTCTCTCTCTCTCTCTCTCTCTCTCTCTCACACACACACACACACACACACACACACACACACACACACACACACACACACACCTATTCTAGTGTTCAGTCAAGCCTTTTACGTTTCCTCTATATTTTTCGCTATATTTCGTTTCTCCCTCTCTTATTCCTCTTATTCTCTTATTTTCGCATTTCCTTTGTACCTGGGAAGAAAAAACATCGTAACATTAACGTCATTCCTAATAATACAGAATTTCGTAAAAGGCTATTCGTTAACATTTATTTACTAAGAAATATACGTGTGCATATATACTAAGATAGTGCTTGGGTTGTGTAGAGAGAGAGAGAGAGAGAGAGAGAGAGAGAGAGAGAGAGACCAACACACACACACACACACACACACACACACACACACAGGTAATTCCACAGCATGGGGAATGGTTAATTCAGATAATCGCACTTCCCCCCAGGTGAAGATCTGGCCTTTCACAGTGAACCTACGTTAGAGTTCAAGTACAGTTTTACAGTTAACCCCCCAACCCCTATGGCCTTTTTATGCATTATTTTATCTGCTGGTGTTCGAGTATTCTGTTTTCATCTGCTGATGTATTTACCTTAGTCTTTTCGAATTGGAGGGGTTAAATGCAGTCCTCCTTATGCACTGGACATACAGGTGATCCCATATTATTTGAGTGTCGTTTAGCTTAGAGGGACTTCCTGACCGGGGCGAGTTTGATGTAGCCTTCAATACCCTCTTTGTAATTAAGGGATCCCATTTAAAGTTGAGTAAAATCTCTTTGTGGTATAGGGTTAAAATAAAACCTACATTAGCGGGTTGAAGTGGTTAATTGGGTGGCTGAGGTGTGGAGTTAGGTGGATAATAACAGGAGAAATATGCAGTCATCTAGTGAAGCTACCTGGATTCAGTAAAATAAATGAATAAAGGGACAGCGAATTATTAATAAAGTTTGGTCAAAGGCACGGAGCTCCTTGGCAAATGGAAGTGTAAAGAGGGTTAGAGTGAGGGTAACACAGACGGGTAATGAAAGTGAGGGTGAAGGGAAGTGGAGGGAAGGTGGATAAAAGGAACACAGAAATAGGGTTAATGTAAGGAGCAACACAGAGTGGGTGATGAGAGTGAAGGGAGGTAGGGAAGCGAGGAGAGAGGTTGAAGCGAAGTAAGGATAGGGCGGAGGGGAACTGGAATAAGAATGAGGGCATGAGGAGTAAGGTAGTCAAGATGATGCGGAAGTGAAAGAGTAGGGGAGTGAAAGTGATAGGGAGTAATGAAGGGATGTGAGGAGGAGGAGGAGGGTGAAAGTTTAAGGGAAGTGGAAGAGAGTTGTTTTATTTTATTTATTATTATTGTTATTATTATTATTAGTAGTAGTAGTATTTGTTACCGATTAGGGGAGTAGACTATATAATCAATTCCTTGAGTCTCAGCAGTCCTACGCGCAACAGTTGACCTCTCACACTTCCGTATTTCACCGCTTGCGTATTATACCCATAGTCCACTGTGAGTTCATTCTTGAGTTGTGTCATGAAGGACTGAAGTGATGATAAAGTATTTCAGCGCTTATTTTAATGACAGGTCGATGGGTCTTGCGGAAGATCACTAAGTACGATTATAAGAGATTTAATCTCCTGAACTGTTCCTTGCCCCATTCTGTAATCATCTAACTCCCTTTCTGATGCAAAACTCTACAACAAGTATTTCAGCACAAATTAGGGAGAAAGGCTGTAATAAGTTTTTTTTTTTTTTTCCAACAGGACCGGAGTCGGAGTGTGTGAACTGTTCCTAGTTAAGTGTTTAGAGAATTGCTCGGGAAGTAGTGAATGATGGTTAGGAGTGCATAATTCAGGGAAGAACTCAGTAAATAGTTTTTTGAAATTTTTCTTTGTATTTATTGTATTATTATTTTCATCGTTATCCTTTATTAAAATTATTTTGTATTGTTTTTGTTAATTACTGTTCGGTTTAATACTGAGAAAGAGCCTAGTCTTTTTGCAGGAAAGAGAGGGCGAAAACTATGCAACCAATATTTTTTCACAAAGAGCAAGATGATTATCAGGTTTTTTTTTTATGAGGCTGGAGGGGAGTGTGTGAACTATTTTTAGCGAATGTGTAAAGAAATGTTCAGGAAGTTGTGAATGAAGGTAAGGAATGCATAAACTAGGGTGGAATTCAAGAAGCACTTTTTCTTTGGGATGAGGGGGTTGAGGGAGGTCTGTTTGATTTTGAAGTAAGAAAGACCTTAATCTTTTTGCATGAAAAGAGCGAGTGCACATGAAAGGAGCAGCGCACTCTTTTATCTTCCATTTTCTTTCTTACTGTATTTTTCTCTCTTTTCATGCATTCCTTTTATTTTTCTTTCTTTTTTTCTTTCCTGTGTCCGATTTGTATCTTTCCTTTTCATTATTTTCCTATCTTTCCTTCTTTCCATATTTCTATATTTCTTTCATTCTTTTCCTTTCATGGACGCTAACCCTCTCATGGCAGGAACAACTCTGATATTTTATTCCGAATAAACCCAGACGATTTTGTTCAGCTAAGAGTGTGTCGTAGGAGCCAGAGAGTGATGGTAGCAAATACAAGAGTTAAAACGGGTAAGTGGAAGACGATTAATGATTATATATTCATTATGTCTTAGTTGGTAGGTTGGGGCGCTAACCATCCACTCATTCGATGTAACGCTGCTATGGGTGTCTGTCCTTTCCTCTCTTCCTTCCTTCCTTCCTTTTCTGTCTTTCTTTCCTTCATTTTTTCCTCTTCCTTCTGCCCAGGGGTGACTTTACACTCCCTCCTCTGTCTTTCTTTCCTTCATTCTTTCCTCCTCCTCCTGAGTTACAAGCCAAATGGTTTCCTCTACACCAGGAAACCATTTCCTACGTTGGATGGTAACCATATAGTCAAATTAATGCGCCTGGTGGCTTAGTGGGTAATTAAGGTGCTCCAATCGGTTTGAGCCTGTGTAGGTTTAGATCCAAGGGGTGGTTGGGGTTTATTGCTTACATAATGCCACTCAGGGATGAGTGAGGCTGGTCACATTCATCCTAAATGTCAGGACCAACGCCTAGCACTGGGCTCCTACGCTTCTCATGGGGCAACATAGGATTGGATGATGGATGGATGAAATTACTTGACCCTCTGACTGCATGGAGCTGAAAAAATCGTCTGCTGAATAAAGTCGTCTGGCGTTAACTGGAATAATATAGCTAACTCTACCATGGCAGTAGGAGGAACATAGATTTTTATTATTAAGCCGTCATCTGCATTGCGTTTGTCTTTACTGAATAAAATCGTGTGGAGTTATTTGAAATGGTAGTGACGGGGTTAAGTGAGAGTGAATGAACAAGAATTGACGTATGAGGTAAATTTAATAGTGTTTTATTTTTCATTTTTAGGGTGGGGGGTACAGCGAAAGAATAATTTTAAGGAGTAAAGACCGTATGCCTAGACGAAGTTTGAGGGTCGGAATTTTAGGGGACGAAATGGAACGGAAATGTTTGCTAATCAGAAAAATAACTAATCTTTCATCCATGTGTTCTCGTAAGTTAGCGTTCAGTTGCACATTCTTCGTTCGACTTCACGCCTCCCAACACATTTCGGACCGACTGAGCATACTGCCAAAAGAACAAAATTTAGGCGAATGTAAGTAAATGAACAAAAGGCAGATTCACTTACTTTCACAACATTTTTATTTATTTATTTATTTATTTTTTTTTTTTTTGGGGGGGGGGGTTGGTGGTTGTAGTGAGAGGAAAGGAGTTTTTTTTTTTTTTAAGGATAAAGGGTTAATTTTAGGGGAATTTAGGCTAGTAATTTTTTCCTGTTTGAGTGTAAGCTAAAAGGTGACATGCACGAAATAAACGTGCTCTATATTTAGCTGTTATTTATTTATTTATTTGTCTGTAGTGTTTATTTAGTAATTTATTTTTATTTTATGCAGTAAGTGCAGAGATAAGGGACCGATTGCCAGTGGAAAAGGAGAGTAATGTTGAATGTAAGTTAAATGCAATGTAGGAGGAAGAACTGTTTATCTGGCCTTGATTGATTGATTGATATACCTATTGCCTATTGGGATTAGTAAAGTGCAAGAGAAATCAGATATGAATTAGAGGCAATTTTATATGAACACAGGAGAGTCTTTGCGTAGTCTTTTCTTTATGCGCAATACTGGTAAAAGTAAGACATTTCCTCTACTATATGTATTTTTCATAGGTACTAGGCGATCAGGAGAGTAAATCATTCCTCTTTATGGAAGTAAGGTGAAGAATTAATGTGTACGAGAGGAAGACATTCGCTTTCGCTGGTAATTTCTCTCTCTCTCTCTCTCTCTCTCTCTCTCTCTCTCTCTCTCTCTCTCTCTCTTCATTTAAGGCTGGAGGTTGAGGTAGTAACATGCAGGAGTAAGGCTCAATTTTAGAAGAATTATGGGAATCTAAATCTTTGCTCTTTATGGGTGTAAGTTAAGGAGTTTATATCAAAGCAACTGATTTTCTTTATTAAGCTGTTTTCCACATGACATTATTATCAAGTAAAGAATTAGCCCCTGTAGTCCGATAACGTGATTTATTTATTCATGCGACCTCCTTGTGATTTTCTACGGCTCCTTAAGACCTCATGTGGTCGGTACTCCAGTGGGTTAAGGAGGCTCCCTAACACCTCTTCCTTAACGATTTATTTTTGGGGGTATGGCTGGCTAGTGTCATCTTGTCCATTATTTATTCAGAGTATGGCGATATTGGAAGGATTTATGGAACACAGAAGAGAACCAGGTGCAATAAAAAAAAAATCGCTTGAGAAAAGGTGTTAGGGAGCTTCATTAACCGACGAGAATATCAGCCTATGTCCAACTCTCCCTGTAAAATTTTTTCCTGGGCTGAAAAAAAAAAATGGAGAGCAAAAGATATGATAATAAAAAATGGGATTGAAGTTCATTAGAGCCAGTTATTGATAAGAAGGATGCTAAGTGTGTGTGTGTGTGTGTGTGTGTGTGTGTGTGTGTGTGTGTGTGTGTGAGAGAGAGAGAGAGGATTTCATATTTTGGAAAGGAACACTATTCATTTAACATGTTGCTGTGATTGCTTTTAATTTTTTTAATTACGTGATTAAGGTAAAGGTATGAGGCAGGAAGGACAGCAAATCTTTCTCTTTATTCATGAAACTTTACTAGAATATAGAAAAGTAACATGCCCGATTTTTTTCTTCTTCCCATCCCTCCCAACCTAAAAGCCATAATTTTTTTCTGCAGGATGCACATTATTAAAGAGGAATTATTGATGAAGGTAGGAAAGGAAATGTGTACACTTTATGAGGGGAAATTAGAGTGGGTGAACAGGAAAGCAGTGTACCAGCTTTTCTCTTTCCTTTCCTTTTTTTTTTTTTTTCCACAGTCTTACGGGGAGTACATAATTGACTGGATAATTAATGATGAGAAGGATAGCAAATCTTGTAGTAGTAGTAGTAGTAGTAGTAGGAGGAGGAGGGGGAGGAGGAAGAGGAAGAGGAAGAAGAGGAGGAGGAGGAGGAGCTGTAGTAGCTGTAGTATTAGTAGTAACTGTGATGACAGGCTTAAGTTGCCCTTCTCCGGTAATCCACCATCCTCCTCTGGGGAAAAATAGTGGTGGGGATGTTTATAAAATCACGTAGTAGTTCCACCGCTTAGTTATATTGGTGCCACCACGTGAAGGCCTCCCTCCAGCACCTGAACAGAAATTATGGTGATTATATATGAACGGATTCTATTTTCTTTCTTTTTGATTGACAGTAACTACAGAAGCAAAGCAAATTCTTTAATGAACGTAAAAGACTAATTCTTTATTGAAGAAGATTTACAATGAATAATGGAGTATACTATTTTTTTTATTAATTTTTCTATAGGTAAAGAAACGAGAACCAGTTTTAGATGAAAGAGGAGAGTCACAAATCAGAAATAATTGAATAATGTGGTTAAGTACGGAGTGAACAAAAAAAGATAAGAAAAACGCCGGACCAATTACGAAAATACGCCGGACCAATTACGAAAATGCGTGATAATTTTGCGCACCCGAGCGTAATTTTTAAAGCCTCTAATGTTATAATAAAGTTGTATTGATGCCGACCAAGTAAGTGGGTTTGAGAGAGAGAGAGAGAGAGAGAGAGAGAGAGAGAGGCTAGGGTTAGAGTAAGGGGGAGAGAGAGGCTAGGGCTCGAGTGAGAGAGAGAGAGAGAGGGGAGAGATGCAGGCTAGGGTTAGGGAATTAAGGACTGAGTTAGCTAGGTACATCTGACTTCAGGATTGTTACTAGACTTATGGAAAAGGCTAGAGTAAAAAACTTTCTTCCCATTCCAGCAGACTGAGCCGTCGCAGGAGAACGCGAGAACTGGGATGCGTAATATATGGACCACCTTACGTTTAACCTTTCACCACGACGATATATTCATTCATGCTACCTCCATACGATGTTGTTTAATTTCGAAAAAAAGCCCACGTTTTTTGAGGGGTCTTTGAAAGGTGTATATGACCCCTCCAGCTTCTTAAAATCTACCTTAAGATGAAATAATTGTCGTGAAGGAGCAAGAAAAAATTAAGACGTACTTGAACTGAAAAGGTTGGATAGGAGAGACTTCTTGTTGAAAAGGGGTTAAGGAAGGCTATTATATTTAATCTGTTCTATATTAAAAAAGAAATCACATTGGAATCGTCGAGTGAAAGAATAAAACACACACACACACACACACACACACACACACACACACACACACACACACACACACACACACACACACACACACACACACACACGTCATCGAGGTGAAAGGGTAGGAAAGCCCCCTGGTACTGAAGGGGTTAATAAAGGCAATATTTAACCCCTTCATTAATAGTTCCTAAAATAAAATAATCGAGGAACAAGAATAAATAAATAAAGAAAGAAAAAAGCTAGATCCTCGAGGTGAATGGACAGGGAAATTTTTGTAATAAAGGCGGTATCTTTATCTCAGTTTCGAAAAGAGTATCATGGAATTTATTTGAAGGAAGATAGAAAGAAAAGAAAATGGCACACGGTCATAATCCCCTAGAGGTGTACAGAACATAAATATTTGAAAATATGGGAGGAAAGTAGTTATTTTGGCCTGAGTATGTTGTAGAGGGAGGAGGAGGAATATTAGGAGGAGAAGGAGGGGAACGAGGAATATTAGGAGGAGGAGGAGGGGGGGGACGAAAATAGTAGGTGGAGGAGGAGGAGGAGGAAGAGGAAGAAGACGAGGAATAGTAGGTGGAGGAGGAGGAGGAGGAGGAGGGGGACGAGGATTATTAGGTGGAGGAGGAGGACGAAGACGAAGATAAAGAAGAGGAACAGGAGCTATAATGTAATATAATTAGGTGAGAGGAGAAGACAACAGATAACTCATTTCTGACTTCGAGAGAGAGAGAGAGAGATGAAATACACATAGATGGGTATACTGTATAATGCATCCAGCTGTCCATCATCGATCCTTTTATTGCTTTATTACGTCTCTCAGGAACACCAGTACCAAAGGCTAAGCAGTTTATTCGAGACTTTAAGGCAAGGGTGACCAGTTACTCTTCTCTGAGTGGTATTTTCAGACTAGCGAACCATGATTAAATATATGTGGATGGAGCAATATAACTCTTTTACTTGGCAGATGATTACCACCCACTCAAGGTAAGTCTTCTGTAGGTAGATTTACATTGACTGTGTGGATAATGGAGTAGATGAATATACTGTAATTTGATGGGAGCAGTAGATAGATTACTTAGGTAGATAGATAGATCAATGGTTAGGTTTTGACGCGTGAGGCTGGAATGAAGCAAGAGACATAGAGATTAATATGAACCAGACAGAGGGTACATTGAGAAAGGGTTGGGGGAGTGGGGAGTGAGGGAGGACGAGGGAAATTGAAGGAAGAGAGCGAGGGATAGACTGAGGAAAGATTATAAATGGCAGGTGGAATGGGGTGAGGGGATTGTGTGGGGGTGAGGGAGAAGGGAAGAGGGCGGTGAGAGGGATTCAGGAAAAGGGATGATGATGAGGGTTGGGGAAGGAATGGGGGAGGGAGGAACAGGGTTCAGGGAGGGAGCTTTGAGAGGAAAGTAGGAAGGGTGTGGGAGTGGGAAGAAGAGGGAGGGATGGAAGGCGCAGGGGAGAGAGAGTGGTAGGGATTGAGGAAAGAGAGGGGAGAGAGAGAGGTGGGGGTTGAGGAAAGAGGGGGGAGCGAGAGAGAAAGGGTTCACGAGGAGAATTGAGAGGAAAGTGGGAAGGGTGTGGGAGTGGGCGAGGGGGAGAGGGAAGGAGAATGGAGGGGGAAGGCGCAGGGGAGAGAGAATTAGGGGAATGAGAAAAGACAGGGAGAAGGGGAGGGAGGGAGATAATGGAATAAGATGAGAGAGAGGGTTAGGGAAGGGAGGGGGGAGAAGGGGCAGGTTGAGGGGGTGGAGGGAGAGGAGGGTAGGAGAAGGAATAAAGAGAGGGAGAACGTAGGAGGAGGAAGGGGAGGGAGAGGGATTGGGCAAGCAGCGCTGTGGTCAAGGGGACAGAGAGTAAATGGGGTGGGAGGAGAGGGAAAAAAGAGAGGAACTGAGAGGAGGAGGAAGAGACGGGGGAATTTGAGAGGGGAAGGGGGTAGGAAATTAAGGAAGAGAACGGGGAAAAGAAAAAGAATGAGGACAAAGAAAATGAGGTTTAGGGGACGAACAGGGGAAGGAGAGAAGGACAGAACAATTAAAATAGGCATGAAAATAAAGAGGATTAGAGGAAAAGACTGATGAAGGGAAAATTGAATAGAAGAAGGAAGGAGGGGATGAGAATAAGGTGTGAATGAAGGGAATGACAGGCGGACAGGTGACGAATGAAGACAAAAGGGAAGGGAAGAAAGAAAACGAGCAGGATAGGGTATTGTGGAGGGAGAAGTGTGTGGGGAGGGGGGGGGAGGGGAAAGTAATGGGGGTGGCAGTAGGAGGCTCAGAACACAAGAGAGGCGAGTCACGCGACCTGTAATCCCGGCAAGGGGACGTGACCTGACTCAGTGTGCCGTGGGGTCAGGTCAGGTCTTAGGGGAGGGAGGGGGTGGCGCAGGGGGTTTCCGTTTTATGACGCACGTTTATTGTTTAGGATTTTTTCTCGGAAGTCTGATTTTGTCTGATTTATTCATGGAGTTCTGGGTGTGTGTGTGTGTGTGTGTTTTTTTTAATGTTTACCTATGTGTGAGGGTGCAGTTTTGATTTTTTAGGTGTATATTTGTTACTAGTAGTGTTACCTGGCATTACTCGGCTTACCCAATTAAGATGCTAAATAATCGTCCAGTCTGTAGTTAGGTAGTTTGGTGGGCAGTGCACTAACCATGATCTGCACATGCACATTCACTCACTTCACCTTGTGTTTGCCCAGTACATAATCACACTAATACACTGCACCCCATATTATAGCCATTTGTCTTGTAAAAATGTGGGTATTTTCATGAGACGCTGGTGTCGGGGTCTGCTTCACCTCCCCAACATTCACGCAAAAATTCTGTTACCCATGACTTACTTTGAGTCTTTGTGTCTACGCATATGACGAAAATTCACTCCTGGATCTTGACAACTTCGTATATATTCTTACCTAGTTGGGATTAGGGGCAGGGGGATGTGTTCCTTCCTCCCGGAGTGTAATTTGTGTGGTACCGGCCAATCTCTCTATCCTCCACCAAACTCTGTGCCCTGTCCATATGGTACTCAAGACCATCCACAGGGCCATATCACATTTTCATACTGTAACATGAAATCTGTGGTCATGCATAGACAGACAGACTGGGAGAAAGCAGATATCGTGGATGACTGTTACCGAGTGCAGCTTAAGTTTGCGTGGTGTAATTTTTTCCCGTTTTGTGAATTCATTTTCTTTTTAACGTTGTCTCAATTTGTCGGATTCATTGCTGTGTGTGTGTGTGTGTGTGTGTGTGTGTGTGTGTGTGTGTGTGTGTTTCCTTATACATTACGTGCGTACCGTATAATGTTCCTGTGCTCTGAATATTTTCCCATATTGTGATTAAATCTTTCTAAATCTTTCAGTATGGTGATTGTTTTTACTTCTTTTGTTATTAACTCCACATGACTTCAGTCTTATCAGAGGTAATGTGACTCGACTGAACGTGGGAGAGGGTCATGTCAGATCGTCAGGTCAGGTTAGATAGGTCATGTCAGTCAGGTTATGTGACCCGATTGAGTGTGGGAGAGGGTCAGGTCGGGTCAGGTAAGGTCAGGTCAGGTCGGGTCGGATTGGGTCGGGTCAGATCAGGTCAGGTTAGATTAGATTAGAGTAAGGCTAGGTTAGGTCGGGTCGGGTCGGGTCAGGTCAGGTCAGGTTGAGTCTGGTAGCTCAGGTGGGAGGAGGGTCTCACATGGGATTGACAGTTTGTGACGCGCTTTTATTGTTTAGGGTATTTTGGGGTGTGTAACTTTGATTTTGTCTGACTTATTCATTGGATTGTTCTTCTGCTGCGTGTTGTTTTTGTATGTTTACCTGTTGTTCTGGATGCGATTTTTATCCTTTCAATACTATTTCATATTTTATTTTGACTTGTGCATCCTTATGTGGGAAAAGAGGTTTGGATGATGGTGATTTTTGTACTCGTGTATTTTTTTTTTTTTTAAGTACGTATAGTTTTCGATGTTCATTTTTCTTGCCATATTTCTTTCATTGCTTAGTTTCTGCGATAAATTAAATAAAAATACTAGTGTATTCCGAGCATATGACAAATGGCGACCTTAATGACTGCTTCTACACTGCTTGTTTTTTGTTAGGAATTATGCACTTTTCACTTTAATTTAGTCCAGATATTCTTCCTTTTGCAGCTATTATCGCTTCAATATACAGTAAGACAATACTACGGCTCGACAGACTTTTCATTGCACTTCTTGACTAGCATCGTATTCTAATGTCAGTCAGTTGCTATAACTCTGCATCCAAGAGCAAGAGATCGCAGTTTTAGGCCAAGTTAGTGTGAAACATCAGCAGCCAACGAATCCTTCATTTAAGTTCAGCAGTTAATTTTTGCACTAATGTTGACCAGCCTAAGAACCATGAACCATAATAAATAATGTATATATATATATATATATATATATATATATAGAGAGAGAGAGAGAGAGAGAGAGAGAGAGAGAGAGAGAGAGAGAGAGAGAGAGAGAGGTGCAAAAAATATCAACACTGAAAGCTCCGCGAGGAACGGAGTGGTGGATGTTTAACACGCTCTCATTTGTATTGGCTTTGGTACCTGCAGTCTGTCTCGTGTCTCCATCTAGGCCAACTTTATCTACAGTAATTCTAACGAGGTATAAGATTACATCGTAGGCTCCTTCCTCCATCTACATTTCATACATCCTCCCGTTAAATCAAACAGGCGAAATTGGGTTGCAAAATATACCTATAAATGATGAATTACCTGTACATCGACTAACTACTGCGCCTGGTGGCCAAGGGTTTGAGTACCCCAGTTGGTTTGACGCCCGTGCAGAGTACGCATTGATTCGATTCTCCCAGATGTGACTGGAATTCTTTGTTTTTTCGATCATGAGATATTTGTGGATCTCGTACCCTTATATGTTTGTTAATACAGAATGATGGTTCCAGTGTCTCGAAGGAAGTAGTGTGGAATTGGCAATGTTGCAATAATGCTTCTTGACGGTATTAGAATTGTCTCGAAATTTTCTTGAATGTTAAATTTTATTGGAAACATCTTTAAATCAGATTTATAAAGTCGAAAGAGGGAACATGATGGAATTATAAGCAACACTTCATTTGACTATTCAGTAGCTTGAGAGAGAGAGAGAGAGAGAGAGAGAGAGAGAGAGAGAGAGAGAGAGAGAGAGAGAGAGAGAGACAGAGACAGACAGACAGACAGACAGAAACATATGGTTTTTCAACTCTACGGTCTTTGCCATCGGTATTTCACTAACAAGCGCTGTTTCTTTTTCCCCATCATTCATGTCAGGTAGTCATACAAATTCGTGATATAGTTCAGCACTAGATTTTTAATTAGTCAGTCAGCAGTGAAAATAAATAAAAAATGCGTCTTGGTATTGATGGAGTCAAGAATAATGTCGGATCCATGATAAAATATTTCACCCACCACCACCACCACCACCACCATCATAGTCAGTATATATGTATCGTTATATTGTCCTTATCGTTAAGTCTTTGTCAAAATTATCGTTCTCCTCTTCATTATCCACATCTTCATTTCCATCACCAACACTATCATTACCATCACGGGCCCACCATCACAACTGTCATCACCATCACCGCTGTCAACACCATCACCACCACCTGCACCAGTCATCATCATCATCATTTTTATTTTCTGCATTTGGTCCCTATTCATAGTGTAAGCTTCATTTTTTTCGTACGGGTTTATACTGCAAATAAACTTCTCAAAATAGTCTCTCACGTCATCCTGAGCCTCATGTGACTGCCATTATCATTGTTGATCTCATGGTTAATGGGATTGGGTTATTTATGACGCAGACAGACAGACTAATGGATAAACACTTAAATGCACTACACACACACACACACACACACACACACACACACACACACACACACACACACACACACACACACACACACACACACACACACACACACACACACACACACAGTCATCTCTTCCACCTCACCTTTTTAGTTCTTCATGGCTACTGCGTACAGGGGAAAAGGAAGGTGAAGAAGACGACGAAGAGAAGGAAGGAAAGAGACAATGAATAATCAGAAAAGGAAACATGTGAGAGAGAGAGAGAGAGAGAGAGACCCTCCTCGTGTATTATGTTAATCTTTAAAATAATACAAAAAGACCTATTTTACCAACTTTTTTTTTTTTCATTATAAAGGCAGTCAATTTTCTGAATTTTATGAAGCTATGGACTTGATTTTTTTTTTTTTACTGTTTTTGAAGCGGCGTGTCCCTAATCCTTTAATGGAAGTGAGGGCATTTTTTTTTCTTTTTTAGTATCTGCAAACAACATTAAGCATTATGTCAGTTTGCCCTTAGTTATCATTCTCTCTCTCTCTCTCTCTCTCTCTCTCTCTCTCTCTCTCTCTCTCTCTCTCCCTCTCTCTCTCTCTCTCTCTCTCTCTCTCTCTCTCTCTCTCTCTCTCTCTCTCTCTCTCCTTGTTTGCGTCATTGCTCCATTTCTGTTCACATTTTTTTCGTCTGCCATCTCACCTTTTAGTCTGTGTTTTTTTAGTTCGTCAGTGCCTCACCTTTCTCTCTCTCTCTCTCTCTCTCTCTCTCTCTCTCTCTCTCTCTCTCTCTCTCTCTCTCTCTCTCTCTCGTCTCGCCATTTCCTTCGTACCTGGAAAGATAAAAGTGAAAAATTAGGTTCCTTCAGAATTATACAGCATATCTAATAAATGTACGCTCAGCTGGCTCCTTTTTCCTACCCTCACCCTTTTCTCCCCTCACCCTTTCTTCCCTCACCCTTTTCACCTTCACACATTTCTACCGTCACCCTTTCTTCCCTCACACTTTTCTACCCTCATCCTTTTCTCCCCTCACTCTTCTCCCCTCGCCCTTTTCACCATCACCCTTATTCATCTTCACCCTTTTAGTCCTCACCCTTTTCACCCCGCACCCTTTTTTCCCATCACCCATTCCTCCCTCACTCTTTTCACCCTTTTCTCCCCACACCCTTTTCTCCCCACACCCTTTTCTCCCCACACCCTTTTCTCCCCACACCCTCCCCTCCCTTCACCCTTCCCTCCCCTCACCCTTCCCTCCCTTCACCCTTCCCTCCCTCACCCTTTTCACGCCCACACCTTTCTTCTTTCTCCTCCGTCACCCGGTTTCCCTTGATCCTTTTCTCCCTCACTCTTCTCTCACCCTTTTCTCTTTCCGACCCGTTTCTTTTCCACAATAGTCTCCCTCACCATTTCTCCTTCACCCTTTTTCTACAGTCATTTCTATCCATTTCTGTCCCCCTTAATTTCCTTTACCCTGTCCTCACCCCTCATAGTCCCCATATGCAAATTCCTCTGAGGACTTGAAATCCATCTTATTATTGTTTTATTAAGTCGTTTTAGGGATGGTGATTTTCGGATACTTGAGGCTGTGTGTGTGTGTGTGTGTGTGTGTGTGTGAGAGAGAGAGAGAGAGAGAGAGAGCGAGAGAGAGAGAGTTAATGATATAGCTGTTATTACGAGCAGATTATCCTGATTGATGGTAATGGCCCCACACTCAGATTACTTATGGCAGCATCCCTACCATCTTTATGATTACTGTTATTAATACTTAGCCGATTATTATTATTATTATTATTATTATTATTATTATTTTATCCGTCACCGTCATCATCATCATCATCATCATCATTTGTCTTAATTTTGTACGTTGCTTGTTACGTATTTTAAAACAGTATCACTACGATTATAATTATGGTGGTGGTGATGATGATGATTATGGGAATGATTATGGTTATGATGATGAACTGGTGATGATTACAAGATAGTTCCTTCGTTATCATCATCATCATCATCATCATCATCATCGGCGTCGTCGTCGTCGTCACAGTATTGGTATCTAAACTTACCCCTATTAAACACACACACACACACACACACACACACACACACACACACACACACACACACACACACACACACACACACACACACCTCAGATGCTTTTAAATCATCCTTCTTAATTAAAAAGGGGAAGAAATAAACGTATCCTGATAAAGCTTGATTTTTTGTTAATTCTTTCTCTGGTAATATTTCCTTTTCCTGTTTTTCATGATCTCTCCTTCATTTTTAATATTTTCATTCGATTTATCTTTCATGTATTTTTCAGGCTGTTTTCGTTGCTTCTTTCACTTTCATTTTTTGACCTCTCTCTCCTTTTTCTTCTTGTGATTCGTGCTTTCATTTAACCAGTCTCTTTGTCTCTCTGTCTTTTAGTCTGCCTGTCTGTCTGCGTTGTTTTTTAGTCTGTCTGTCTGTCTGTCTTCCCTGTTTCCCCACTTCCCATTTTCTCGGAGTTATTCTTTGGCTGTCCTCATTACTGCATTTTTATTTGCTTTGTTTCGTCTGTTAAATTCCTTCGGGGTATTTCTTTCGCTCGCCCTCTGATACTCTTCTCACGTTAATTCCGTCTCTCTCTCTCTCTCTCTCTCTCTCTCTCTCTCTCTCTCTCTCTCTCTCTCATTCCTTTGATCACTTTACCGTCTGTCGATTATTTTTATTTGTCTGCCTCTCCCCTCTCTCTCTCTCTCTCTCTCTCTCTCTCTCTCTCTCTCTCTCTCTCTCTCTCTCTCTCTCTCTCTCTCTCTCACACACACACACACACACACACACACACACACACACACACACACACACACACACACACACACACACACACACACACACACACACACACACACACACACACACACACACACCTCCCCTTATTTCCACTGGCTTTTCACCACCTTAATCTTTCCTTTAGTTTTTTTCTTTCCTTTGGCTTCCTTTCTTTGTGCTTGACTCCTCTCTTTTTTTCTCTCTCTCTCCTCCAGTACGCTCTCTTTGATCTCTCTAGCCCCTCTCTCTTCTTCCTCTCTTTTTTTGCTTCCTCACTTCCTCGTATTCCTTTCTCTTCTTCCTCGTTTCTTCTTTACTCATTCTCTTTTCTTTTCTCATGGCTTTATTCTTGTTTTTAAGTCTTTGGCACTTTTTCTTTATCGTTTCATTGTCTTTTTTCTTTCCCTCTTCTCATTTTTGCTTATTCTCTTCCATCCCTCCCACATTCCCTTTCTTCCTTTCCACTTTCCTTCCCTTCCTTCCCATCCGCATTCTGTTCATTCCCTCCCACATTCTGATTTTTTCCTCCTTCCCCTTCATCCTTCCTCCCTTCCTTCAGTATGTGCGTGCGTCCTTCCTTCCTTCCTTCCTTCCTTCCTTCCCTCCTTCCTTCCTTCCTTCCCTCCTTCCTTCCTTCCCTCCTTCCTTTCTTCCTTCCTTCCTTCCTTCCTGCCTACCTTCATTCATTCAATCATTCATTTTCTCTTCTTTTTTTTTTTTTTGTCATTCCTTTCCACTGCTAATTCTCACATTGCCCTTTTTTCTCCCTCAAAGTCCACTCCTCTTCTTCCTCATTAACCCTCCTTCCCATCCTTTTTATTCCCTCCTTCCTTCCCCTCTCTGCCATTACTTTCCTTGTTTCCTGCAGCTAATCCGCCTCTGTTTAATCTCTTCGTTTCTTCCTTATTTCCTTTACTTCCATCCTTCGGTCCTTCCTTACTTCCTTCATTCTTTCTGGTTCTTCCTTCCGTACTTCTAATCTTCCTTCCTTCTTTTCATCCACTCTTCCTCCCTTTCTTGCCATTTGCATTTAACATCCTTTCACTCATACAGTTTTTCCCACTCCTCCTCCATTCCATCCTTCATTCCTTTTTCCTTCCCTCCTTCCTTCCTTCTTTCCTTTCTTTCTTTCTTTCTGTCCTTTTCTTTTTTTCATTCATTCATTCCGTCTTGTCTGTCTGTCTATCAATAAATTTGTCTCTCTGCCTTTCTTTCTTGATTCCTAGTTTTCCATTCTCACTTTCTGCATTGTCCCTCAGTTCTGTTTCCTCCTCCTTCTCTCCCTTCCTTCCTTCCTTTCTTCCGTTCGTGCTTTCTCTTTCCATAAATTTCTTTCTCTCTCTCTCTCTCTCTCTCTCTCTCTCTCTCTCTCTCTCTCTCTCTCTCTCTCTCTCTCTCTTATCCAGCTCAGTCTCCCACCCTCCCTCCTTGCCTCTCTCCCTCCCTCTTTAATTTTCCCTACCTTCCCTCCCACCGTCCTCACCTTTGCTCCCTCTCACTTTCCATCCGAGGTCAATAAGGTCGGCCAAACGCTTTAGCTGACCCGGAAAATGGACCTTAAAGTCGTGGCGAGATAGCCTTGTCTTGCACCTTTATCTCGGAGCTCGGTTTTAGAGACAGAGAGAGAGAGAGAATGTGAAAGGTGGTGTGGTAGGAAGGGAATGAAAATGATGTTTGTTAATGTGTATGTGTGTGTGTGTGTGTGTATGGTTTGTGTAATCAGGCTTTCTCACTTAAATAATGGTGTAATTAGTGGGGTTGTTTTCATGACCTGCTGGTAGTTTTCATGGAGGATCTTTCAAGACAACGAATTCGCCTTAGTAGTGGATTGATCTCGCGTCCTTTCAGTAGCTCCTTACCATCCTTGACTGTCACTTAAATAAAATAATGAGTAGCTCGTCATTGTGTGGCCCTGTGCTAAGTGCTCTGTTGAAATTTGCCTTGTTCATAGCGAGGCTTCACAATCGCACAGGGGGGTGGCCACAAACAAATCACCTCCTTGTCGTCTTGTCCTCCGCGATCAGGCTGCTCTCCCCGCAGCTAATGCTACCCTCGTATACCTTTCCAGTCCTTCCCTTCACCTGATTCTCGTCCTTCCCCCTTCCCTCCTCAGTTACTGTCTAATTTGTACACTAAAAATGGTGTTTAAGACTGAGATGAACAGTAGATAACAACAGGGGCAAGGAAAGGGCGACGACGTTTGGGTTAAAAATAATGAAGGAAGAAAATAAAATGATTAGGGGGAAAAAAAATCTTTGTGGAGGAAAAATAGATAACTAAATGGGAAACAGAACTGGGTGAGGGAAAATGTTAACATGATGAGAATTAGAATACTGTTAAGAGAGAGAGAGAGAGAGAGAGAGAGAGAGAGAGAGAATGCTGCGATGAGGAAATGAAGGAGTAGGAGAGGGGAAAGTGTATGATGAGTTTATGGAGTTGGGAAATAAAATAAAAAAAAGTACAAAGGAAAGGAGTAAAGGAATAGAAGGAAAAGGAACATGGATTGAACAGTAGAGGAAGTGGGAGAAGGAAAAATAATTAGACAGGAAAAAGGAGTGAGAGAGAAAGTTGCTGGAGTAAAAAAGGAACTAAAAGTATGGGATGGGAAATATATAAAAGAAAAATATGGGAGGAAAAAACAGGAAGTGAGAAAGAAAAATGTGGAAATTAGGTAAAATAGGTTACGAAAATAGCGTCAAGAAAAAAAAAACACAGTAGGTAAAAGATATAAGAAATAATAGGACAAAAAATAGGTTAAAATAGGTGGGAAAAAAGGGAACAGCGACAAGGAAAAGCTCTTACTCCAATAGGTAAAAGATATAAGGGAAAACTTGAAAAAAAAAAAAGGACATCGACAAGGGAAAAAGTCTTCCTCACAGATAAAAGATAAGGGAAAATGAGAACGAAAAAATGGTAAAAAAAAAAGATGGAAAAATTAACAAGGAAACAATATCTTCCTCAGCCGCCGCCTCGTAAATCAGGTCATTTCCCACAAGAGGGTAATTTTCTCTGCTTATCAAAATATAATTAGCCCTTCGTTTACTGTCTCCAAATTAATTTCCAGGAAGGTCTACGCAAGGAGTTTCTAAAATTCTTGCACTGTTTAATTTTAATTTTAATTTTTTTTAATTATTTTCCATTTTACGATAATGTCTAAGTTCATTGATTATTTTTTCTTTTGGCCTCGATTTTTTGCTACCTCTACACGATTTTATTCAGCTTAGGATATTGTTCGAAAAAGGGATATTACAAAAGTCTCGTATTCTCATCGGCTGAGGATTCTCTCTAACATCATTTCCTAAGCGATTTATTTCGCTTATTGTACTTTAATATCCTCGTCTGTCTTACATAAATCCTTCTGATATCGCCATACTCTGCATAAATAACGTACAAAAAGATGTCAACCAGCCGTATCCAAAATAAATCGCTAAGGAAGAGGCGTTAGGGAGCCTCCTAAACACACAATGCAACCCGTAGTCATCATTAAACCCCCTGAACCGAGGGCTTTCATTCTTCCTGACGATTTTTTCACCTCAAATAGACTTTATGAACAGGAGTTAGTTACAGAAAATTGTTGAGTATTAGAACAGATGATTGATGCATCCTCGGCCTGAAGGGATATTGTATTAATTATTGGATGATAAAAGGATGACAGATGTGTGTGTGTGTGTGTGTGTGTGTGTGTGTGTGTGTGTGTGTGAGAGAGAGAGAGAGAGAGAGAGAGATTAGGTATTATACATATGTTCACATCTTGAAAACATTTTTATTTATGCATCATTTTCAACACTTACAGAAATTGTTAGTGATTAATACGGTTTTTTCTCTCATTTCAGGTACGTTTTGTTAAGGTTCTTGTGATTTTACGACAGAAGGTAAGGACACGAAGTTTAGGAACAGAGAGGAAAACAGATACATAGCAAGATAAGTACAGTAGGTAGACAGATGGAGAGCTTCAGGGATGTAGACAGATAGATGGATAGATATAGGAGTAGATAGATGGACGGGAGAACTTTTACCACCCCTTTAAAGTATATTATAACCGTGACGGGGAGTACAGGAGTGGGTGGTGTAGGTGAGAGGGAGGAGTACAGGAGTGGGTGATGTAGGTGAGAGGGAAGGTGGGTGAGTGATGTACTGTAGGTGGGTGGGAGGTGTAGGTGGAAGGGTGGGGTAGGTGAAAGGATGGTGTAAATCGTATAATCTGGAGTAAATAAAGAGGATAACATTAAAGAAGAGTGGGTAAGGCGATGATAAGGGGAGGAGAAAAAGGTGAGGAATTTAGTGATGATGGTTGTGGTGATAGTGATCAGCGTTAGTGGTTGTGATGGCATTGGTGTAAAAAAAATAGTAATGACAGTGGCTTTGATGTGAAGTGGTGGCGTGACACTTCTTTCACCCAGGAAAATGAAATATTGAGTGGGTATACCTCCACCTGGATTAGGCATTATTCAGGTTATGACCCCAGCGGGCTGCCCACACCCGAGAGTGACCCCCGGGAGTCTTGTGCACTGCTTGTATGCCCAGTCATAGCTTTTTTACCCGGCAACGCCGGATACCCCTGTATAATTGTGTATGTATGTATGTATGTTGCATGTTTATAGTTGTATGTATGTTGCATGTATTTGTATTAATATTTATGCGGAAAGGTTTGGAGAGGCACAGACAGACAAGCAGATAGATATACTTACAGCTTATAAGTGGCGCACCCAAATATACAACTTCAGTAAAAAACACGAAAAAAATATATTATGATAAGGGGAGTACATGCAATTTAGTTTTATGCTGTGAAGTAATTACATATTGCTGGAGAAATGAAGGAATTAATGGGGGAAAATGGATTACGTTAAGAGCAAGGGAAATAATTGCATTCAACGTGGCGGTGGTATTCGTTGTTTGGCGCGTAGGAGAGAGAGAGAGATTAATACTGTAAATCTAATAGAGACCAAATTCCTTTCCTTTTGTGGGCATGTTTCGAAGCAAGAGAAGAAGGAATCAAGTCAGCCGTGTTACTTTTCTGGCTCAGGGATTACATTTAATATTAATTCACTTCTCAAATTAAACAGAGCAATTAAATAGGTTACTGAAACGAAGCATCACGGCCTGGGATCATGAGTGCTACTGGATTATTTATTGTGGGAAAATTATTCATGATTAAAAATATCGTAGTGCGTAAAGTGTATGTAGGTCTTTTTTTTAATGGTTTTACTTTTTTTTTTTCAGCGGTTTTGAAAAATTAACTGAGAGGGATGTGGAAGTAGTCTGCCGGTTTTTGGACTTCATTTTTACCATTTCACAAAAATTACGTCTGTTTCCCTTTATTTTTTTCTACGTCAGGATTATTTTGTGCTTTTGGGGAGAGATTTCCAGTTGGAGGAGCTAGATATAGTCCTCAGTATCCCCTTCAGTAACAGGGGGCTCTGAAAAGAAAATGTAAGGCAGAACCAAGAAATTAAATAACAGAAAATGGGTTAATATTAATACGCCTCAAAATGTTATGCACTTTTCAGATTTAATAGTTTAATTTTGCATGTAGTTAGAACGAGCCACTGTGGGAGGGAATCGCGAACAAGTACTGCTAGATTATTCAGTGGCAGCAAAATTATTAATGTTAACAAAATTACTCATGCTTTTAAAAATCGAGTGTATAAAATAATTGTTGGCTGTGTTTTATGAAGGTTGGTTTTATTCTTTATTCATAAGTCTGTAAATGTTATGAAAAATGAGGGTGGAAGTAGTGAGGCTATTTTTATGACTCTTTTTCACTAATTTCCTGCGATCACGTCAGTCCTACTTTATTCTTACTGCTTTTAAATGACCTTAATAGTAGTAGGATAGATGGGAACGTCAGATTTAGCCTTCATTAACTCCTTCACTTATGGAACTCACTCTGTTGCTTTGTGCTAGTAAATAAAATACCGAGTAGATTAGCATGAAGAAACTAGACAATATAGTGGAGAAAGGAGTTGATATGTGTACACTTCTAAGCATTGTATACTTATGAAAATTGAAGAGTAATTCATGTTGGTAGAGCAAGGCATAATAGAGGGGAATAATTATGAGTATTACTGGATTAGTCACTGATCCCATATTATGACATTAAAAAAAAAAAAAGGAAAAAAATTGTGTTGCGTTGTAGGAAGCTTGTTTTTTTTTTTTTTTAAATAATGATTCTGTAAACTTTATGGAAATGTGAGTGGAAGTAATCAGGCCATTTTTAGGGACTTAACATTTCTCTCTGATGACCTCTTTCTTTGTGTTTTCTTTTGTATTTTTGTATTTTGTATTCATGTATTTTTGTATTGTCTTTCGTATTTTTCTTTATTTTTGGTATTTCTTTGTATTTTTTCTTTATTTTTTCTACATATTGATAATTTTATGTAGTTTACGAGAAAGGTTTTTATATGGAGGGCTTAACATAGCCTTCATTATACCCTTCATAAATACGGGACTCTACCAATCTTATTAAAGTGTTAAGTAGTTCCAGGAATAAATTAGATAAAATAGGGAAGTTAGGTGAAGTTCATAATATCCTCAGGTTTATTACACGTGTCAGGTTGAACAGAATCATATAGTTCATGTTGTTGTAGCGAATCATTGTGGGAGGAAGTCGTACATGAGTGGTGCTGGATTATTTATAGGCGAAAAAAAAAAAAAGAGCGGGTAAAATAATTGTACTACAGGTTGCTGTGCTTTATGAAGGTTGGCTTTATTTTGTATATATGAATGTGTAAAGGGTGTGGTATTTTCAAGCACAGTGATTTTTTCTTTCAATTTTCCTACCTCTTTTCAATTTTCCTAACCCTTTTTTTCAATTTTCCTGCCTCTTTTTTCAATTTTCTTACCTCCTTTTTTTTCTCCCTACGTCTTCAATTTTCCTGCCTCTTTTTTTTTTTTTTCCCAATTTTCCTACCTTTTTTTTCCCTACTTTATTATTGTTCCTACTTTTTTCAAATTTCCTACCTCTTTTTTTTATTTTCTTACCTCTTTCCTATTTCCCTACTTTTTTTTTTTTCTACCCCTTGTCTTTTCAGTTCTCCTACCTCCCAGTAGAGATTTTAAATGTTGCCTTTCTTGACCACGAAAAAACTTCTCTCCTAACATGAATACAATCGTTTGGAGGTACGGTTGGCAGCATATGAGCCTGGTACAGCTTCAGTGTGTATTAAGGGTCTAGCATTTGGTACTCTTGACAGCTTAATCACGTGTTTGTTGGTGGCGCTGATGTGAATGTAAGGAGATTTTAAATATTAGTGAAAGTGACCAGGTAACTATGATGCATGAACGTTGGAAATTGTAGCCACACACACACACACACACACACACACACACACACACACACACACACACACACACACACACACACACACACACACACACACACACACACACACACACAAGTTCATGTGTGGGCAACAGAAAACATTAACTCTTTTGACTGCGAAATACTTGCCTTACATTCTAATTAAACATACGGCAGACAATTTACGATCCTCAAGAAAAGCCTAGGACACACACACACACACACACACACACACACACACACACACACACACACACACACACACACACACACACACACACACACACACACACACACACATTAACGTTTTAGGAATGAGTAAAGATGTTCGGGTATTTTATCTTAAGACTTTTTTGTTAAACCAATATAAACCAGTCAGTCAGAGAATAAAGAAAATAAAACAACTTAGTGAATTAGTTAACTGCTTTACTGGGAGGATTTCTCTTCAGGTATTATTTATGTTGTCTCCTGGCGATTTTATTAAGGAAGGCATCTGTGACAGGGGATTAATGGAGGCTGTATGTAATCCCTCTAATTCGAGTTTGTCCTAAGCTGAATAAAATCGTCTGGAGGTAGCAAGGATTAAGAAGAAAAAAATATACATCTTAGTGAAGTAAAGGAATTATTGAAGGCTTATTTAACCTCTCCACTTCTAAAGATTTGCCTAACCTGAATTTAATCGTTTTCAGGTAGCAAATATTAGAAAGAAAAATGGACATCATATTCTTGTCAGTAAAGGAAGCCCCCCTAACACCTTTTCCTTACCGATTTATTTTGCTTATTACATCTTACTGTCCTGTTCTGTTATATAATTCCTTCACATATCGCCATACACAGCATATATATCGTACAAAAGGATATTACCCAGACGGAGCCAAAAATAAATCGCTAAGGAAGAGGTACTAGGGAGCCTCCTTACCCCACGAGAATACGAGCCCTTGAACCCTGTGACGTCATATGTTGGTTTATTACTTCTATCTCCAGACGACAAAAGAATAATAACCAGATATAACCAAAAAATAAATCGCTAAGGAGGAGTTGATAGGGAGCCTTCTTACCCTTAAATCCGTTGACGTCTTCAGTTGGTTTGTTTCCCATCTTCAGACGATTTTATTCAGCTTAAAAATCTGTCGTAGTGAAGGGGTTAATGAAGGCTATATCTAACCCCTCCAGTTCAGCCAATCTCTCTCCTTAGGTTAAATAGCATAGAGATAAACATTAAGTACACTCTTCGTCATTGACTGAAGGGATTGATATGTATTAATCCAATTTAATCGGAGGGTGGACCTGGCAGGATCTCAAAGGAATTCTTGTTCAGTGCATGCTTGTGAAGGTTATGATAAAAAGAGTTATTTGGTTATGAGAGGAGAGAAAGAGAGAGAGAGAGAGAGAGAGAGAGAGAGAGAGAGAGTTCTGTCTTGGTACACATTTACAAAACCATATTAAAAGAGTTATCGGGTATTTCGTTATGACAATTCGGAATGCAGAGAACGAGACCTATGAGAGCAGATGAACGAGTGTTTACCATTTCAGCACGATGGCGCCTTTTAATGTTCTCAGTACCTCTAGTTAATATTTTTGAAGTATATTAAATTCAGGATAATTTTGAGGTAATTGGGTTGTATTCTTGCCGTAGTTATCCCATTATTTCTCGAACTCTTTCTTGTATTGAATTAATCGTTTGGAATTACTCTTTTTTTTTTTTCGTTCCTTGTCCTGGGTTTTAAACTAATTAGCATATTGGAAAGGTGTTAATTTATGGAAGTACCGAGAGAAACGCGAATATCTCCCCAAACTTTGACGAATACTTTGTGGACAAATCGAACCATCTGAAACATGCACTAGTGGAGGTCGGGTTTTCAATGTACTTCGCCAGTTGTAAAATATCTTCAAACGGAACTGGGGGGCGCGGTAGCACAGTGGTAGCGCGCCGGACTCGTAATCGGGGGATTGCGAGTTCGAGCCTCGCCCGGGCTGCCGTGCCGGGAGTGGTAGCTCGCTCCTGTAACCCTAGCGGGGCTATATAGTCCAATACAGGGCTTAGCTCGGGGGAACTCCATTTCTCCCATTTTTCAAACGGAACTGGTAAGATAGTTTTTTCTTTGACTGTCCCTCCTTTTCTCGTTCCTTGTCCTGGGTTTCAACTAAAGTGAATCTCTTACTGGGAACGTGCTATTACTTTAGAACAGTCTTTATCCATTCCTTACACTTTCGAGGATGCAAAGGACTATTGATCACGATTGCTCAGTGGAGGTCAGCGACTCCTTTCCACGTCTCGAGTTCAGAACTAATTACTGGCGAGCAAGATTCCAAACTGCTTAATTATTGCAGATTAGTTTACCAAGACCTAATTACCTTCTGACAGTTCGGATTTATGTAAAGGACGGAAGTGTTGGTCAGTGGCTTTCAGTGTTCAATATTTACGTGTCTGGGGTTCCCTCCATCCATCCATCCATCATCCAATCCTACGTCGCCCCATGAGGAGCGTAGGAGCCCGGGGCCAGGGGCCAGGCAGTTGGTCCTGACATTTAAGATGAGAGTGACCAACCTCACTCATCCCTGAGTGGCATTACGTGAGCAATAAACCCCAACCACCCCTTGGATATAAACCTTCACCGGCTCAATCCGATTGGAGCACAATAATTACCCACTAAACCACCAGGCGTCAAAATTTGGTTATATGGTTACCACCCAGCGTAGTAAATGGTTTCCTGGTGTACAGGAAACCATTTGGCTTGTCACTTAGTGTAGAGTCACCCACAGGCAGAAGGAAGAGGAAAGAATGAAGGAATGAAAGACAGAAGAGGGAGTGTAAAGTCACCCGTAGGCAGAAGGACGAGGAAAGAATGAAGGAAAGAAAGATAGATGATGATGGAAGGAAAGAAGGATGGAGGAAAGGACAGGGCAGACACCCGAGAGCAGCACTACATTGAGTGAGTGGATGGGGTTCCAAGCTGATAAATGATTTTTGTTTCTTTGTTTTTGTTTTAGCACTGTTATTTACTGTAGCAAGAACTTATTAAAATGTTGCTAAAATCTGACAGTCTCGAATAAAGTTAACCCATCTGTTCGGTGGAGGTCAGTAATGTCTGGGGATTGAATTTATTGCTCGAGATTACACCTAGTTTTATTAAGTTGATTTAGTTGCATCGTGAGGCATTGTGAGGAAAGAAAATGTTGGCCCTGTTTGTACAATGGAAGTTACTGATTTCATTTCACATCTGGGTTTCTGAACAAGTATTTCCAACCAGTTTTACATTGTTAATTAGCTAGTTATAATAGCAGAGGTCAGTGGCAAATTAATTGTTTGACACTGGTTAAGGAATGAAATGGTGGCTTCATCTTTGCAGTGGAGGTCAGTAACTTATTTCCACATGTGAGTTTCGAACCAGTGAACCTTGATTCGACACCACATGAGAACTCGTGGTCATTTAAAGATCTCGGTAGGTGAAGTGAAGGAAGAAACAATGGTAATCCCATCTATTAAATGAATATCAGTACCGTAATTCGTATCCAGTTTGGGGGTCTTAAAATAGTGTAGTGGAATTCCAGGCTGCATGAGAATTGATTATTTTATTTTTATTTTTAGCAAGATTTCAGTATGTCATGATAGTTTAAAAATAGTGTAAAGGAAAGAGCCAGTTAACTACGCCTAATCATCTCGCCTGAAACTCCATTGTCTGTGATTTCAAACTTAATTAAGGGAGATTCCAAGCTGGTTCGTTGTTGGTGATTAGCAGGATCTCATGTTTCGACACGGTTTCGAGAAATTGTGAAGGATTATTGACCCTGCTTGTTGAGTGAAAGATGGTAATTCATGCTGACGTCTGGGGCTTCGATCTAATGTAAAAAATCCAGACCATCTTTATTTATTTATTTTTTTGTGTGTTAGTATAACAGGAGGTATTCATCCAATTTCGAGACAGTGTAAGTAGCTGTTGATCATTTCTATATAGCAATTATCAGGAACTCCTCTCGAGGATTAAAGTCCAAATTAAAACGAGATTCATACCAACCTAAGTATTATTGATAAGTTTAGCAATGTATCATAGAAGAGTAATAGATTTTGACACAGTTTTGAGTCAGTCTGAATGCAGGAAGTATTGTGTTTATTATGGCGGTTAGTAACTTCCTCGAAATTCTTGGATTCTGAATTAATTAACCGAGATTCTGAACCACTTGGTCTTGGTTGATTAGTTAGCTGTCTCTCAGAACAAGACATTAATAGTATTTACTAGTTTCGAGACTCTGTGAAGATTAAAATTCATTTATTATATATATACCTGTATGTATTTTATATGTATTCATCCCTGGATGTTTTTACGCGAATGTATGTATATGTATATCTGTTTTCTCGAATGCAGTATATAAATGTATGTGTACTCGTATGTATGTAAGTTTGTATGTATGTATGTGTATGTAACCAGTTCGACTACTTTTTCTTCATTTGTATCATTATTATGTATGTGTGTGAGTGTTGCTTGTCACGTGTACTTTTTCACCATAAATTGTGATTGTGTGTTCGTATCTGTGTATATTCTTGTAAATGTGTGTGCGTTTAGTCAGTGCTTGTTTTCCCTACGCACAGATAAAAAACGATGTGTGCGAATTTTTGTGATCGTAAATTTCTGCGTACATGTGTGCGTATTTTTGTTTGTAAATTTCTGCTTACATGTGTGCATTTTGCGTAGTTTGTTTTCCAACGAATAAGCCCATAATGTAAGTGTGTGTGTGTGTGTGTGTGTGTGTGTGTGTGTGTGTGTGTGTGTGTGTGTGTGTGTGTGTGTGTGTGTGTGTTTTCCCCATGTATACAGTATGTGCGTGTTGTCTCTAGGTGCGTTTTTCATATCAGAAGTGGATAGAATTTATATATTACCTTTTTTTGTGTGTGTATGTGGTGATCATTGGGAAATAAAATATGGCGCAGTTGTGTGTGTGTGTGTGTGTGTGTGTGTGTGTGTGTTTTCCTTATATACGTATTTGCATGCTTTATTATGTAAGGTTTTCGCCACAAGAACCTGAAATAAGATTACTTTAATTTCGGGTAAGTGTGGTAATGTAGTTTTCCGTGTGCGTTGTTGTGTATACATCTTTCACCCCAATAACATGAGAGCGTATATTCGTGTGCGGATGATGTAGCTGTGTGCGTGTTTTGTTATGTACGTGACTCACCACAACGTCATTAAATAGAATGAGGTAATTTTGTGTGCGTATGGTAATGTAGATGTGTGCACGTTGGCTGTGAGCGTAAATTCATGAACGTATGGTTATTTGTGTGTGTGTGTGTGTGTGTGTGTGTGTGTGTGTGTGTGTGTGTGTGTGTGTATGTATGTATGTGTTAACGTAACTTCATGAACGTACAGTCCTGTGGGTATGTGTACCGTACAATTGATGTGAGTATAAAATCGTGTGCGTATGGCAGTTTAGGTGTGTGTGTGTGTGTGTGTGTGTGTGTGTGTGTGTGTGTGTGTGTGTGTGTGAATAGGATAGTGTAGTCCTGTGTACATGTGGAAAGTTTGTGAACGTTCTGTGCATTTGCAGAGGTGTCATGAGCTACTGCCTTGTGTTAAATATTTCGTTAATTGCTTCGTTTTATTTATTTATTATTATTATTATTATTATTTATTATTATTATTATTATTATTTTCATCATCATCATCATCATTATTTCGGAACTGACCGTTTTGCAATTTGTGTTGAAATATCAGTTGCTTCGTTTAGTTGTGATCTATCAGTATTTTTTCATTAGTAAATCGAAACAATTTTATCAGCAACTTCTGAATAACGCATAGTTACATGTAGCCTCAAGCTGTACCGCAGAATGCTGAAATGTTTACTTCATCAAATAATAGCGAGATATGATGAGCGGTTTCATTTGCTTGTACGAAAGAAGTAATTTTTCATTCCTACATTCCCATTAATATTTTCTTTGTTCAGTATATGGTTCAGAAAGTTTGCTTCAGAATAGTGGCCTGTGATTTATTGAACTTCGAAATTAAATCACGAAATACAGTAGTCTGCCAAGAAAAAAAACAGTACTATACATTTCAACACACGACCACTACAAATGTTAAGTACGGTACAGGTGAAGTCTACCTCAACTGGATTCGTAGTAGGGTGGGAGTAAACTAATTCAGCAAAGTTGGTGGGTGAAGTTTGTGGTGGTGTAAAGTTGGTCCCTTGCGCCCTCCACTGTGTTATTGCATAGAGTGTGGGCATTGGCGGTGTGGTGTGGGGATGTGAAGGGTGTGTTGCAGAGAGAGAGAGAGAGAGAGAGAGAGAGAGAGGAGTGGGTACGGAGATAGACAGACAGACAGATAGAGGAAACGGAATAGATAAATGAAAACTGAGAGATGCGGTAATTGGAATTTTTATGGCGTCCACTTGTTATTTTTTTATATGTAAGCTTTGTTCTTTTTTATGCAGTGATATTATAAAGTATTCCAGTTATTCAACGTGACATTTCATTACGTGGATTGTGACTGAATATAAAAAATTTCTGACCTTTATAACCGTCTGTATGTGTTTAGTATTATGTAGTATACCGTACTGTGTGTAATGGGGAATATATTTGTGTTTATAAATGGATAAATAGTTGGACGGATATGTGTAGTGTGTGTGTGTGTGTGTGTGTGTGTGTGTGTGTGTGTGTGAGAGAGAGAGAGAGAGAGAGAGAGGGAGAAACAATGAATCAAAGGCTGGTAGCTGCCATTTTTTTTTTTTTTTTTAAGGCAAAACTGTACAAAAGAGAACCAAGTGATACTGTACATTCATTTTTAGATTCCAGGACACTGACTGGAAGTCGTAGATAGAGAAGGAGTTTCGAGATGCCTGGACGCATTGTTTTTAAAAGACTGAAGATCATAGGCAAATGAAAAATGTTGAGATGCCTGGATACATTGGGTTTAAGTGACTGGAGGCCATTGGCAGAGGGAAATACAGATTGAGAAAGATAGTTCCAGAGTTGCATTCGTGAAGGACTGACAGTATCGGTTAATTTTTTCAGTATAAAGTTGAATAGAAAGGGGTTGGAGTGCGTTGCCATGCTGGTGCTACCTGCCCATCGTAATGAAGGAGGGATGGAAGCAGACAGTTCGAGAGACCAGTGACTAATTAAACTGCGATAGTAAAGGGATAAAGATGCAAGAATGGGGTGAAAAGAGAGAGGTTGAAGAGAGTCGGTAAGAGAAGTGGAGTTCATGACGAAAAGCCTTTGACCACACTCTGTGTATTAGTGTTGTTTGTTATTGACAGACGTGAGAGCATAGCCTAGGGGCAAATAATGCATATATGTATAATATAATGGACTAGTTCTTGCTCTTAAATATTTGCGGGACCAACTTAGCCTTTCCATCACAAACTGTTTGGAAATACCATTCTTTGTTTCCGTGCCGTTATTGAGCGAAAATATTTATTTGGTAGTTTTATGACACTCCCTGAACGTACCCCGACCTTATGCAAAAAGAATCAGGTCAATATTTATTCCCGTTGTCGTGAAAGAGACAAACGCACAGACAGACAGACAGACACACACACACACACACACACACACACACACACACACACACACACACACACACACACACACACACACACACACACACACACACACACACACACACACACACACACACACACACACAGCTTGACTCTTTTATGTAGATGGGTCAGATAATACGGATAATGGTCAACTCTATTTATGTATGTATATACGTGACCTGCGTAAGTATGCATGTATAAACGTATATATGTATTCCTGCGTTTGTGCGTGAATGTGTGCAGCCTGTTTATGTATTTTCGAAGGCAGAGGTAGGTTCCGTAATTTGACACTTTTTAATACCCCTCCACGGGCCGGGGGGCGTTAAATTGCTCATATCGGTGGCAAATTAGGCGTATGTGCGTATTTATCTGTGTGCGTGCGTGCCTGTGTGCGTGTGGGAGTTCTTACCATTTAGGCGTAATTTTATGCTTCGTGTGTACATGCTTCACAGTGGAGGTTAAATATCGCTGTGTGTGTGTGTGTGTGTGTGTGTGTGTGTGTGTGTGTGTGTGTGTGTGTGTGTGTGTGTGTTTCATCTTGTACGTGTGTCAGTCTTATTCTTTTTAATATGACCGTGTAAACTAAAAAAAAAAAGTGTGATGAGGTATGTACATATTCTTGTGTGAACCTTATTTCATAATTATGTACACATCATGTGCACCATTTGTCTGCCACGTTCATTGTAATTTGACCATGTAAGTGAATGAGACGAAGTGGGAGTGTAATATTGACTGTACTTATCGTGTGTGTGTGTGTGTGTGTGTGTGTGTGTGTGTGTGTGTGTGTGCCTTGTTTTTGTATGCCAGTTATAGTGTGTGCATATTTTCGTGAGTGGAAAAATATGTGCAAGTCTGTGTCTGCTTTTTCGTGGGTAGTGTAACCGTATAAGTGAATTAGACGGGACGGGGTGTGTGCGTACGGCCGTGTGGGCGTGGGCGTATTTGCGTGTGCGTGTGTGCATGAGGCTGGGCTTGGCTTTGATGTGGAGGGCGTCATACGGGACCAGAGAATACGCGAATTGTGGCCTAGGTAGGAAAAGAGAGAGAGAGAGAGAGAGAGAGAGAGGGAGGGAGATAAAGAAACTGTAGAGGAAGTAGAAGAAAGGGAAATAAGGGAGGAGAAAGGGGGAGTGGGAAGGAAAAAGGGAGAAAGAAGAAAGATAGAAGAGACGAAGGGAGGGAGGGAAAATGAGTGATGGATGGAGGAGGAGGAGAGGGAGGGAAAAAAGGAGAGAGGAATGGGAAGAAGTGAAGGAGGGAGTAGAGAAAGGGAGAAAACTGAGGGAGGGAGAAAGATAAGGAGCGGAAGAAAGGAAGGGAATGGTAAGTGAGAGTGAGAGAGAAGGCAGTTAATGATAGGACGTAATGCCGTATCAAAGAGCAGGCAGATTGTGGCCCAGGTAGGCAGGAAGTTAGTCAGGCAGGCAGGAAGTTAGGCAGGCAGACAATGAGACAGGCAGGCAGAGAAGAAGACAGGCAGGCAGAGAAGAAGACAGGCAGGCAGGAAGTACGGCTGGTCGGCAGATAGTCAGGCAGGGAGAGAGAAAGGGGAGGGAGGAAGTGAGGGCGATAAGACAGGAGGGACATGGAGAGAGAGAGAGAGAGACCGGGAAATAGCGAGAACGGGAGACACACACACACATACACACACACACCACAAAGCCAGCCAAAAGACAGGGCGTGTGTGCTGGGCAATCCCCAGGCCCTGTCTTCCCCTTTACTATTTTTTAAGTCAGCCCACACCCCACTGCCCGGGCTAATGTAGGTGCAGGAAATATTTAAACGAACGAACGAACGAGAACGGGAGAGACAGGAGGAGGAGGAGGAAGAGGATACTCCATATCTGTTAACTCGTAGAAGACACAACAAAAGAAAAGGAAAGAGAAATTAGGAGTGGAAAAGAAAGGAGTGAGGGGAGAGGAGAGGGAAGGAGGAGAAAGAAAGACGGGAAAAGAGGAAAAGATATGGAGTGAGTATACTGTAGACGAAAAAAATAAATCCTGAAAATAATTACTACACACACACACACACACACACACACACACACACACACACACACACACACACACACACACACACACACACACACACACACATCCTCAGTGAGAGGAACAATGGTGCACACACACACACACACAAACAAGCTCACACTCAGACAAAACTTCACCGTGCGCACACACACACACACACACACACACACACACACACACACACACACACACACACACACACACAAATTCAAACATGATACAAAGCAATCACCATTCATTTGCATGGGCGTCGTGTTTTAATGCATGCAAAACACCGCCACCCCCGCTTTAAACCAAACAGGATTACCGTGGAAAAAAAACACCACCTCTGTTTCTTCCCCATCGTTTATTATCAGCTACTTCTCGTTTGGGTACTGTTTGGGTGTTTGTTTTACGGTTTATTTTATGATGTGTTTTGAGTGCGTTTGTATGGGATTATTTTTTTTCGTCATTTTTCATCTATTTTTTCAGTTTTTCATATTATTTTTAATCGTGTTTTTCGACAGATTTTTTCCGTACGTGATTTTTTTTTTTTTTTTTTTTAATCCATTTTTTTCAGTTTTTCATGTTAATTTTAATGTGTTTTTCGACAGATTATTTCCGTACGTGATTTTTTTTTTTTTTTTTTTTGTCATCATTCATTTTTTTCTGTAGTTTTTTGTGTTTATCCGGTCATTCTTTTCGACTTATCCCTACATGATTGTTTTTGTTTCATTATATATCATCCATGTTTTTTTTTTTCGGTCATGTTTTTCGACATTTTTTCCTACGTGATATTTTTGGTGGCATTTGTCCATTTTTTTCTTCAGGTTTTCATGTTTTTTTTTCGTTCATGTTTATACTGTTTTTATTTTTAATTGAATCTGTTATGTGGGTGGTAGACTAGCGTTTGGTTTACATTTTAAAGTTTGTTTTTGTTTTCTCATTCTGCTCTCTCTCTCTCTCCCTCTCTCTCTCTCTCTCCCTCTCTCTCTCTCTCTCCCTCTCTCTCTCTCTCTCTCTCTCTCTCTCTCTCTCTCTCTCTCTCTCTCTCTCTCTCTCTCTCTCTCTCATGTATATATATATATATATATATATATATAAATATATATATATATATTTATATATATATATATATATATATATATATATATATATATATAATTCTAGTTATTTCTTTTTCTCTTATCTATTTTCTGTATCAGTTAATCTATTTCCCTGTCTATCAGTCTGTCTCTATGCCGTATGGATGTATTTATCACTGTATTTTGTGTCTGTTTAATTTTTAATTACTTGTTTATACGTAGAATTTGTTAGTATACGGTTTGTGTCTGAATGTCTTTATTTGTGTGTGTTTTTTACGTATCTTTCTGTCTCTCTATCTGTCTATTGCCAGACGCCTTAATCCCATACGTGGTGGCCACAAACAAATCGCCTCCACGTCGTCGTCCTGTCCCCCGCCATTTCACTGCCCTGCACCCACTCACACACCCCTCTCTCATATACCTCTCCACTCCATACCTCCATCTCATCCTTAGCCTCCCCCTCCCTCTCTCCCCCTCCACCTCACTCACATACACTTCTTGTCAGTCTCTCACTCTCCATCCTCTCCAGATGGCCAAACCACCTGAATGAGTTTCTCCTAATGCTTTCTGTCACATCCACTTATCTTTCAAATCAACATAATCTGCCTATTCTCTGTGTCTAGCTGTCTGTCGATGCACATATCTATCTGCCCACCCGTTTATCTATCTACCCTTTAATCTATCCACCATTGTATCTACCCTCCCTTTAATCTACCCACCCCTTTTTCTACCTATCCGTTTGTCTACCTCTCCATCTACCTGGGTATCGGTGTGGTCGCTATGCTAATGAAGGGGGCGAAATGAGACAGGTAAGCGCGGCAGGTAAATTGACGTTCACCTGTAATTTTCCCTGTCTATTTAATTCCCAGTCTCTCTCCCCCCTCTCTGTCTAATTATGTGCCCGCTTGTTCTCTCTGTTTTGTTCTTTATTCTTTTTTACTTTATTCAAAATCTTTTCTCTCCAGCTGTTCTCTTCGTCTCGCAGCTACACACACACACACACACACACACACACACACACACACACACACACACACACACACACACACACACACACACACACACACACACACACACACACACACACACACACACACACACACACACACACACACACACACACACACACACACACACACACACACACACACACACACACACACACACATTACTTCACTGTGTTTTACTTCATTTCTCAGTAGCATGAGTGATAGAGGTCTTGGGCCGGAGAGACTGCGACAAGGTTCGAAAACAAGAGAGGGCCTTATTTTATTTATTTATTTATTTATTTATCATCTAATTGGTACCAAAGACTCAAGATGGTTTCCTAAGATATGCTTCCAACTCCTTTGTACGATTTTTATTTTCTATTTTTTACTCACCAGACGATTTTATTTAACTTAAGAACTCCAGTAGTGAAGAGGTGAAATTGAGGTATTGATATAACCCCCTAGTTCTTAAAATATATCCGTAAATCATTGGCAGTCATAATATAGCAAGAGTATACTAAAATATGCTAAATTACGTCCTTGGATTGAAGGGGTTAAATTTGAGGGATCCTAACCGGGGTACGCGTATTTTAGGAGATAAGGGAAAAGATTTGATTTCTAAGATTAGTTTGAGTTATACTAGAAAGGAATGGTTGAATCGTGAGCTCACCGATTGAGGGCAGAAGAGTAAGGATGAAAATGGTGATAGAGAGAGAGAGAGAGAGAGAGGGTTGGTCATAGTAGGCTCATCATCATCATCAACATTATTATTAATCTCTCTCTCTCTCTCTCTCTCTCTCTCTCTCTCTCTCACACACACACACACACACACACACACACACACACACACACACACACACACACACACACACACACACACACACACACACACAATGCGTAAGGCCACAATTACATTGAGCTGTTTGACGCTGCTTATGTACACCTAATTTCTCAGGTATTTGGCTTATGTACGCTGAGGTGTGTGTGTGTGTGTGGAGAGAGAGAGAGAGAGAGAGAGAGAGAGAATAGGGGTTTTAACCACGGCAATATATAACCTTCATAAACCCCTCCTATGCTGAGCGTCTTCCTAGCTGAGTAAAATTGTCTGGAGGTTACAAGAAGAAAAGAAACCACGCATTGGGGGATTTTTAAGTCTGTATCTAACCTCTCCAGTTCCTTGCTGGAAGGAAGGAGAATGAAGTAGTGAGGTCATCAGGTCTAGGTCATTAAGACACCGTGGAAATGTAATTGTGGTGGTGGTGATTGTGGTGGTGGTGGTGGTGTTAATTACCCGTCCCCGCCCCGACGGGGGTCGGGGCCGGGTATTGTTTTCACTAGGTTTGTCTGTCTGTTTGTTCTTCTGTCTGCCTGTCTGTCTGTCTGTCTGTGTGCCTGTCATTAAACAGCTTTATGCGAAAACTACTCGTGCGATTTTGACTAAAATTACAGGGATGATGGGCTATGATCTTTTGTTCACCTGATTAAATTTTAGGCCAAATTGGGCTAAGGCCCAGGCTGTAGGCCCCAAATGTGTAAAATATAAAACTCGTTTTTTCGCCATAACTCCTTTCAAATTCGATATATCATGAAAACAAAACCTGAAGGAGCATCTTTCAAATCTGCATCCTATAACATGCCTCATTATATCATGGGGTCACCCCCCAGTTAGCAGTAGGGGGGTCAGTGCCAGATGGGCGGGCGTAAAATTTCAAATGGGCATAAAATCGTCAATTTTCACCCAGTTTACTCCAAATTTGATGTATGACATCTTTGACTAGATATCCTGTCGTGTTTATACGTCTGCACTAAAATGACTGCCGGGGACGGGTTTGCTGTGGCCAGCACCGCTTCTTGTTGTGGTTGTTGTTATTTTGATGGTGGTGGTGGCGATGCTAATTGTGGTTGTTGTTTTGGTGGTGGCGGTTCACTTGTAAACTAATTAGGCTGAGTTGGTTATCCTTGTTTACTGACGAGCTTGATTGAATGAGAGAGAGAGAGAGAGAGAGAGAGAGAGAGACGTGGTATCATAAGATCATATTTAGCAGCAATATTGGTAATAGATGATTGTGTTGTACTCTCTCGTTGTGTGTGTGTGTGTGTGTGTGTGTGTGTAAGTTAATGAAGGGTAGATCTAATCCCTCCTTTTTTTTTTCTTTTTATTCTTGCTGCCACTACTATTTTTCTTTTACTTTGGTAGGACATGTAGTAGAGATGGAAAATATAAGGAAAAAAATAATTAACTGATTGCAATAGGCATATAATACAAAGTGACGACCTCGTACTGAAGAGTTTAACCATTGTCATACCTTGATATATATTTACTATGTAGAATTTTCATATTTTTCTTTATCTTTTTTCTTTTTATATATATTTTTCCCATGAGAGACTTACAAAAATTTAGGTGTTAAAACGTAGTGCTCATTTAACCCCATCTTTATTATTATTATTATTATTATTATTATTTTTGGTTTGATGGAACTAGGTCATTCAAACACATCATGTCATTGTTTGATAAAATTTCGATGAACTTTAAGTATGGGGTCGGAATGAGCCTCCTTGATCACTCTACTCTTTTCACCTTAACTTGGCCTAGATTTTCGTCCTTTTCCAGCTTATTTCACGTAGCTCAGTGACACAGAAAAAGACTACTACGGCTCCACAAGCATTTCACAGCACTTCTTCGTGATTAGCACCATAATCTAATGTTAATCTATTGCCACAAATCAGCATTGAAGATGGAGAGATGGCAATTTTAGGCCGAGTTAGAGTAAAAAGAGAATAGGCAAAACTACCCCTCCATCTGACTACACCTGACCATCAGCTGAGCAGAAAAGGGGTTATGGATTTTTGTCAGCAAAGAAAAGATACACTATAGGCTACTCTCAGCTCAATAAAATCGTCTGGTAGCAATAAAAATAAAAAATGACGTTCTTGAACTGAAGGGGTTACGATCACATAATAAGGAAAATGTTTATTTCTCATTACCCCTTTTTAATTATGTGATGTGTTTAGCTTATTTTTTGCCACCTCCAGATGATTTTATTCAGCTTAGGAGAGACTTTCTTAATAAAGGAAGTTAGATATAGCCTTTATTAATCCCTTCAATACGAGAGGTGATTTTTAAATTGACTAAGCTTACATGGCGAGAGTAGGAAGTACGTAAAAAATAAGGTTCTTGAAGTGAAAGGGTAATCGAGAGAATGGGATGTGGGTGGTAAGTGGAGAAGAGGAGAGGGTGTAAGTGGGGTTAGGGGGGAGGGAAGAAGAGGAATGGGTGTAAGAGGGGGTAGGGGGAGGGAGGAAGAGGAGAGAGTGTAAGAAGGGGTGAGGGGAGGGAGGAAGAGGGGAGGATGTAAGAGGGTATTGGGGAGGAAGGAAGAGGAGAGAGTGTAAGAGGGGGTAGGGAGAGGAAGGAAGAGGAGTGGGTGTAAGAGAGTTAGGGGGAGGGAGGAAGAGAGGAGAGGATGTAAGAGGGAGTAGGGGAGAGGGAGGAAGAGGGGAGTGTTTAAAAGGGAGTAAGGGGAGGGAGGAAGAGGGGAGGGTGTAAGAGGGGAAAGGGGAGGAGGGAAGAGGAGAGGGTGTAAGAGGAGTAGGGGGAGGGAGGAAGAGGAGAGGGTGTAAGGTGGGTAGGGGGTGGGAGAAAGAGATGGTGTAATGGGTGGGGGTGCAGGTTAAGTAATATACAACCATGATAAACCATAGCATCTTTTACCACAATTTAATGAACACTTAAACTACCGGTGAGTGATTTAACGGCCTAACCATTTTTACTCTGCTGATAACAAGAGCCGATTGGAGGGGGGGGGGTGCAGGTGAGCATGGGACCCCCTTATTACCCGTTCCCGCCCCGGAGGGGGTCGGGGACGGGTGTTGTTTTCACTCGGTTTGTCTGTATGTCTGTTTGTTGGTTTGTTTGCATGCCTGTATGTTAAGAACTTTTCGCGAGAACTACTGGTGGGATTTAAACTAAAATTACAGGATTCATGGGCTATATACCTTCTGAACTTTTGATTAAATTTTGAGCCAAGGCCCAGGGTGTAGGTCCAAAAAAAATAAATTAATAAATAGTTTTTTCGCCATAACTCCTTTCAAATTCGTCATATCAACATGAAACCAAAACACAGAGTGTATCTTTCAAATCAGTATCCTATAACATTGCCTCATTTCATCAGTTAGCGGTAGGGGGGTCAGTGTCAGGTGGGTCGGGCCTAAAATTTCAGGTGGGCATAAAATCGTCAATTTTCTCCCGATTTACTCCAGATTTGATGTGTGACATCTTTGACTAGATATCCTGTTGTGTTTATACGTCAGCACTATAATGACTGCCGGAGACGAGTTTGCTCTGCTTTGGCACAGCATCTTGTTTTATTGTTGTTATCACTATAGTCGATTTGTATTCATATGACAAAGATCCGTAACCCTTTTCGGCTCAGTTGATGGCCAGGTATAGTCAAACTGGAGGGCTATTTTGACTAATGACCAAGGAGACTCATGCCTACCACATAGCTAAGGCCCATCGAATTTCATGCAATTGTTGTCCATTTCTCTCAGATGAAAACATTCCGATGGTTTTAATCAGCTTAGAAGGTCAGACTTTAGATGGTTATAATCAGCTTAGATAATTTTTCGAGATGAGGGTTTTACTGTGCCCTTCGTTAATCCCTTGAGCATGAAACGTGTGTCTTAATATGAATAAATTTGTAGTGGCAAAGGAAAATACAGAATACATAATAGTGAAGATGCTAACCTCTTACAGGATAAATAATTTCCCTAAAGCTAAGTAAAATAAACTGAATAATAGAATGGAAATAATGTTAATGTAAATAATAAATAAATATCCAAATATCTTTAATTTGTGGGGGTTAATAAATTGTTTGTGGATAGCAATAATGAAATATTTAAAGAAATCCTCGAGTTGAAAGGGTTAATCAAGACAAGGGGTAGGGGTGTAGGAGAGGGGAAGGAGGGGCATAAGAGAGGGGAAGGAGGGGCATAAGAGAGGGGAAGGAGGGACATAAGAGAGGGGAAGAAGGGGCATAAGAGAGGGGAAGGAGGGATATGAGAGGGGAAGGAGGAGTATAGGAGAGGGGAAGGAGGAGTATAAGGGAGGGGTAGGAGGGATATAGGAGAGGGGAAGGAGGGATATAGAGGTAGGGGAAGGAGGGGTATTAGGGAGGGGAAGGAGGGGTATAAGGGAGGGGAAGGAGGATATAGGGGAAGGGGAGGAAGGGGAAGGAGGAGTATAGGAGAAAGGGAAAGAGGGATATAGGGGAAGGGGAAGGAGGGGTATAAGGGAGGGGAAGGAGGGATGTAGGAGAGGGGAAGGAGGGGAATAAGGAAGGGGAAGAAGGGGTATAAGAGAGGGCAAGGAGGGGTAAATGGGAGGGGAAGGAGGGATGTAGGGGAAGGGGAAGAAAGGTTAGTTAATAGCCAAACGTGGATAGCCAAACCATCTTTTAACGTCATTAATTAACACCTAAACTACCGGTGGCTTAATTAACGGGGTAACCATTTTATCCGGGTGATAGAGAGAGGTGGTGGGGGTGGTGGGATGGGGGGTTGGAGAGATGGAGTGGGTGGCGGATTAAAAAGGGTTATTACTGTGAATATGAACGAGGCTGTGAGGTGAGGGTGGGTGGGTGTGATTGTTAAGGCATTGTGTGTGTGTGTGTGTGTGTGTGTGAGAGAGAGAGAGAGAGAGAGAGAGAGGGGGGGGGAGAAAGGGAAATAAGAAAGTAGAGGAAAGAGATGAAAGATGGAAGGGAAGGAGAAGTAGATATTTGAAGGAAGAAATAATTATAGACGAAAGGGAAGATAATAAGGTGATGAGATGGAGAGAGAGAATTGAGTTAGAAGATAGAGACAATGTGTGTGTGTGTGTGTGTGTGTGTGTGTGTGTGTGTGTGTGTGAGGAGGAGAAAGGGGAGGGAGGAGGGAGAGAAGCGGCAGGAGATGGAGAAGAAGAGAGATGAGAGAAGGGAAAAATGGTGGAGAAGGTAAAAGGATGGAAGAAAGGAAGACAAGAAGTGGGCAGAGAGGATGTAAGAAAAGAAAAGGTAATTACAGTGAATATGAGCGAGGTTTTAGGATGAGGGAGGGTGGGAATGGGAAATGGGAAGACGGGGATAGAAGGAGGGAGTAGACAGGAGGGAAGAATAAGAGAGAGTGAGGGAAGAAAGGGGAGGAGGAGGAAGGAGAGGAGCCAAGAAAGTATGGTAGTAGTTGGGTGAGAGGGGAAGAGGGAAAGGAAGGGGAATGGGAGAAAGAATGGGAGGCTGTGGGGAAGAGAACGGAGAGAGAGAGAGAGAGTGTGTGAGAATAAAGATGTGTATGCTCAAAGGACGATAAATGCCGGGTGGAGGAGGGAGAGAAAATGTGAGCAAGGAAGATTAATTAGGGAGGAGAGGAGGAGGAGGAGACCGAGAATAAAGGAGGAGGAATAAGAGTTTGGAGGATAATGGAAGAGGGTGAAGCAAGAATGAAATGAAGAATAAAGGGGAAAAAATGGAAGACAGAAAAAATGGAGAACAGAGGAAGAAGAGTGAGAGAAGAGGAAGATAACAGAAGAAATAGAATGAAGGATAAAGATGCGCAGAAGATGGAAATTAACCCTTAAGCCGTTTTCTATGATGACGTTTTTTTGAGGGGAGACTTATTTACCTTATGGCGTCTTTCGAAGCCTAGAGGAGACTTCTTTTGCTGATGGATTAGAGAAAAGTGTATGTAGCTCATCTATTTCAAGACGTATTTCCCGAACTAAAAAAAAAAATATATATACTGAAACAAGATAGCTGTCATCGTTGTGAAGGGGTCAAAACCAAGCTGAGGACACCCCTTTGACCTTTGGCAGCTATTTTGGTGACCTTGACTCCTAGTGCCCTTTTTCGAACTCGGCCAATATTTTGTCCATATCTTGATACCCTGAAGGTTTCATGTTGATAGCTCCAGCCGTTCTTGAGATATAATGGGAAAACAAACACACACACACACACACACACACACACACACACACACACACACACACACACACACACACACACACACACACACACACACACACACCTGGCGGATATTAATTACCTGCTGGGTGATTAGATGAGCGTAACGAGCCACTTGACTTAATCACCCTAGTCTTGGTGATAGCCTGTCCAGGAGTTTGGCGATTGTTTGGCCAAGAGGGAGGGAGGGAGAGGGAAAGAGCTGTAAGGGGATAAGGGAGAGGGAAGAAGGAGGGAGGGAGGGAGAGAAGGCTAGGGAAGAGAAGGGGGAAGGGTGGTGGTTTGTGAAAGAAAAGAGGGTAGGAAAAGATGGGTGATGGACAGGGAATGGTGATGGTTTGTGTATCTGTGTATGAGAGAGAGAGAGAGAGAGAGAGAGAGAGAGAGAGAGAGAGAGAGAAAGGGGGTTGAATATGATTGAAATCAAATTACATATAAAAAGCGTTGGATGGGCGAGAGTGGTGGAAGTGAATAGGGTAGTTGAATAAAGGATGGTTCATTATCGATTAATATCCCCTTGAATAAATCGATGGCCTTTTCATAATCTTATCACTACGAGAAGTCTCCCCTGAGCAAATTACAGTCATCCATAAGCAAAATGAAACTGCTATAATTACTCCTTCCATATTCTTACCGAGCAATCAGGGAGACAAGACGCATCCCTAAAGCACTTTCCTATCACATTTCAGTCTTATATACCTGTCTGTTCTCACCGCTGGTTTTCCTGCACCTTTACATGTCTTCGCCGCTTTCTCCAGCATATCGCCCACGTCTTAGCTTCTCAGCGTCTGTAATTACCGTGTCTTTAAGCTTCTTGCCAGACTCACGAAGGCCGCCTTGATCTCTGCAGTATATACGATTAAATATGCTAGTTTCTTTCCCATAACTATTTCCTAGTCTCTTTATCTAGCTCATTGGTTAACGCATTTTCCTTGTTCATTGAGTAAAGATTGATTTCAAGATACTGCATTTAGAGGGAGTATTGGTGGTATTCTCTCCTAGGTTAGCATATGTTCTCATCCTATGTTTATAAGGATGAGAAATAGCGACTTAGACATGTAAAATATTGCCAGTTACATTTTTACTTGCCTTGTGATCATTACAGAAATTCATTGTTGTACTTAATAGCATAGGGAAGGGCTTTGTCTGGTTTCTGGTCTCTCTCTCTCTCTCTCTCTCTCTCTCTCTCTCTCTCTCTCTCTCTCACACACACACACACACACACACACACACACACACACACACACACACACACACACACACACACACACACACACACACACACACACACACACACACTAAACCCCCCTCCTGCACCATTTCTTCATTCAAGACCGAGATATTAGCGCCGAAGTCATTGATCACGGCCAATCAGATTAGACAACAAAGGATTCCAACCCACTAAACTGCCGCAAAAATCCCTCCCCCTCCCCCGGGCCTGAATCCCTACTGCAGAAGGTACCTTTAATTAGTTCCCTTGTCCCTCTCTCTCTCTCTCTCTCTCTCTCTCTCTCGTGGGATTTGCTTATATATATTTTTTTTAGGGTAGGGTGTGTGTAATTTGACTTTTCTGTGTTCTGATTTACTTGCTTTTCTTTTTTTACTTTGTTTTTGTGATGATGATGATGGTAATAATTTAATACCAATTTTCTCATTTTTTGGTTTAGCTTTAGATTCACTACAACTTTTTTGTTTTTCTTTATGGCAGCTTAGCCTCGTGTCTTAGCGTCAGTAAACAGTAAAATATTGTTTTTATTTTTTTTGTGGTGGTTATTTACTTCTGTTTTTGGCGAAATCAGTTTTCTTGTCTTGTTTTGTTGTATTATGTTTTGAGCATTTTTGTTGTTTTTGTTTTTTTTAATCCGTATTTTCATATTTATAAGTAGTAATCCTGTTTCTTACCAGTGACCGCTCTGGCTCTAATTGTCTTTGTTTCCCCTTTCAGGTAAGAGGTAAAGAATTTAAGAAATGGTGGAAGACTGGAAGAAAGGAGGATGAGGGAAATCAAAGGTAAGGAACGGAGCTGGAGGGAAAGAAAAAAAGGTAAGGTTAGAATGACGAAGAGAAGGCTGAAGGAAGGCATGAATGAGGAGGAAAAGAATGTGTGGAAGAGATGGGTGTTGAATGTTTGAGTAAGGAAAAAGAGAAAGACAGGAAGAAGGAAGGAAGGAGAACAGGAACGAAGCAGAGGAAGGAAGGAATGGGGGGTCAGCAAGGAAGGAAGGAGGAAATATATAGGAGGAACTGAAATATGAGAGTAAAAAAAATAAAGTATGAAGAAAAGAATGTCAATAGAGTAATGATGATCGAAAATGGGAAGGCGAAAAGGAAGGAGGAAGATTATTATGTTACAAAATAAAGGAAAGTAAGAAAAAACGAAAAGAGAACGAAGATACTTGGTGGATATGAAAGAATAATTAGTGAAAATAGCAGTGAAGGAAAGAAATGGCAGGGTGAATTGAAGGCAAAGGAAAGAAGGAAGAAGAAAGGTACGTAGGCAGGTAGTATGTAGGTAGATGGTAGGTACGGTAGGTAGGCAGGTAGGTAGGTAGATAAGGAGGGAGAAAGGCTATAAGGAAGGGGCAGGTTGTAAAATTTTAGCGAAAAAGAGGAGAAGAAAGAAGAAAGAGAAAGGAGATGAGAAAACTTAGAACTGCAGAAGGATAAAGAGGAGAAGAGATTAAAAGATCGAACATTACACCGAGAAAGAGAGGGAAGGAAGGAGGACGAAAAGGAAGGAATGAGGGAAGAAAATAAAAAAAAACAGGAATGAATAAAGAAGAAAACAGGACTGGAAAGAAAACGATAAACCCATTCAGCCTGAGGACATTGTTTTATTATTCTACCTTCCCCTTTTTTTTTTTTTTTTTTACCTAGCGCCTTCGTAGTGAAAGGGTAAATCAGTTTTTTTTTTTTCTACACTCTTTTCACTGTAACTTGGCCCAGACCATCGTCATTTTTGCATCTTATTTCATGTAGCTCAGTGAAAGAAAGAAAATGCAGAGGCACGACGTTCTTCCCTTAGCACTTCTTCGTGATTAACATTAGTATTCGAAAGTTAATCTAATGTTACAACTTAGCATTTAAGGTAGAGAGATGTCAGATTTAGGGCAAGTTAGAGTAAAAAATAAAAATAAATAAAAAAAATAACCCATCGAGCACGAAAAGTCGCTGTTAAGATAAACGAAATCGTCAGGAGATAGTTGAGAAAATAATTGGGGAAAAAGTACCCACAGAGATAGTTAAAATAAGATAAAATAGAGAATACCCACTGTAAGGGTTAATAGGTTTGTAGTGAAAAGTAAAAAGCTAATATTTTGGAAAAGTAGATGGCTGTTAACATTCAGGCTCCTATGACAGACTCTCAGCTGAATAAAATCGTCTGGTGTTTGCTGGAATAAAATGCTGGGGGGAAAACGTGGCCTGGAAAAAAAGTTATTTAAGAAAGTTTTAACACTGACATACTCTTATACTCATTCTCAGCTTGATAAAATCGTCTGTGTTTAGCTAGAATAGAGTACTAGAGTTGTCCCCACCATGAGAGGGTTAATGTGTATCCAAGAATAATGTCTTTGGGAAATTAGATAACAATTGAACGAAAGAAAGTGGAATTGAGAGAACTATCTTGGACCTGAAGGATGTTTTGATGCTGATGGATGTGGTTTTCTCTCTCTCTCTCTCTCTCTCTCTCTCTCTCTCCCCACTCCCCCTTCTCCCCCTCCTCCCTCTCCCTCCTCACTTTCGTCCCACCCTCTCGCATATTACCCTATACTCAGCTTTTCATTTCCCTACGCCCTCGTATACATTTCTCTCTCTCTGTCTCTCTCCTCTCTCTCTCTCTCTCTCTCTCTCTCTCTCTCTCTCTCTCTCTCTCACACACACACACACACACACACACACACACACACACACACACACACACACACACACACACACACACACACACACACACACACACACACACACACACACACACACACACACACACACACCTGTATCTCACTTCTCTTCAGTCTCCTCATCTGTCTCTCAGTCTCCCTCTGTTCCACTTAATTCTCTTCCATTTCTCTCTCTTGCCACTTCACCTACTTTTCTTTCTCCCTTCCTCCCTCTTACTTTTCTTTCTCCCTTCCTCCCTCTTTTCTTTCTCCCTTCCTCCCTCTTTTCTTTCTCCCTTCCTCCCTCTTACCTACTTTTCTTTCTCCCATCCTCCCTTTTACCTACTTTTCTTTCTCCCTTCCATCCACGTACCTGCTTTTCTTTCTCCTGTCCTCCTTCCCTACTTTTCTGTCTCCCTCCCTCTTACCTACTTTTCTTTCTCACTTCCTCCCTCTTACCTACTTTTCTTTCTCACTTCCTCCCTCTTACCTTCTTTTCTTTCTCCCTTTCTCCCACTTACCTACTTTTCTTCCTCCCTCTTACCTCCCTTCCTCCCTCTTACCTCCCTTCCTCCCTCTTACCTCCTTTTCTTTCTCTTTCTCCCTCTTACCTGCTTTTCTTCCTTCCTTCCTCCCTCTCACCCCTTATTCTTCCATGGCTTTTAAACTCCTTCCTTTTATGCCTTTTTTCGTCTGTCGTCACCTTCTGTCTTTACTTTCTTCCCCTCTGTTCTCTAACTCCTTTGTTCTCTCGCTTTCACATCCACTTTCTTTCTCCCTTATCCCTCATTCTCCCTCCCTGACCCCTCTCTCACATATGATCACACCCCTCTCTCCCCCTTTCACATAATCTCTCACCTCTCTCACATAACATCTCACCCCCCCCCTCTCACATACCCTCTCACCTCAATCATCATCTCTTCATCTCTTTCCCTCTTACCCTCTCACATTTACCCCTCCTCCCTCCTCTTTCCTCCCTCAAATAGCCTAATCCTCCTCCCTCAGTCCTTTCCCCCCTTCGTTCCCTTCTTTTTTTTTTTTTTTTCTCCCAGGTTTATCCTCATACCCCCCTGCCTTCCCTGCTCAATTGACACACCTGTTCTCTCTCTGTCACTGTTTCTGTCTCTGTCTGTCTGTCTGTCTGTCTGTCTCTCTCTCTCTCTCTCTCTCTCTCTCTCTCTCTCTCTCTCTCTCTCTCTCTCTCTCTCTCTCTGCCATATATCCCTTCGCTTTCTCCATTTTCAGCCTCTCTTCTCCCCTCCCTCTCTTCCTCTCACTTAACCTCTCACCCTCTCTCACTCTCCCTCTCTCTCCAATTTACATACATCTCGAGGGGGCCCAGACATGACGAAACATCACCCAGGGTCCAAACAGCGAGAGAGAGAGAGAGAGGGGGGGGGAGAGAGAGAGAGAGAGAGATATATATATATATAATATATATATGCGCGCGCGCACGTGTGTGTGTGTGTGTGTGTGTGTGTGTGTGTGTGTGTGTGTGTGTGTGTGTGTGTGTGTGTGTGTGTGTGTGTGTGTGCGCGCGCGCGTGCGTGCGCGCGCTTACCTATTTGTGTTTACCCAGTAGAAGTATGCAGGCTTTGAGCTAAGCATATATATATATATATATATATATATATATATATATATATATATATATATATATATACTGTATATATATATCGATTGGTATATATTGACTGCTAACACGAGTATACAGTATATGGTATGTGTATCATGTATGTATGTATGTGTATGACTTTTTATATGTATTATGTTGTTATGCATATTCAGTATATGAATGTAGGCTATATGTCCATTTTGCTCGTATGTATGACTGTGTATGTAGGCTATGTTGCTAATGTGTATGTGTGTATTGTGACTCATAATACAATCTAGATTATCCCCAGATTCTGCAGTAGTGAGTATTTAGTCTTGTAACCGCAGGCTGAGATAAAGTAAAGGAAGAAATAAAGCCCACTTGTTCCCTCTCCCCCTTGAAGGCTAATTTAGGGAAGGGGAAAAATTAAGACAAAAGGGAGGAGAGGAGAGAGGGGTGGATAAGGACAGGAAGTAGGAGCTTGGAGGAATTGGAGGAAAAGAGGAAAACAGAATAAGGGCTGAGGAAGAAAATGCGATAATGAATGAATATTGAATGAAGAAAATGGGCTATAGTGGATTAAGGGAGAGAAAAATAGACAGTAGGGATAAAAGAAAAAGATTTAAAAAAAAGATAAAGAATGGAGAAACGATAAAAGTGAAATTATATTAAAAATGTTGGAATAATAAGATTAGGGAATGAAAATAGGATGAAAGAAAATAAAGAATTGGAAAAGAAAAGGTTGGGAGGGGAGAGAGAAAATATTATTAAAGAAGAAAACGGCATGAAAAAAGTATGACAAGGCGAAACGGGAAGAAAATAAGTAAAATCGATCTGAAAATAAATGGAGATAAAACCGAGGCATGAAAAAGAAAGATAAAAGCAAGTACCAGAGAGAGAGAGAGAGAGAATGATGATGCCCTAACAAAAAGATGTGAAGGAGATGGAAGAAAACAAGGGTTGAGATAATTGACTGTAGGGTAAGAGAGAGAGAGAGAGAGAGAGATTCCGAGTACCACGAAAAAAGCAAACTAAAATCAACCTGGAAAAGAGGTCAGGAAAATAAACAAGAAGGAGAAAATTAGAGAAAAAGTGAGCTAACTCTAACTCTCGCCGCAGGAACACGCCCATACCGCCACGCACAACTCACGCTATACATATTTATACAGAGTGCGTGTGAGTGGAAGAAGGTGTGCTGTATATATGTATGCCAAAGTGAAGGGTGGTTTTGTGTGTGTGTGTGTGTGTGTGTGTGTGGAGAGAAAGAGTGAGAGAGAGAGAGAGAGAGATTCGTGTGCAGGAAAAAGGATGGAAGTGTAAAGAAAAAGGGAAATGGAGACAGTTTATCTGCAGCATGAGACGAAAAAAAGGAAGAAAAGAGGAAGATTTAATGGGTGTAAGAGAGAGAGAGAAAGAGAGAGAGCTATGAAAGAAAAAGGGTGGAAGTGTATAAAAGGAAAAAAAAAAAAATGGGAGCAAAATATCTACCGCCATAGACCGAAAAGCCCTGAGGGGAAAGATAGAATAAGATTTTAAGAGTAAGAGAATAATAAAAAAAAATAAACGATAGACAGAGAGATTGATGGACAGGCAGACAGGCAGGAAGACAAACAAACCTAATTAGGCAGCCAGACAGATAGACAGACAATCGGGCAGAAAGATACAGAGAATGGGGAAGACAGACAGACAGACAGATAAACAGACCGGCAGGCACAGACAGAAAAAGAGAGAGACAAATATAAACAAACAGGCAGACTGACACAGATAGACAGACAAACCTAAATAGACAGACACAGACAGATAGACAGACAAACCTAAACAGACAGACACACCTAAATAGACAGACACAGACAGATAGACATACATAGACAGACATAAAGACAAAATGAGGGAGACAGACAGACAGACCAAATGAGACAGACAGACAATAAAAAGAAGTAGAGAAAATATAAAACGTGTGTTGTGGAAGTGATGTGTAGGGTGGCGAGAAGTGACAGAGATGAAGAGACGAGAGTGAGAGGTCTGGGGGAGAGATCCGCCCCATACATCAGTGACACAGTGGAGAGAGAGAGAGCAGGGAGGAAGGGAGAGAAAACAGTTTGGAGAGGGAGGGAAAATTGTTTGAAGAGGGAGGGAAAAATTGGAGAGGGAAGGGAAAATTAGACAGGGGGAAAAATTGTTTGGAGAGGGTGTGGGAAATTGTTTGGGGAGGGAGTGGAAACTGTCTGGAGAGGAAGAGAAAAGTGTTTGGAGAGAGGGAATACTGTTCGGATAGGGAGGGGAAAATTGTTTGGAGAGGGTGGGGGAAATTGTTTGGAGAGGGTGGAAAATTTTAGATGGAAAATTGTTTGGAGAGGGAGAGAAAATTGTTTGGAGAGGGAAAAAATACTTTGGAGAGGGAGAGAAAACTGTATCGAGAGGTAGAGAAAACTGTTGAGGGAGGGAAAATTGTTTGGAGAGGTAAGGAAAATTCTTTGGAGAGGGAGAGAAAATTCTTAGGAGAGGGAGGGCAAATTGTTTGGAGAGGGAGAGGAGAATTGTTTGGAGAGAGAGGGAAATTGTTTGAGAGAGAGAGAGGGAGGGGGAAGGGAGGGACTCTGTATAATAATAGCAGCAGGGAGAGGGAGAGAGAGAGAGAGTGATGGTTTGGAAAGATTTGGGTGAATAGGCAGCATAAATGTCTGTCTGTTTACCTGTGTTTACCTATGCCTGTTATCTGTATATCTACCTACATCTGTTCAATCTACATATCTATCAGTCTAGGAAACTACAAGAGGAAAGAGGAGAGAGCATGGAGGGAGAAGAGTCCTAGAGAGACCTGGCGTGATAGGAGGAAATAAGAAATGCAGGGAAGGTGAGGAAGTGTGGGAATGGGGGAGGGAGGACGAGAAGGGGAGGAGAGGGATGAAGGGAGAGAAAGTCGTGAGTGGCGTGGCAGGGAGATATACAGTAGATGAAGAGCGCACACACACACACACACACACACACACACACACACACACACACACACACACACACACACACACACACACACACACACACACACACACACACACACACAGTTTCCTTTATTCCCTTAAGGCGGATGTGTTGGCCATGTGTCAATAATTATGCCTCCTCTCACTTATGGTGGAGGAGGCATTACGTGATTTGTCTGTGCGTTCGTGAGTGCGTGGGTGTGTGCGTCCGGAACACTGTTGTTGGCGCAGTATCTCCTGAACCCATCGACGAATATCCACTAGACTTCTGTCAGTGATGCAGTTTTAGTAGATGATGAACTGAGTAGGTCAGCTAGTTCAAGGGATCAAAGGTCAAGGTCATACGTGGTCGACATAGTTTATACTTGTGGCCGCAATATATCCTGAACCCCTGGACGGATTTAGACCAGACTTTTGTCAGTGATACAGAATGAAGGGACGATGAGCTGATTAGTCCAGCCAGGTCATGAAGGTTGTATGGCGAGACCGTGCGCTAGACTTGCCGGAGACAAGCCTAGCGACGCTGTGCGTCCACAGCTCGGGGCCCGAGTTCTCGGCGTTTGATTGTAATCTAAAGCTCCTTAATCCAGTTTTCTTTCATTCTTGCTATATGCAGACGATTTTGTGTAGCTTGGGAAAGACTTCCAACTGGAGAGGTTAGATACAGCATTCTCTCTCCCCGATACTACCAGGCCACTCTCCTTAATATATATAATGTATTCGTTTGATACCAGAAACAGTAAAATAGAAATGATGTTCTTTGGCTGGCTGACTTAAGCAGATAATCTCTTTACCGAATGTAGTCTGAAATAAGGTAAATGTAATATGATGTAAGGTAAATGCATTATGAAATAAGGTAAATGTAATCTGAATTAAAGTAAATGTAATATGAAATGAGGAACATTTAATATGAAATAAGGAAAATGTTATCTGAAATAAGGAAACTGTAATCTGAAGTAAGGAAATTGTAATGTTAAGTAAGAAAAAAAGTACGATCAAGTGAGTAGTTCCAGCATTAACCCATATAGGCTTCTGTTTGAGGAAAGGTTAGCCCCTTCGGCCCGAGACCATTTTTGTTTGAGTCTACGTACCTTCACACATTGTTAGTCAAGTAAAAAAAAAATAATAATAAAGCGGTTACTTAGTAATGCGAGAAGGTCATTATTATTTTCTGCCACCTCCAGACTACTTAGTTGGACACTCAAGTAGTAAAAGAATTAACCCCTCCAGTACGAGAGAGAGAGAGAGAGGGGGGGGGGAATTACAGGGATAGAGGAATTATGGGACACATTAGTGAGAGAAGGAGAAGGAAAGGCTTAGGAAAGAAGAGGAAAAGAGAGCAGAATAGAAGACAGCACAGGTGAAGAGTGGAAATGACACTAAACACAGCAAACAACGAAAAACAGGAAGAATTAAGGGAGGAAATGGAAGAGAGAGGCGGAGAGAGTAAGGAAAAGGAAAAAGAAATTAATAACCATGTCACCCTGCAGTGATTTATGCATGTAGAAGATCCTGTTCTATAAATAACGGTGGGGGAGAGTTGAGGTAGAGAGGACGGGGGGGGGGGTTAAGGTAGGGATGAGTTAGGGAGAGGGGGGGTTAGGTAGGACGCTTGAATACCCTACCCACCGCTCTCTAAAGGTAAGTACACCGTGTCTCCATTTACGTGGTAGTGTCTGGCATAAGGACTGCCGATTTTTTTTCTCAGTTCTGTCATGTATTTTTGTAGTAATTGTTGTAGTTTTTAGGCGATTGTATTTAGTATCGGAGGAGGGAGAGGGGGACTATACCTGTACCTGAATACACTACCTCCCGCCACAGTCTCAAGTTAGGTATCGTATTTTTCCTTTGTGTGGCTGTTTGGTACTTAGGGACATAATATATGGTACTTTCCCTAATACTTTCCTCAGTCCCATACTTACGGTACTTTCCCCTGACAGTACTTTCCTCAGTACAATAGTTGCGGTACTTTCCCCTAACAATACTTTCTTAATTGCGATACTCCCCAAACACAATATTCTCCTCAGTACGATTTTTACGGTACTTTCTCCTAACAGAATACTTCCCTCAATACCATATTTTCCCAGTGTGTGTGTGTGTGTGTGTGTGTGTGTGTGTGTGTGTGTGTGTGTGTGTGTGGAGTAAGGTAATATTTTTCCTTTGATATTTTTCCTCCTCCTCTTTATCAGTTCTTGATGCGGCACTTCCCCCTAATGCTGGGTACTTTCTGACGCGTTTGAGTACTTTCCTTTTGTATGTGCTGTTTGCGTAAGGACTTTCCTGGGTTAAATTTATTCTCGGTCGCTGTCTCCCCCCTTCAGATATAATCCAGGACTTTTGCCATAAGACTTTGCTGACTACAATTTAAGACTTTGTAAACTGTACTAGAAATCTGTCTATCTGCCTGTCTACCTATCTGTGTCTATTTTGGTCTATCTATCCATGTATCTGTCTGTCCGTCTTTCTGTCTGTCTATATGTTTATCTATTTGTATCTGCCTATTCATCTATCTGTCAGTCTGTATCCATCTGTGTATCTGTCTGTCAGTCTATCTATCTATCTGTCTATTTGTCTATCCCTCTCTCTATCTAAGGAAAGGGAGAGGGGCGATATATATAACTCTAAAATGCATCAAGATGGAAGTTGAAGGACATGTACGAAGTGTGAAGTAGACGCAGTGGAATAATTAACACACTTTTGTCCCCGATTGCACATTACAGAGAAGCTGCATTGGTAGTAATTTCGTCTTCCTTTCTGTGTCTGCCCTTAGTCTAGGCGTCGAAACTAAAGCTATTACAGAAGGTTACGTGGGTGCTGGTTGTATGTCCTTTCAAATGTTAGCATACGTTCTCCTTTGGTTCAGATGTATACAGACTTAAACATAATCATTGCAGTACTTCGACGTTCCTTTGTACCCCTCGCTATAGATATCTCCTCCCCATTCGTACATCGCCAGCATAGGGAAGGATTCGTAGCAGCTGCTACTCTCCTTTTCCCTTACACCCTCGCCTCACCTGTCACACACACACACACACACACACCTCTCACTACATCATCACTTTTACTCCTTACACCATTTTCACCTCCATTTCCACTCCTCCACTTTATCTTCCCACATTCCAACCTCGCTTCCTCATTCTTCACCTCCTCACCCTTGCACCCTGCTTTCCCAGACTCTAACCTCACCCTATCTGTCACCCTGCGCACATCCACACCCTGACTTACATCTCACATCTCCATTGCATCTTCCCTTACTCTTGACTTCGCCTCTCCACGTTTCACCTCTTCAGTTCTGCTCATTTTCATCATCTTAATCTCGTCTCATCCTTATCTCACCTACCCACACTCTATCCTCGCCCTCCTACCTCTCCTGTTCACTAACCCACATCTTCATATCATTTCCCACAGACTCTCTTCATCTCGCCTCACTCGCCTTCGCCTCTTCAATCCATCACCTTCTCAGTCTTGCACCTTTCAACCCCATACGCACACATGGTCATCTCCCCACCTTTTCGTATACCTTGACCCCTCCCGTCCCCCACCCTCACAACCCCGACGTCCTCCCCCCCAGCAGCTATATACCCTCACTTCTACCTCGTCTCTTTTATTTTTCACTTTCTACTTCTTTTTCTTTTTTTAACACTAGACACTCATTTCCCCTCCCCCTCCTCCACCGTACTCCATCCCATCTTCGCTTCCCCCTCTCCTCCTCCTCCCAACCCCGTCCGCTCCTATCACCTCCTCCCCCTACACTCATCCCCCTCTCCCTCTCACTGCCTCTCCCCCTACTCCCCTTTCCCACAATCCCCTTTCTTACTCTCTTTAAAAGCCTTGCCATTGTTCTCCCCCAATCAGTACTCCATCACCCCACTCCCCCTCAAATGACCCTTTTCCGCTCAGTAGACTCTCTCTCTCTCTCTCTCTCTCTCTCTCTCTCTCTCTCTCTCTCTCTCTCTCTCTCTCACGTACACATACAGGAAGTGAGAGAGAGAGAGAGCTAGAGTTGGGAGGGTGTAAGTTTTAATCCTTTCAGTGCTCTATACGTGCTACTTACTGAGAGAGAGAGAGAGAGAGAGAGAGAGAGAGAGAGAGAGAGACAGACAGACAGACAGACAGACAGACAGACAAACAGAGAGAGAGAGAGAGAGAGAGAATATTTTGGCCATTTCGGTAGTGAGATACTGTATTTTTTCCAACTTTTTTTAATTTTTTTGTTTACATCATGAAGATAACTTTTCCTAATGAAAGTCTTAAACGTAATCTATTAACACCTTCATTACGACGGTCTCATATTTTATCCTTTCAGCCCCCAAGAGCTGTATAAGTAAATAGTTCACCTATTTTTCTTCATCGATCCCGTGTCTTGGATTCGAACCCAAAGCCGCAGTGGAGATTGAATATGAATGCGCTTACCCTGAGTACAATCGACCAGAAAAAACATCACACACTTGGAAATCGATGGTTGGGAATATGAAGGAGTTTAGGACACGCACATAAATCTCTTAACCCATTGCCTTAAAAAATACCTATCCATGTATCTATAGCCCGACGCCGTATTCCTGCAAAGGATGGCCACAGACAAAACGCCTCCAAATCGATCTGTCACCCACCATTTGACTGCCCTCTATCTGTCTATCTGTCTGTATATCTATCTATCCATCTATCAGTCGCTGTCTATCTATTTCCATCTGCCTGTGTGACGATTTATGCGATTTCAAGTTGTAATAGGTACCAAGGACAATATTTGCACTTATAATTACAGGGTGCCCCAAAAGTCACAATACTTCGTCGCGTTTCTGTATATGTGCGGTAAGATGGGCGATACTTTTTGGGTTGACTGTAAGACCATATGCTTGTTTTCTCAACCCTGTCTGTTCTTATCCACGACATATATGTAGAGATACATTTGTTAACATCTCGTTCCAACACTTCTGCGAAAGGGCGAAATTCTGGGCCAAGTTAGTGTTAAATGGGTATAGTTTTCATTTACAGTACTAGAATAGGATACTGTGGTCCTTAATTGTCCCGATTTTTACATATATCACTTTACAGATGCCCCATTCGTACTTTACCAGCATTGGGAAGTTTTAATTGTGGCTGTCACTCATGGAAGTCGAACCCAGCAGAATACTTAATGAATTGTTGCAGTATAGTTAGTTACCGCTAAACGATTTTAGTGTAAAGGCAGACCTCTCATTGTGAAGGAGTGAAGGGATACATTATATAGGAAGATTGCAGATTAAGTATTGGTAGATTAATAAGACGTGGGAAGGAATGGAAGTGATAAGGGGTAATAGATGCCAAGGGAGGGAGGGAGAAAGAGTAAAAAGTGATTGAGATTTAACTCTTATATGCAGAAAGCGTCATATTTATTTTATTATTGTAGTTAATAGACGATTTTAGATATTTTAGTAAGTCTCCTGGTAGTAGCTCAGTGGTTAGTAGAGAGAGAGAGAGAGAGAATCATCCCAAAGTCAGATGAAATACATAGCGGAAAAATCGATGCCTCTGAAATACGTAGCAACAAAGGTACGGTAGGATTTTCTCTTCATTTCGCCAGCTGTCAGTTTTATTCAGACAAAACTGGAAAGATAGTTATTTCTTTTACTACGAAGCTGTCTGTCCATTAAAGCCAGGGTTCGAATTTTGGTGCAGGGAGTTAACGCACTAGACTAAGGTGTTTTTCTACCCATCCTGATCTGGTATTTAAAATGAGTACGTAGGGTAACACTTGGGCGAGGTAATTATGGTAACCTGGATGAGAGAGAGAGAGAGAGAATATCCCGCCACAAGCTCGAAGGTCTAAGATGCGGAGATGAGCACCGCGGATAAACGCCCCGTGACGACTGCTCGCACCTTTTTATCATTAATAAAATGTAACATCTTGAATAATATTTCTTAAAGTAGAATGGATGTGGAAGATGTGCAGGCTGGCCTGGGAGGAAGGTAGAGTCCCGGAGGATTGGAAGTCAGGTATAATTATTCCTTTGTACAAAGGAAAAGGGGAAAAAGAAGTATGTGGTAATCACAGGGGCATTTGTCTTCTTAGTATAATAGGAAAAGTGTATGGTAGGATACTTATTGACTGAGTTAGAGAAAGAACAGAGAAATTAGTTGGAGAAGAACAGGGAGGCTTTAGGAAGGGAAGGGGTTGTGTAGATCAGATATTCATTCTTAGATGTTTAGTGGAAAAGTTTCTAGAGAAGGGAAAGAAGTTGTATGCGGCTTTCATGGATTTGGAGAAAGCATATGACAGGGTGGATAGACAAGGATTGTGGAAAATATTAAGAATATATGGAGTAGATGGAAAGTTGTTTTTAAATCTGTGAAGAGTATGTATGATGGTGCTAAGGCTGCAGTGCGTGTGGATGGTGAACTAAGTGAATTTTTCTCTTTGGAGGTTGGGTTGAAACAGGGATGTGTCATGTCTCCATGGTTGTTCAATCTGTTCATGGATGGGGTAATAAAAGAGGTACAAGGTAGGGTAGTGGATGTTGGAGTGGCCCTGGTGAGAGAGGATAGTGTTTGGAAACTCCCTGTACTGTTGTTTGCAGATGATACTGTGTTGTTGAGTGAAGACGAAGGGGAGCTGCAAGGCTTGGTAGATGAGTTTGGGAGAGTGTGTAAGAAACGGAATCTAAATGTGAATGTAGGGAAGAGTAAAGTGATGGTCTTTGAGAGAGGTGAAGTCAGTGAATGTACAGCGAGGTTGGATGGTGAAGAATTAGAAAATGTGAGTACATTTAAGTACTTGGGTAGTGTGATGAGTAAGGATGGAGGTTTGGAGGGTGAAGTACTTGAAAGGGTACAGCAGGGAAGAAAGGTTGCTGGTTCTTTGAAAGCAGTGATAAGAAACAGGGAAGTGAGTATGGAAGTGAAAAAGTTACTACATGACAGTATTGTGATACCAACTCTAACGTACGGAAGTGAAGCTTGGACGTTGTTGGAAGGACACAAGTCAAGAGTGAGAGCAGTGGAAATGAGTTATTTAAGAGGAGCCTGTGGAGTCACATGGAGAGACATGCTGACGAATGAGGATATAAAGGAGCGTTGTGGTGTGGATGTGGATGTGATAGGAAATGTTATGAGGAACACACTGAGGTGGTTTGGCCATGTGGAGAGGATGGAGGGTGAAAGACTGACGAAGAGAGTGTATGTGAGTGAGGTGGAGGGGGAAAGAGGGAGGGGGAGGCCGAGGATGAGATGGAGGGATGGGGTGGAGAGGTATATGAGAGAGGGGGGTTTGAGTTGGGAGCAGGGCAGTGAAATGGCGGGTGACAGGACGACGTGGAGGCGATTTGTTTGTGGCCACCCCAAACGGGATTGAGGCGTCTGGCAATAGATAGATAGAATAAAGGAGCCAGGACATAAGTTGAGCGAAATGAAAAATACATACAGGTAATCTGATTCAGGTGGCTTAGAGGGAACAGAAAGTGAGGCGAATGAGTGATAACCGAGAAGGAAACAAGATTAGGTGGGAAGCTGAGAAAGGAACAAGGAAGTTGGAGGAGAAAGAGGAATGAATAAAGATGAGGGGGAAGAGGAAGGATTAGGGACACCAAGATAGTAATGGCAAAAATGGACGACAGAATTCCACCCAGTTTAACACTTTAGCTGCCACGGTCGCGCTTGGGTATTTTGTTTGGGCTAAAGACATTATTTTTATTAAGGACCACGCGAAACACCTATCATTTGAGTGGTAGAATTTTCATCAGCTTAACAAAATCGTCCTGTGTTGCCTAGAGTTGTTGGTATTCTGAAACGTGAACCCGGTGGACTGCTGGCTAAAATTTCCTCTCTCTAGTCCATCCTCCTTTCTGGGTTTAGGGATCGAGATGAATGTTTGTATAACTGGACTGTGAAGACTGTGGTAGATAGATAGATACCGGTAGTCAGTCCAAAAGTATACTGGTGTCATTTGCCATCTGTAAGTGTATATCCCAATGTCTGCTTAATTTTCCCTGTCCTCTGTCTATCTCCCACTGGCGGATCACAGGTGTCTTCCGCTTACATATTCACCGCCACCATTTCCACCGAAGCACCTGGAATTCTTACCTGCCCCAAGTGCACTATTAAATTAAGTAGCCTCATACTACCTGTTTTAAGTCAGGTGGTGGCCCCGTTGCCTTCCCCTCTTCTCCCTCTCCTTTTTATTTGTCGTCCCTCTTCCCCTTCCTCACCTGCCTCATTTGTTTTGTCTTTCCCTTCCTTCCTCATTTCTCATCCCTCTTCCCTCCTCCCCTAATTTCTCTTCCCTCTTCTCTTCTCCCCTTATTTCTCTTCTCTCTTCCTTCTCCCATCCTTCCACCATTTCTCATTTCTTTCCTTCCCTTCATTCTCCCCTCTTAACTCTCCCCCGACCTGATTTATTCCCCGCCTTCCTCCCCGCTAGCTTTTTTCTCTCCCTGTGCCTCTCCACTGCTTCATTTCTCTCTTTTCCCTTCTACCCTCCATCATTTCACTCTCCTGTTCGTTTTTTCATTGCTTATTCCCACTTTCCTTCGCCCTCGCTCTGTTTTCACTTCTTTCTGTACCTTTCATCTTCCCCTTTCAGCCTTTTTCTTCTCAGTCTTCCTCTCCTTCAGTTATCATTCTCTCTCCATGTTACTCTCTTCCTCTTTCTATTACCTCATATAGCTCTTCCCCTTTTCTTGCGTCGTTTTACAATCTATCTGTTTATATTAACGTCAATTGTCCCTTTATGTCCACAATCATCCTTCGCATTCCCTTTCTTTTTTTCCTTCACCCATATACTATTTTTTACACGTTTTAAATTCATGTTATATTGAGATGATTTTGTTCACTTCAGTTTTTTTTCGAAGTGGAAGGGTTAGATATAGTCTTCAGTAACTATATCAGTATTAAGGGTCTTTCCTAGAGGTATTAAAGTTGTCTGATGGTAGGAAAATTAACATGAAATAACAAAGTCGCCCGTCTACTGTACTGAGAGTGTTAAAGCGTCATTTTTCCTTTGCAGCTACTCTTCTCCGCCCAGTCCATCGTCCTCTCCTACCACACTCTCCCCTTTCTCCCTTCTCCCCCCCCCCCTTCTTCCCTCTTTTCTCACCTCTCCAACTCCCGACTCTCCTCCTCATCACTTCCTCATTTTTCCACAGGCCTTCTTCCTCCCATTTATCCCTGCTCCTCTTCCCTTTTCCATACCCTCCCTTCCTTCAGTCATTCCTTCACCTCCCTCGTCTCTTCCTTATTCCTCAACACGATCATTCCTCCAGCATTTATTTCTTTCCCTTCCCTACTTCCCTTCAACCTGCTCCACTTCTCTCTTTTTCCTTCCCCCCTCCCCTCTCCTCCCCTCCCCAGCTTCCCCCAGTGTAATGTAAGCCAATATCAACCCTTTTTTCACCTGCAATTAAGGCGAACGTGTGGACCTCACCTG
>NC_137020.1:25193962-25228962 GCF_032717465.1 Coenobita brevimanus
TCCTTTTCTTGTTTCCCCTCTCAAAGCTAAACCCATTTTACTACCTCCTCCAGTTCCCTCTTCTCCCCACATCTCTCCCTTCTCACTTTCCCTTCTTTCCTCTCTCCATTTCCACTTTCACTTCCTCCTCCCTTCTTTCCTCTCTCTATTTCCACTTTCACTTCCTCCTCCCTTCTTTCCTCTACACCTGTCCCTCATCCTACCTCCCATTTTCCTCCCCTCCTTCCCACCATAACACATCTTCCTTCTCTTTCCCCCTTCTCACTTCCTCTCTCTCCCATTTACTTCCGCCATCCTTTCCCCTGTCTTTTCCACACTCCCTACCTACCTTACCCCTCCTCCTGTTTCCCACATCTTCTCCCCTCTCCCATGTGTCCCTCCCTCTCTCATATGCCCCCTTCCTCCCTCCTCTCAGCCTTCCCTCTCCTCCTCCCACCTACTTTTCTCGTTCCTATCTAATCTCCTTTATGCTTTCCACTCCCCGTCTCTTTCCCTCTCCCTGTCATTCCTCTCCCTCCCTCCGTCCCCTCATCCTTTCTATGTTAATCTTCCTACTTCTTCCACTCACCTTTTCTCTCCCTCTGTGCTTTCTCTCTCTCTCTCTCTCTCTCTCTCTCTCTCTCTCTCTCTCTCTCTCTCTCTCTCTCTCTCTCTCTCTCACCCTCCTCTTCTTCCTTTTCCCGCTGTCACCTTAATATCCCTGTCCTTTCGCTCCCTGCCCTCGTCTTCCACCTCACCTGTATTATTTTTCGTTCTTCCCTGCACAAATACGTATTCTTCACCTCCCATTCGCACTCCATCCCTTCTCTTTCTCGTATACGTTCTGTCTACTTTCCCACCTTCCCTACCTTTCCCTACCTCCGTTTCTTCCCTCCCTCCTCCCCACCTTACAACCTCTCCCTTTTCTCCCCCTCTTCCTTTTCCCATCCCTCTCATCTCCACCCTTTTTTGTACTCTAACCGCTCGCTCACTCTCTTCCCCTCTCTGTCTCCCTTCCCACTCCCCCTTCTCCCTTCCCCCTCACCCCTCTCCTTCCCCTTCCTTCCCCCCTTCCTTCTCCTTCCTCCCCCCCTTCCTTCTCACTCCACTGCCTCTCCATCTTCCATTACTCTTCATCCTCCTTCCCTCTCATCTCCACTCTCCATTAATCACCGCCCTCTCTTGGATTATGAATTTATAATCAGGTAATTTTCTTGCTGCACCTTCGTCGTGATTAATATTTCTTCAGGTGAGGGGAGCGAAGGGTGCGAAGATGGGAGGAGGTTAGTTTGAAGAAGTTGGTAGGTGGAAAGGTTTGAGAGAGAGAGAGAGAGAGAGGAGGGGGGGGAGTGCGAATGCTGAAATGTAAGATAAATAAAAAAGGTGTGTGGATAGGTTAATTGTAAGTGCTAGGAACGTAGAGAGAGGGAGAGAGAGAGAGAGAGACTCAAGGAATTAACGAGAGCTTAAAAGATGAATCACATCATGACGCTGAGTAAGATGGAGTGTGTGATCAGTCTTGGAGAGAGATAGAGAGAGATTCAAACCTTTCTCATTTATCCAGCGTCTAAATTCTAAATCTTAAATATCTTTGTCCTATGGCTGTTGAATGATGATGATGTTGATAATGATATAACGAAATTAGGCTGTCATCTGTTTAATATATATATGGATGGGGTTGTAAAGGAGGTACAAGGTAGGGCAGTGGATGTGGGGGTGGCCCTAATGAATGAGGGTGAGATTTGGAAGCTTCCGGTGTTGCTGTTTGCTGATGATACAGTATTGTTGAGTGAAGATGAATGGGAGTTGCAAGGTTTGGTGAATGAATTTGGGACAGTGTGTAGGAGGAGGAAGCTGAAAGTTAATGTAAACAAAAGTAAAGTTATGGTGTTTGAGAGGAATGAAGTCACAGAGTGTGTAGTGAGGTTGGATGGTGAGGATATGGAGAATGTGAGTGCATTCAAGTACTTGGGTAGTGTGATGAGTAAGGATGGAACTTTGGGGGATGAAGTACGTGAAAGGGTACAGCAGGGAAGGAAGGTTGTTGGCACACTGAAAGCAGTGATGAGAAATAGGGAGGTGAGTATGGAAGTTAAGAAGTCACTGCATGATGGTATTGTGATCCCTACCCTGACGTATGGAAGCGAGGCGTGGACCTTGCAAGAGGGGAACAAGTCGAGAGTGAGAGCAGTGGAAATGAGTTACTTGAGAGGAGCATGTGGAGTGACGTGGAGGGACAGGTTGACGAATGAAGAAGTGAAGGAACGTTGTGGGGTAGATGTGGATGTGGTTGAAAAGATTAGGAGAAATACACTGAGGTGGTTTGGACATGTGGAGAGGATGGAGAATGAAAGACTGACTAAGAGGGTGTATGTAGGTGAGGTGGAGGGAGGGAGAGGGAGGGGTAGACCGAGGATGAGGTGGAGGGATGGAGTTGAGAGGTATATGAGGGAGGGGGGGGGTGAGTTGGGGGGAGGGGAGTCAGATGGTGGGTGACAGAGTGACTTGGAGGCGTTTAGTCTGCGGCCACCCTTTGCGGGATTAGGGCGTCGGGCTATAGATAGATAGATAGATAGGCTGTCATCTGTTGCCGTCTGTCTGTCTGTCTGTCTCTCTGTCTCTCTCTCTCTCTCTCTCTCTCTCTCTCTCTTTAACCAACCATAGTTTTTCCTTCCAATTCTAGTTTCCTTCCCTCACCTCAGGTCATGTATAGGGTTTGTGCTTTTTTTGTGGTGAACTCTGAGATAGCAGTTGTGAAAGGGGGGTTAGGGGATGTTAGTATGTGTTAGGAGGCGTTAGTATGTTAGGGGGTGTTAGTATGTGTTAGGAGGCATTAGTATGTTTGTGAAGGCGTTAGTAGGCTATGTGTTAGGAAGTGTTAGTACATGTTAGGAGACGTTAGTGTGTGTTGGGAAATGTTAGTATGTGTTAGGGGTGTTAGTATGTGTTAGGAGGCGTTAGTATGTGTCAGATGTTAGTATATGTTAGGCGTTAGTATGTGTTAGGAGGCGTTAGTATGTGTTAGATGATGTTAGTATGTGTTAGATGCTAGTATATGTTAGGTGTTAGTATGTGTCAAGAGGCGTTAGTATGTGTTAGATGGTGTTAGTATGTTAGGAGGCGTTAGTATGTGTTAGGAGGCGTTAGTATGTGTTAGGCGTCGTTAGTATGTGTTAGGAGGCGTTAGTATGTGTTAGGAGGCGTTAGTATGTGTAGGAGGTGTTAGTATGTGTTAGGAGGCGTTAGTGTGTGTTAGGAGGCGTTAGTGTGTGTTAGGAGGCGTTAGTGTGTGTTAGGAGGCGTCAGTGTGTGTTAAGTTGTTAGTATGTGTTAGGAGGTGTTAGTGTGTGTTGTTAGTATGTGTTAGGAGGTGTTAGAGAAGGACTTAACACACATACTTGGCTCGGAGTCTTGTGGTGTTCGGGAGCTTTTTGCACCTCCTTTTTATTGATTTATTTTGCACAGTTGCTCAGTTTCTTTTTTACATGTTACTTATTGCGTTTAATGATGGCTCTTTGTATACATGTCACTTACAGGAAGTTTTAAAAAGCCATGTGCAAAAACAAGTGGTTTGCTGTACCCTAATAGATAGATAGATAGATAGGTAGATAGATAGAAACCTGACCTAACCTTACCTAACCTAACTAGACCTGACCTAACTTTCCTTAACCTACCCTACAATACCCTGCCCAACACTGGCTTACCCTTTTCTCGTTCTTACAAGCGACCTGTGCCATTGCCTCAAGCCTGTATGTCTCTTTCTTATTTGACCTGCATCCGAACCTGGCATCTCGAGACAGCTTTCTCAGATTTTCAGGTTACGCCTTTAGAGTGATTTTACTGCCCAGAAAGTGTTAAATGACGGGCGCGGAATTATCAACCCCCCAAACATCTATTCAGTTATACATGTGTTCCGTTTTGCTTCCAAGGCGGTTTGGGTACGAGTCGAGTGTGGTTCGAACGTGCCTTCTGGTATGTTGGTTGAAGGAATATTGTCATATAATACAAGCCAGTACATTTATTTACATATTGGAAGGAAACATCGGGAAAGTCTAGCGTACCACGTGATATTTTTCTTTAACTCTGGGGAGACTTTAGTGGAATAATGTAATGTTATCAGACTCTTTACACCAGTGACTATAGACATTTGTGAATCCTTTCCACTTTTATCTGTACTTAGTTACTGTTAAGCATGTAATTTTCTGTACTAAAATTTAAAGTTTGACCTTAATACTATTATGGATAAGCCCTAAAACGCTTTCCTAACTGTCGCCATATGGAAACAGTGGAGATGAAGCAGGTATGGAAACAGTTGCGTTGCCAGTCACTCGCTGTAAGATGAATGAAAGCGTCTGGTATTAGTTGGAATTAGCTGATAGAGTTGTCCAGAGTATGAAGGGGTTTTTGGAGACTTTCTAACTTCGTCACTCCTGGAGGTTTGCCCATGATTAACCCATTCACATCGATTATATTTCTGTCGTTTATTCCTTCTCCCTCCAGACGATTTTTATTCATTTCCATATCATATTTTTTGGTTTACTCCTTCTCCCTCAAATCAGTTTTAAAATCATGAAAAGCTTGAAAACAGTGACGTGATAATTTTTATTAACCATCAGCAGCCAAATTTCTCTCCTTATGATCCTATAATGGTCTGAAGGTATAAAACATAGAAAAAATATGTATGAATCAGATTTGAGGGGTTGCCAAAAAAAATATTAGAGAGATAAGAAGAGGAGAATAAAGAGTAAGTCAGCGTTGTGAAGATGTTAAATTAAATCCACATTGTCACTTTTTGTCTCTTAATTATTGTTTGGCCAAAGGGGAGGCCATTAGGCATGTGTTCAATGATTCACACACACACACACACACACACACACACACACACACACACACACACACACACACACGAGAGAGAGAGAGAGAGAGAGAGAGAGAGAGAGAGAGAGAGAGAGAGAGAGAGAGCGTCGCTTTGGCAAGGCGCTGTTTGAATATTTCTTCATCCTTTACCCTCTCCTCCTCCTCCTCCTCCTCCTCCTCCTCCTCCTCTTCTTCTTCTTCTTCTTTATCATCATCTTCCTCAGAGTGAGAGAGAGAGAGAGAGAGAGAGAGCCAGTCGTGTTGGTGAGGCGCCGTTTGAATATTTCCTCCTCCTCCTCTTTTTCTCCTCCTCCTCTTCCTTCTTCTTCTTCTTCTTCTTCCTCAGAGAGAGAGAGAGAGTCAGTCGTGTTAGCGAGGCTCCGTTTGAATATTTCCTCCTCCTCCTCCTCCTCCTCCTCCTCCTCTTCCACCTCCTCCTCCTCTTCCACCTCCTCCTCCTCTTCCACCTCGTCTTCCTCCTCAATTTATTCGGTGCAAACAAAGCAATATAAGCACAGATTAGGATCTGCACAGATAACCCTGAGTTAACGGTCACTACTCTTACTTTCGACCTGTGATGGGCTGTGGATCACTGAGGGTCCCTGTTAGTCAAGTGACCACCATCGGGATTTTTTTAATGTACCAGGGGTCACTGCTTCAGGATGAAACTTGTGTACTGTCCCACATGGGAGAGTTCCTTGTCTCAGTGGAGTGAACGGAGCTATTGCCTGATTGACTGCTGCCTACCTAAAAAGCGCCAGGGAAGGTTGCCGCACCACCCCTAAACATCCACTCTGTGCATTGCACATCCACACTGTGCACTGTGCAGTCCCCTTTTATCTAAGACACCCGTCCTATATACTTTTCAGTCTCCCCAGCGCAAAGAAAGCAATATAAGCACAGATTAGGAGCTGCACAGATAACCCTGAGTTAACGGTCACTACTCTTACTTTCGACCTGTGATGGGCTGTGGATCACTGAGGGTCCCTGTTAGTCAAGTGACCACCATCGGGATTTTTAATGTACCAGGGGTCACTGCTTCAGGATGAAACTTGTGTACTTGTCCCACATGGGAGAGTTCCTTGTCTCAGTGGAGCAAACGGAGCTAGGGCCTGATTGACTGCTGCCTACCTTAAAAGCGCCAGGCAAGGCTGCTGCACCACCCTAAACATCCACACTGTGCAGTGTGTAGCTTCCACGTTATGTCCACAGACTTCCCATTAACTCAATGTAACTGGTTTATAATGTCATGCCGTAACTATTATTTTATTTGTTTACTTTCTCTTTCAGGTTACTCTATCGGGTAGCTTATAGATAAAGTATTATAGAATGTGACTTTTCCTTTCCAGTGTTTCCTATAAAATTTCCATGTCAGTTTTTCCATGCTGCATGGTGGTTTTTCTCACTTTTTCCTGGAGGGTTTGGTGGTGGGGGGAGCCTTCTTGCTTTCCTATCCTTATCCTTCAACATGTAGAGTTAGATCTTGTAGTCATAGTTTTCTCTAACAAGCAGCCTCGAAAGGACCATAAGGTCTGTTGCTGTTTGCTTTCCTGTGTAATCCTGTGTAATCCTCCTCCTCCTCCTCCTCTTCTTCCACCTCCTCCTCCTCCACCTCCTCCTCGCTCCTCCTCAGCGCCATCTTGAGATACACACGCATTAAAGCAGCTCCGCATATCCAAGTATTTCAACCACAAGCTTGAGTGAAGATCGGTTTGAAAGTGAATCAGATAAGTGTATAAGAGTCGTAGACATATTTCCCCCGTGTAAAGTATTTAAATAGATTTCATGTAAAAGTTTTAGAGCGGGTTAAAGGTGTAAAGCGTTCGCGTGTTCCTTTGTTTACATATACCGCCACCCTCCACTTCGTATTCCTGCCCTTTCCCGCCGTTATTTCTGGTCTCAGACATATTATAGTTTATTTTCCCGCAGATCAAGGTCAGTTAGAACGATATCTAACAAACAGATTATCTTTTCTCACTAGTACAGTAAATGGTGTAGTGAACCGAAAGTGTATTTACCTACCAGCTCTCTTTGTTTTTGTTCCCACTACCATCCTTGTACGTCTTACTTTAAAGTCTAACGTAACAAATACTAACTAAGTTGCTTGCTAGTTTAGTGCAAGTGAATAGCATTGTCTTCTGTATAGAGTAACAACTGTGTGATTGATGTTACACCAGTGAAATAGTTTTTGCACTACAAACCATTGTCCACTGAGTGAAGCTAGGTGTTTATTTTGATTTCTCCCCAACATTCCATTGTTATTTTCTTTTTCCTTTTTCTCCCAGTGAATCAGTTTATGGTGTACTTCCACAATACATGGTAAGCTAGATCATACCATAGCAAGTAAATTTTCTTTACATTTTACACAGTTCATGGTAAGTTAGGTTGTACCATAGGAAGCAGATTTTCTACTGTTTTTACACTGGTAAAAGAATTCATGTAGGTTGGCTTGTGCTACAGCAGGTGGATTTTCTATTCTTTTTATACTGTTAAAGGAAGATAGTATACAAAAAGTAAGTGAATCTCCCTAGAAATTCAATTTTTCATTAATAGAGTAAATTGTCCATTTTTAACAACATCCCTTAACCAGTTGTATATTATTTTTATTTTCAGTTGTTCACTGAGAGAAGCTAGGTTTTTATTTTGATTTTTTCCCCAACATTCCATTGTTATTTTTTTGTTTTGTTTTTGTTTTTCCTTTTTCTCCAGTGAATCAGTGTATGGTGTATTTCCACAATTCATGGTAAGCTAGATCATACCCTAGCAAGTAGATTCCCTTTTCATTTTACACAGTTCATGTTAAGGTAGGTTGTACCATAGCAAAGCAGATTTTCTGTTCCTCTTACACTGGTAAAAGAATCCATGTAGGTTGGATTGTGCCATAGCAGGTAGATTTTCTATTCTTTTTATACTGGTAAAGGAAGATAATATATAAAAAGTAAGTGAACCTCCCTAGAAATTCAATATCTCATATATAGAGTAAATTGACCATTTGTAACAACATCCATTAACCAGTTGTATACTATTTTTTATTTGTGTGGGATTGTGGAAATATTGCTGCAAAATGCCATCTACCCTAAAGGCCTGCCAGGAGTGTACTGGTTGCTTTGCGGCTCAGTATTTTTCAAATTACTTTTCGACGCCTGTGTGCAAACTATGCATCTTGAGAAAAGATCTAGAAAATGGTTTAGCTGAATCGCAGAGAAATTACAGGGAACTCAAGGCAGAGTTTGAGACACTGAAAGAGTTTGTAGTGGCAAATGTAGGAGTCAGCAACAGCACTCGAGAAGGAAGAAGCGTACAAACTGAGCTCGTACAAGCCCCCGCCCATCAGGCAGTCACAAATAATAGTGTATCAGTATCTTCCTCACCCAGCGATTCAGTACGTTCCTCGCCAAACGAAGTCCCCTTTACTATGGTAAGAAATGGCGCAAAACCCGGAAAAGATTCGAGGAAGCATCTTCCCATAACTACGTATAATCGCTACCAGATCCTTGCCGAAGCAGTAAATGAGACAGAAGAAACAAGGCTTATTGGGGACTCTATTGTACGCAGTCAGCTGGAGGAATTTTGTGGACGTGCCCCCATCAGCAGAAAGAGGTACTGTTTTCCAGGAGGTGGACTAAGTGATATCACAGAAGCCTGCGATGAGGTCACAAAAGACGCAAATGATCAAACTCTATACGTTATCCATGTTGGTACAAATGATCTGAAGCGCAGTAGATCAGAGGAATTGCTAGCAAAGTATCATGAAATGATCAAACGATTCAAAACTAAGTCCACAAATGTGATAATATCTGGTATACTCCCAAGGATCAAGGCAGAAAATAGTTTCTATGATAAGGCCTTCAGCACAAATAACCGGCTCAAATCTCTCTGCACGCAAGAGGGAGTCGACTTTGTCAATCTGTGGGACCAGTTTTATGAGCAACATACTCTATTCCAGAAAGATGGTCTCCATTTGAACTCAGTAGGAGCGGCACGGCTAGGTAGACTTCTACACGATAATGTTGCCCTCTTCAGATCAAAAAACGCGGCATGTCCAGGAACAGTAACCTTAACGTAAATACCCACAAAGTCAGATCACCAACTGTTCGGAACGGAATTAGAGTCTGCTATGCTAACGCACGTAGTCTACGTAACAAGTTTGAGGATTTAGAATCTCTAATTTACCTAGAAAATTATGACATCATTGGCATCACAGAGTCCTGGATTAACACATCTGACCGTGACTTTCTAGCGGAATACTCACTAACAGGGTACAATATTTTCAGCTGTGAGCGACCACATCGAGCTGGTGGCGGTGTTTTACTATATGTGAAAACTAGTCTCCATCCCCTTGTGCTATCCAAACCCAGTATTACCAACATAGATGCCAGTTATGTTCAGCTAAGTATTAATTCACACAAAATAAATATATGTCTCATCTATCGTCCGCCAGCACAGTCAACTGAGACAGATGAAAAACTTTATGATCAAATTGCGGAAATTTGTTGTCAAGAGGATAGCGTAATTTTTGGAGACTTTAATCTACCGGTAACAAAGTGGGGTGAACCACTGACAGCACACTCAGGACAAGAGCTTTATACGAATCTTCAGGAAAGCGCCCTTTCCCAACACGTAGAATACCCAACGAGAGGAAACAATATCCTAGACATCATCTTGACTACAAATGATAACCTAGTCAACAACGTTGAAATAGGACCTGAGTTTAGTTCCAGTGATCATCGAACTATACAGTTTAATATTACTACTGAAAAAGTAAAAGAAACGGAGAGCAAAGAAAAGGTCCCAGATTATCGTAGAGCTAATTTCAACAGGCTCAGAGCGCTACTTGCAACTGCAGATTGGAATCAAATGTCTGAAACCGATGACATAAACCAAGCATGGGAAATATTCACCGAAAAATTTAATGAAGTGGTAAAGTCATGTGTGCCACTACGTAACAGACGTCCAGCTGGAAATAGTAAACCAAAGTGGTGGTCCAGTGAAATAAAAAGTAACTTAATAGCCAAAAAACAGGCATACCATAAATATAAAGCTACACAAAATAATGATGATAAATTACAATACGATAATCTACGCCGCACATCGAAAAGACTTATTAAACAAAGCAAAAGAGCACTGGAGATCCACATTGCTAATACGTGCAAATCAAATCCTAAAGAATTTTACAGTTACATTAGAAAGAAAAAGGTTATGACTACATCAATAGGTCCTCTAGAAACAAACAATGGCAGACACACTGAAAATGAGGTCGAAATGGCAAACATTCTTAACGATTACTTTGCGTCTGTTTTTACAGTAGAAAACACCACCAGAAACCTACTGTTACCCACAAACCAAGCAAATAGCACAGTCCTTAGTAACTATGCTATCCATAATAATGATATCCTTTCAGCCATAAATAGTACGGACATAAACAAAACCCCTGGCCCCGATAAAATATCACCGAGAATTCTCAAAGAAGCAAAACATGAGTTACTGCTGCCACTCTCTGTCTTATTCAATAAATCATTAAGTACTGGGAAAGTTCCACACGAATGGAAACTAGCAAATGTAACACCAATTTTCAAAAAGGAAATGAGTCGCACCCAGGAAATTACAGACCAATCAGCTTAACATCAGTAGTGTGCAAGTTAATGGAAAAAATCATAAGAGATAAAATAGTTAATTATCTAGAAGAAAATAATATAATTAAAGACTCGCAACATGGATTCAGACATCGTCGTTCATGCTTAACTAACTTACTGGACTTCTTCCATGATGTTTACAAATCATACGATGACTCAAGAGCAGTAGATATAATTTACCTCGACTTTCAGAAAGCATTTGACACTGTCCCTCACAAGCGTCTCATGAGAAAAATAGAAGCACATGGAATAAAAAGGAAAGACGCTAAAATGGTTACAAGACTGGCTGTCAGACCGAAAACAGCGAGTTGTGATAAACGGAAAGGAATCCAAATGAGCGTAATGTGATCAGCGGCGTTCCCCAAGGCTCAGTACTTGGACCGATACTTTATTATCTATATAAATGACATTGATGAGGGTCTAAATTGTAAAGTATCCAAATTTGCAGATGATACTAAAATAACCAGTAAAGTCACTTCAAAATTACAGTGGCAGCAGTTACAAAATGACCTTAATACTTTAGCAAGCTGGGCAGAAAAATGGCAAATGAAATTCAACACAGAAAAATGTAAAGTACTTCATATTGGAAGTAACAATGTCCATGCAAATTACAAAATGAACAATATTCAGTTATCAAGTACAGACAGTGAAAAGGATCTTGGTGTGATAATATCAAATGACCTAAAACCAAGCAAGCAGTGTACCGATGCGGTAAAAATTGCAAACAAGCTAGTGGGTTTTATTGGAAGAACTTTCGAGTTTAAATCGGAAAAAGTCATACTTGCCTTGTACAACTCGCTAGTGCGCCCCATCTTGAGTATTGTGTGCAATTCTGGTCTCCGTACTACAGAAAGGACATTGAAAAATTAGAGAAAATTCAGCGAAGAATCACAAAAATGGTACCACGACTTAGAAACAAACCATATGAGGAACGCCTTGAAGAACTTAAATTATTTAGCCTAACGAAGCGCAGGTTAAGAGGGGACCTTATTGAAGTTTTCAAAATCATGAAGGGATATGACAACTTAGACATGAATAAATATTTTGATATAGACCGGTCGAGTCAAACCAGAAGTAATGGCTGCAAAATCATGGGAAAACGATTCCAATCCCACGAAGCAAAATACTTCTTCTTTAACAGAGTTGTAAATATCTGGAACAGATTACCCTCAGATACCGTGAACAGTATCTCAATTGAGACATTCAAAAACAAATTAGACAAGTATTTGCATGAAAATCCTCAGCTGACTCTTTTTCTGTCCGAATAACTTGCTTTTATAGCTACGGTACATGTAAGTTCATGCCCCCTTAGTCTACAAGACACCCGTAAACAATGTACCCGTACATAGTGTTGCGTCACGATATTATACATTTCCAATTTATTCGGTGCAAACAAAGCAATATAAGCACAGATTAGGATCTGCACAGATAACCCTGAGTTAACGGTCACTACTCTTACTTTCGACCTGTGATGGGCTGTGGATCACTGAGGGTCCCTGTTAGTCAAGTGACCACCATCGGGATTTTTTTTAATGTACCAGGGGTCACTGCTTCAGGATGAAACTTGTGTACTGTCCCACATGGGAGAGTTCCTTGTCTCAGTGGAGTGAACGGAGCTATTGCCTGATTGACTGCTGCCTACCTAAAAAGCGCCAGGGAAGGTTGCCGCACCACCCCTAAACATCCACTCTGTGCATTGCACATCCACACTGTGCACTGTGCAGTCCCCTTTTATCTGAGACACCCGTCCTATATACTTTTCAGTCTCCCCAGCGCAAAGAAAGCAATATAAGCACAGATTAGGAGCTGCACAGATAACCCTGAGTTAACAGTCACTACTCTTACTTTCGACCTGTGATGGGCTGTGGATCACTGAGGGTCCCTGTTAGTCAAGTGACCACCATCGGGATTTTAATGTACCAGGGGTCACTGCTTCAGGATGAAACTTGTGTACTTGTCCCACATGGGAGAGTTCCTTGTCTCAGTGGAGCAAACGGAGCTAGGGCCTGATTGACTGCTGCCTACCTTAAAAGCGCCAGGCAAGGCTGCTGCACCACCCCTAAACATCCACACTATGCAGTGTGTAGCTTCCACGTTATGTCCACAGACTTCCCATTAACTCAATGTAACTGGTTTATAATGTCATGCCGTAACTATTATTTTATTTGTTTACTTTCTCTTTCAGGTTACTCTATCGGGTAGCTTATAGATAAAGTATTATAGAATGTGACTTTTCCTTTCCAATGTTTCCTATAAAATTTCCATGTCAGTTTTTCCATGCTGCATGGTGGTTTTTCTCACTTTTTCCTGGAGGGTTTGGTGGTGGGGGGAGCCTTCTTGCTTTCCTATCCTTATCCTTCAACATGTAGAGTTAGATCTTGTAGTCATAGTTTTCTCTAACAAGCAGCCTCGAAAGGACCATAAGGTCTGTTGCTGTTTGCTTTCCTGTGTAATCCTGTGTAATCCTCCTCCTCCTCCTCCATTTTCCTTGTCTAGTTCTTCTCGTCATCGTCTCAATTTTTAGCAAAGCATCTTGACACGAGCGTTTCTGTTTATCTGCCAGCCCGTTTGTCTGTCTGTCTGTCTGTGTCTGTTTTCACTTTGCTGTTAAGATATTCCACTCTCTCTCTCTCTCTCTCTCTCTCTCTCTCCCCTTTTCCCTTTCCTCATTTCCTCTTCTGTTTTCCCCTCCTTCTTTGTCTCTGTCCTTCCTAACCCCCTCCTTCCTTCCAGCCTTCATCTCACTTCCATTTCTCTCTACCCCTCCTTTCTCCTTCTCCCTCTGCCCTACGTCTTTCTCTCCCCTCTCCATCTGTCTCCCGTCCATTTCTCTCCCCTCCCTCTCTTTCCCCTTCCTCTCTTTCCCCTCCCTCTCTCCCCTCCATCTCTCTCCCCTCCGTCTTTCTCCCCTCCGTCTTTCTCCCCTCCATCTCTCTCCCCTCCGTCTTTCTCCCTTCCCACGCCCCTCCCTTCTCTTGTCTCCTTGTTCCTTCTTTTCCCCTGATTTATTCTCTCCACCTTTTTTTCCCTCCTTGCACCACACTCACCTTTTTTTCCATTTCCTTTGGCTTTTCTCATGTGCCTTACTTTATTTACTTTTGTATTTAGCCTTATCTCTGTTCATCATATACAATTTCTCTCTTTTCGACGATGAGAGGCCGCTTCCCACTCAAAAATAATAATAATAATAATAATATAATAATAATAATAATAATAGTTTTTCGCCAGCAAGACCAGAACTGTTCGAGTTATTTTTTATTTTCTGTCTTCATACTATTTTTTTTTTTTCTTTTGCCTCTAGTCTTCTTATTTTCCTTTTTCATCTCCACCCTTTCTTTTCTTTGACGTCATAGATATTTGTAGCTCACTGCTTTACTAGGCCTCATCTCCAAATATTATTGTCTGTTGTTTTTTCACGCCTTTTCTTTTTTAATTTCCACAAAATTTTTTCTTTCCTCTTGACTTTTCTTATTTTCTTCCTGTGTTTCTTTTTTCTTCGTTTCTTTAAGGTCTTTAGCCTAATCTCTGCCGTCCTCGACCCCCTTACAATCTCTCTCTCTCTCTCTCTCTCTCTCTCTCTCTCTCTCTCTCTCTCTCTCTCTCTCTCTCTCTCTCTCTCTCGTTCCTTACCGTTGTGATCATATTTCCAATTCCTCTTGATTTTCATTGCGTGTGTGTGTGTGTGTGTGTGTGTGTGTGTGTGTGTGTGTGTGTGTGTGTGTGACATCGGAGTAACATGTAAATAATAAAGCCCTTTTATGCTTGTCTCCGCCGCCTTCAAGGGTGGACGCGCAAAAATAGCTCTTGTGTGGCTCGTGTTAAGGGTGATTTGTGTCGTTAGGGTCGTTATTGATGGCCGCTTCTGTGATTGATGCCGATCTTGTGTCATCGTTGTGCAGGGTTGAAAATAGACGCGAAAATTGATCCTGTTATTGATGGTAGGAAAGGTGAAGGTGAGAGAGAGAGAGAGAGGGGAGGAGTTAGTGAGCACAGCACTCCTTTTAATATTCTCTCTCTCTCTCTCTCTCTCTCTCTCTCTCCTTACCTTAGCTGAAATAGAGTTGTCTTGACGATGAGAGGGTTAAGATCCTTTATACATACGATCTAATCCCCCTCGTCACTCTAACATAATCCTACTTGATGGATGTACAAAAATAGCCCTTATATCATCCCTACATAAGGCTTAGCGTGTAGTAATTAGGGATGCAGGAAAAATCACCCCTATTACCGCAGTACAGAAGGATTAAAATTCAGGGAAATAATTCAACAAGACAGCTGCTCTATACCCCCTCAGCGTGGGGACTTTATTTATTTATTTAATTTATTTTTTCTCTTCCCAAACGATTTTTATTGATGGGGTTAATGTAGAATATCAAACCCCATCAGTTCGAAAAATCCCCCTAGTCTGAATAAAATCATCCGCTGGTAGGAATATGAAGCAAAATTCGTCATGGAATTGAAGAGGTTAAGGTCCAGACTGCCGTGATTTATGTGAAAAAAATCGTCCTTACATCATCCTTGACTAAGACTTAAATTGCCCTAATCTGTCTTAAGTCTTGTATATCAACCCATAGTTAGGTATTTTGACCCCTAAGCTGTCCTGACGTAAGACCCAAGTTCGTTTACTCCCGTGTGCCAGCAAAGACACATAGTGATCTGGGATAATAAACCTTGTTGTCATAGTTTGTAAAGGCTGTTATGCCCGACCTCCCCCATAGGGGCGCATCTGTTACAGGCCTAAGTACCCGCGTGACAAGGGAGAATGAGTCTTGAGAACTCGTATCATAGGTGTTTTAGTACCTTGCCCCCTCTCTCTCTCTCTCTCTCTCTCTCTCTCTCTCTCTCTCTCTCTCTCTCTCTCTGTCTCTCTCTCTCTCTATTTATTGATTTATTAGATTTTAATTCTATCTATAAATCTGTTTCTTTATGCTGCATTATGTGAGAGGTAGACAAAAAGGTATCTATAACCTCTCCCTAATCAGTAAGGACCCCCTCTTACAACGACACACAGCCCTCCCTTACACCCCTCATCTCTCCACCTCGTTCCCTGTCACCTTCTCTTACTCCTCTCACCCACCTCTTTCTCACACACCCTCTAAGTCAGCCTCTCACGCTGCGTTTGTTCCGGATAGCCAGGCGTCATCATAGTTTTTTTTTTTTTTTTTTTTCAACATCGACACCACTCCTCACGTCTCCATTCATCCGTCCATCTATTGCAAAGCGCGCGTACACACACACACACACACACACACACACACACACACACACACACACACACACACACACACACACACACACACACACACACACACACACACACACACACACACACACACACAACCATAGCACTACACCACACATTACCCTACCTTACCCTATATAACACTGGACCACACTATACTAATCCTTTCATTCATAAATCTCTCGCTTCATGTCACAGCATACACGAACAGCGTATCACTACAGTAGATCATATGAGCCGTATTAATACCACGGGAAATTTCGTAACTCCTGCTGCTGAGCGATTGATTTTGCCGTTTTTAATATCCTCCTGCAGGTTACCGGTGCGAATAACGTCGATAGAATGGCATAAATAAGAGAAAATGATAAATATAAAAGAAAAATATAATGATCATAGAAAACAGTGTTAAGGTGTAATCAACAGAATAAACCACAAAAGAGGAGGGGCTGAGAAGATTTATTCCAAGGAGAGTACAGTTCTACACGGTGACCTTACGTACAACTACGATTACTGGAGAGAGAAAGGAACTACACTGCACTACCTTATGGGATAATATGGGGTCCTTCTGGCAAAGTAATGATACCTGATGTTAATTCAAAAACGCGAACTGCATAAATATTACCTGTAAGACTACGAGACATTAAAACATCTAAAAGACAATTCAGTGCGGTCCTTTTGCTATCGAGATTTTTTTTCTTCCTACAGACTTAAAACGTGAAGGATTCAATATTGCATCATTAACCATTTCACCAAAGCGACATAAATCGGTGAGATATTAACCCTTTCAGGACGGCGATGTCGTTCATATATTATTGTTGCTACCTCGATTTTTTTTACTTCGTTCTTTTTAAAACAATCAGATATAGCCATCATTAACCATTTTACCATTCCATTAAGGGACACTCCTGAGCTGAACATAATCGTCTTTAACAGCCTCTCTTGGCCTTTTTTTTTTTTTTTTTTTCTGTCTCCAGATGATTATATTCAGCTTTGGGAACACTCTTTGAACTTGAGGTGTTAGATATAGCTTTTGTTAACTCCTTTATTACGAGGTCAGGTCTCCTGCAATAATTAATTGTTTAGCGTTAGCAAGGAAAATGAAAAACACGTCCTCGAACTGAAGATTTTTAAGAGAAATTACCTTATTGAAGACGTTAGTATAAATCATTACAGCTCCCAGAGAATGACCTAACATCACTAAATTGCATTGCTCTTTCGCACATCACGATCCGAAGATGTTTAAGACACGTTGCCGTATCGAAGGGGTCAGTAGTGATAATTACAACCCCAAGAGAACAACAGAACGTCACTAAATTGCTTTGTTATTACGTACATCACAGTCCTCATAACCTCCCACATTGCATAGTATTAGGAGACCCCGGAGAGATATCGTCCTAACTTTTTATTGTTTCGCTATTACTTTTTATCACCAGGGTGCTAAGTTTCACCGTGATAGATCCCAGAGGCTTCTCCTGTGTTTATTCTCCGGGAAATTGTTATGGCCTGAATGTGGGTCGTGTGGCAGCCCTGGTACCTGCATATTATCTGGGTTTGATGTATTGCCTGGGGAACTTGTTATGGTAAGGGGTGCGGGGAATGGCTGTGTGGTTTAGATGACAGTATATCACCTCACCGTGTCATATCTCACACATACTTCATACTGCCACATCTCATACACACCTCCTCCCACTGCCATACCTTACACTACCACACGCCACACACATCGCACACTGCCTTACTTCACACTACCACACCCCACACTACCACATTTCACACTTGCAGTTGTTATATTTTACACTGTCTCACCTCACACCACCATACATCACACTGCCAAGCCTCTCACTGCCACATATCACGCTAACATACTTCACATACACTTCACACTGCCATAACTCGTACGCATTTCACACTGCCACAAAATCACCTGCACATATTCTGGTGGTTTGGGTTAGATGTATGGTGTAGGGAATCTTTATGGCACGAGTTATTAGAGAAGTCTTTGTTGTATATGTCAGTTTCGCGCGTCTTACACACCTCAAATTATCACATCACACACTACCACACCTTACAAGCATGTCGCACCATCACCCTTTACGCACAGCATGCACTGTCATATCTCACACTTCCACAGTTCACACTTTTTAACACACTGCACACGCTGGCACACTTTACAAATATCTTGCAGTGCCATACCACACACTGCCACATTTGATGCCACACCTTTATTACATCTTGCCCTGCCATACCTCGCACCACCACACTTCACACTCCCTCACCTCAAGCACGTCTCACTGCCACATCTTACACACATCTTGCCCTGCCATATCTCACACTATCGCACTTCATACTTCCTGACCTCTCCCATGTCTCACATTGCCACACTTTACACACATAGGTCAGGTTCATTTATTAAACTCATACGCGAAAGGTCAAGCTCAGAAGAAAATACCTCTCTCTCTCTCTCTCTCTTTCTCTCTCTCTCTCTCTCTCTCTCTCTCTCTCTCTCTCTCTCTCTCTCTCTCTCTCTCGGGAACGTGGTAGTTAAGAACTTTGAATGGCTCTCGTGTGTCATAAGTTGTCAGCGTTGTTCAGTGTTGTTCCTCAGTTTATCATGTAAGAGTATGTCCAGTTCTTCTCAAGGTACACAACATCTTTAACCCCTTCAGTTCGATTACGCAGTGTGTGTGTGTGTGTGTGTGTGTGTGTGTGTGTGTGTGTGTGTGTGCTTTCTATCCCAGACGATCTTATAACGTCGAGGAGAAATTTCGTAGTGAAGAATTATTGAAGGCACCATTCAACCTTTCCATTTTAGAAAGTCTCCCCTAAATTAAAGAAAATTGTTTATATACCAAAAATAAGATGTAAAAAGACGTCGCCGAACTGAAAGGATTATTGTTACCGTAAATATTTCCTATTTGTATTCCTCGTCGTTCTGATAAAGGGCAGTATTCACTTGAGGTTAGGAAGCATAGTAACACCTCTTCCTTACCGGTTTATTTCTGATTCTGATTCATTATTCTTGTGTGTTATTCATGCGAACTGGCGACATGAAAAAGAGATAAACAAAAAAAGAGGGTAAGTGGGTAGTATGGAAAATAAATCGCTTAGGAAAATGTGCTAGGGGAGACTTACTTAACAGGAGAGGTTAGATAATTATGGTATGCAGTAACAGGAGGCTTACATAACAGGAGAGATTAGATTACAGCCACCATTAAAACATTTAGCATAAGAGATCTTTCCTAAATTGTGGAAAAAAGTCTGGAGATGGTAATATTAACCTCAAAAATACATCATCTCATTCAGGGGGATTTATATGTCAGGTGGTCCATCCTACCTATAACTTAACCACATTTTCCGAGCATTTTCGTGACTGCTGATGCGTAGGCGGAGATACAAGCAGTGCAATACCTCGATACTCTGCCCTTTCCCCCTCTAGGCGCTTGTATTAATGTCAGAATATTATATCAACACGGCGAAATCCAGATATCCCAGCACAGAGCCCCCAGACAGTCTCCATTACATTATGCAGGGATTACATAAACACTCTGGCCACCTTCCTAGCAGTGTGCCCTGTCCAAATATTGAAATCAAGCGTAAGACCGTATATAAGGCTGGCTTCTGTTTCTACTCTTTATTTAGGCTTTATTACTAACTGTTGTCCTCTTATATTTGGATTGTAAAATAATCGTCCGTCTTGATGTCGAAAGAAAGTAGAACAGTTAGTGTTTTTTTTTTTCACAGTTTTGTCATGTTCATCCTATATTTACCTCCCCCTCCTCCTCCTCCTCCTTTCTTTTCCCGTTAGTAGAGGTAGACATAATTAAGTTAGGGTTGTAATTTTGGTAGTTCTGATGATGGAGGGCCTAATACATCAGCTTCATATACTCTCTCTCTCTCTCCCTCTCTCTCTCTCTCTCTCTCTCCGCCGTCGCAATAAATATTGCTGTGTTGCTTCCTTTGTCTTGACGTACGGCTCTGCAACACAACACTCCCGGCTTTGTTTTGATTGTCACGCAGGTAATGGTGTTGTTTTGATTGTTTTGGCACTTTATTTGTCTTTCACTTTGTTTTGATTGTTGTATTTAGTGTTTTGTGTCTTTGTTTTGTCGGACAAGACAAATGGTTTCCTGTAAGCCAAGAAACCATTTACAACGCTGGGTGGTAACCATATAACCAAACCATACGTGCTCCCTACGTGTCAAGTGTATTGGTGGAGGGTTAGTGCCCCTCCCTGTAAAACAAATAACTCAGAGTCAAATGGCCACCCCATTGGGATTATGGCGTCTGGCAGTAGATAGATAGATAGATAGTTTTGTCGGATGGTTTGATTGGTGATCGTATTTTGTACAGTGAATGGCTTGTTTTGAAAGTAAAGTGTGCTCTCTCTCTCTCTCTCTCTCTCTCTCTCTCTCTCTCTCTCTCTCTCTCTCTCTCTCTCTCTCTCTCTTCTATTTTCTAGCCTAGCCCCGAACCCTTACGCTTTTGATAAGGCAGTAAAGGACCGGATGTAATAAAGTCATGTCGTAAAGCATCCTCAGCGGCGTGGAGCTGGAACCCACCTCTCCACTGCAGGTCCAAAGGATGCAATTATAGGAGTCTGGATGGTAACGAATTTTAGCTCTTCCGATCGCAGTGATTCTAGGAGACGTAGTTTCGGAGGACAAGGTAGCTCCCTAACACCTTTTCGTTATCGATTTATTTATAGATACGGCTGGCTGAATATGTTCGTTGTTTATGCAGAGTCTAGTGATATCAGCTTAACACAGAAGATGACAACAAGGTGTAATAAGCAAAATAAATCGCTTAGGAAGAGGTGTTAGGGAGCTTCCTAAACCGACGAGAATACGCGCCTAGGTGTATATAGGACAGGTGTTATATCTCTCCGTAAAGCACCGTCATCCAGTAACAAGGCAATTAAAGTTAGTGATACCGTAGTTAGGATGTGATTATTTAGCTGAAGAAAACCGTGTAGTGGTAGTTATTGAAAGAAAAAGTACTTACTGTGCCTTTAAATTCCGTAACACCTCTTCCTTAGCGATTCATTCTTCGGATAACAGCTTCGCACCCTCCTGTGTATTACTGGTGAAAAATATATCGGTAAAAAAAAAAATCATATAAGGTAAGGTTAAGGTGAACCGTAAAAATAAATCGCCAAGGAAGAGGTGCTTGTAGTGAATGGGCAAACGATGAGTCTAAAAACGATAATAGTGTGGTGAGCCGATGTAATTTTTTTTTTCTTTGATGACAGCTGAAAGAAATCGTCTAGGGGTAGCAGGTAAAAAATCATCATAGTGAACGGATGATGATGATGATGATTTTGATGATGAAGATAATAATAATGAGGAGGAGGAGGAGGATACTGAAGGGTAATGATGGTGATGGTGGTGGTAGTGGTGGTGATGGTGGTGGTGGTGAAAATGATCATGATTATAATGATGATGATGATGATGAGGAGGAGGAGGAGGATAAAGAATTCGTGCCGAGATAGCATGAACGAAACCAAACCTTATCACACCGAACGGCTTAACGACGATTGAGACGCTAAGGGTAATGGGTCAGGTAATTGGGGGTAATAATGTAATTAGCCAGGTTACGATGACAATTAGATGGTATTATTGGCGTGCGAGGTTAATGGTTTTGTGTGTGTGTGTGTGTGTGTGTGTGTGTGTGTGTGTGTGTGTGTGTGTGTGTCCTGCCCATATGGTGAGGTTCGTGTCACATTTAATTGCTTCTTAGTATCAGGTAATGAGGTTGGATCCACCGTCTTGTCTTCAGCTTGTGTTTGCGCGTGTGTGTGTGTGTGTGTGTGTGTGTGTGTGTGGGTGGGTGGGTGGGTGGGTGTGTGTGTGTGTGTGTGTGTGAGTGAGAGAGAGAGAGAGAGATTAATTGCTCTTGTAACATTAGTCAGTGAAGTTCGCCGAGTCGTCTGTGGTATATTGTCTTTCTTGTGTCAGTTTCTTTTGTTTTTATTGTTTTTCGTCAAAGGGGTGCTGGATGCTGTATACTAGTTTCTCTTAATATCGAGTCTGTTCATTTTCAGTATCATAGTGTTCTTCTCTGTTCATTTTCTGTTTAGTGTTCTTTTCTGCCTGTTCAAATGATTCTCTCTACAATCGTAGGATTATCTTAAATAACAGTTCCATTTCAGAGTTTTATTTAGTTACAGCAATATACTTAAATATTATAGTATGCCAGTATTATGCAGTTTGTTTTAGTTCGTCTAGTTCTTTTGTAAAAATATATGTAAGTTAATTCTTCTGTAAAAGTATATGTTAGTTAGTTTTGTAAAAACATAACCAAGCTCTTTTGAAAAAAAACATTGCAAAGTTATTTAGTTCTGTCAAAACATATCTAAGTTAGGTGTGGAAAAAAAAAATGTAAGCCAGTTCTTCTGTAAAATCATATCTAAGTTAGTTCTGTAAAAGTATGTCTAAGTTAGTCCTTCTGTAAAAACATACCCAAGTTAGTTCTATAAAAGCATATCTAAGTTAGTGCGTCCATAAAAACATATCTAAGTTACGACGGAAAATCGATCGTAAATAAGTTTGAGAATCTTACTCCAGATCTTTTCATCTTACCTTCCAGCTTTCTCCCTCCGAGTTTTCTTTTTCTTTTTCTTTTTTTTCCTGTCGTTTCCTTCACTATCAGCATTATCAGAGCGCAGGTCATACCCCATTGACTCCTCGCTGCGTATTAGTACTTTCCATGTATTAAACTTTCCATACTCGTTGCTGTTCATGGATTCCTTTTAATCACCTCGTCATTTTAGGCACTTTCACAGCCTTTTCTCATTTAACTTTCCATTTTAGTTACTTTTCCTTTTTTTTCTTTTTCTTCTTTCCTTTCCAGTTACTTTACACGATGTTTTTGTGGTACCTTTCGCCTTATCCCTCAGTACATCAGCATTACCCCACTGAAGGCTGTATTCCATCGACTCCCTCCCCTCGCCTTATCCCTTCGCTTCCCAGAACAATTGGACTATCCCTTTGGCTTTGAGACGTGTAGCCTAAGCTGAATACTGTCGTCTGGCGACAGCAAGAATATTTAAAGAAAAATAATTGAACTTAAGAGAATAATCGATTTGTTACGATGATTTAATATATTTTAATATATACACTATATAGATGTATATGTATGTGTGTACTGTATATGTACATAATATTCTAGCTGCCAGCAGATAATTTTGTTTAACGTAACATAGAAACATCCACAACTCAAAGGAATACAAAGGAAAACTGACAGCAACAAATCTGTTAATCATTTCAAGGCTGTTTGTTATAAGATAGGTTTTAACTAATATAACTATTCCATGAGTCGAAGACTGGCAGGAAATCATGAGAAGAACTCCCATGCAACCAAGAAAGGCTGTCGTCGATATTTCATAGGAAAGGATGAAAGGAAACAGTATTCTGAACTAATTTAACCTGCAAAGGAATCATAATCTCAACATAAGGAATAACAAAACGTTGTTCTGCTTTTATCGGTACCGTCTCTATGTTGTGTACCGCAAAATATCATAATTTATAGATGAATTACGCAGAACTGAACATTACTTTGTTGGGGATTAGAAGACAGATACTTATCCAAACGGTAGCAGTTTGCATTTGAGGCAGGCTATGTACAACCCTTCCAGCCCCAAACATCTTTGCTAAATAAAATCGTCTGGGCTTAGGAATAGGAAATAGGTCATGGGAGTTTGGATTAAGCCGTCTTCTCGCTCAGCACCTTGGTATTACAGCCAATCCTGCGTTATAATTCCGGGTCCCACAAGTCTCTTATTTACGCCATAATTCCCTTCTTTATGTACCCGCTCTGGATTAGGTCAGACCCGCCGCGTTCCTTCGCCCTACGTCATCTGGCAGGGTGTGATATGTGAGGTTCGAGGTGGTGGGGGGTGGGGGTTCAATCTGGGTGTATTATAGGTGTTTAATTAAGGATGACACTATGCGATTTGCTTAGTTGGAAGCTTTTTTTTTTTTTTTTTCTTTGTGTGTGTGTGTGTGTGTGTGTTAATTTCATACCTTAGTTGTGCACAGTACCTGGGTGTTTTATGTTTAAGGTAATATTATATGCTTTTATTTTGTTCCTGCATGTCTTGGCAGTATATTGATTAAAACGCTCTATTGTGTTTTACCGAGGTTAATACTGAATTATTTTAGGTAAATTCTTATACTGTAATGATTAATTCCATCACTGCGTTGAGTTGCTTTTTTTCTGCTCTCGCTCTCTCTTCTTTTTGTCTGGAATGCGAGGTATGGGCAAATAGGGTTCACTTTGGCTCTTGTTGCGTTATTGAGACTGGCACTGGATTACCTTACTGAATACCCCGCTAATAAGGTTCACTTTGGCTGTTGTCGTTGTTTTATTGGGAGTGACACAGGATTATATTATTGAACACCGCATATTGCTCTACTCATTTGCTTCATTTGCGTCGTGTGTTATATTAGGTTTGGGATGATGGGGATGAATTTCTGTGTCACGGATATACGGTTTGGGACTGTAACATCGCTCCAGTTTTAGACCGAACATTATGAAACTCGTGGGTAATATTCTGAAAAGTGTCTTAAATTCCGAAGATCACTGCGTTTAGTTTCAGAAGCCATCGCTCACTGTCTCGTTAGTAATCGTAAAGAGGTTGGTTGGTCCTTAGGTCAGGCAGCTTTTTCTCCTGGTGTGTAATTCATGTAAACACCGTAGTTTTTGTGTGTGTGTGTGTGTGTGTGTGTGTGTGTGTGTGTGTGTGTGTGTGAAAATCTGAAGCAGTCAAAATGTTGTGTTTATGGTGGTGTTGTGATGATTCACGATGTTACCTCCCTTCCATTCCCCCGCTCCCCCCCACGCACGCAAGGAAATCACCTCGTGCGTCAACACACACACACACACACACACACACACACACACACACACACACACACACACACACACACACACACACACACACAAGGAAATCGACTAATGCGCAGAACTCCCACTCAGTACCCCAGACAACCAATTCTCTGCAAATTTAAGAAAAAATAACCATCTATCTTGCAGGCATCCCTCCTCCTTACTCCCACTTCACCTTCACTCGTCCACAACGCCTTCTTACCTGTATTCTTGTCAGTTATGGAGTCTCCCTAGCACCTTTTCCTTAACGATTTATTTTGGGATATGACTGGTTAATATCCATTTGCAGGTTGCCTTTGGAGTCTGGCGATATATGAATTGTTTATGTAACTCGGATGAGGACAGGTATAACAAGCACAATAAGTCGCCAAGGAGAAGGTGTTAGTGAGCTTCCTTAACCGACGAGAATACGGACCCAAGATATGCAAAATAAATACTAGGAAAAAGTAGTCACTCATTTAATTAAAAAAAGAAAAATCCCCATAGGTTACAACTGCAGTAACTCTTGGAACAGTTTTCAGAAATTTTCCTGTACTCTTCTTTTCTCAGCTCCCCCTCTTCCTCCGTCTCATCTCTTTCTCCATCCCATTTCTTCTTCCCTCTTTCATCTGTTCCTCCATGTCAGGTCTCCTCCCATTTCAATTCTTCTTCCCTCTTTTACCTCTTTCCTCGTTTCATTTCTTCCTATTCACCTCTTCCTTCAACTCATTTCTTCCTGTTTCACGTCTTCCTCAACCCATCCCACGAATTTCATCTTTGTTCATCTTGACTATCCCTCCGCCTTTCGCTTTTTCCACTTCCTTGACCCTTCCTCCCCTTTTCACTCCTTTCTCCATCTCAGTTCTTTCTCCCATTTTCACCTCTTCCTCCATCTCAGCTGTTCTTCACTCCTTTACCTCATTCCCCATCTCAGCTTTTCCTTCCTCTTTTATCTCTTCCTCCATCTTAACTTCTCCTTCCTTTATTACCTCTTTCCCAGCCACAGCTCCTCCTTTCACATCTTTCTTCCGCTTCTTGCTCACACCTATTCTTCCACAAATCTTCCTCCCCCATTCAGCTTTTTCTCCCTCCCTTCGCCTTCTCCCCCACACACTGATGTCTCCATGATATGCAAGACTCGCGAGCTCATCACTACAGACTTTCTACCCAGACTCATTTCATCATCTCCGTAAAACCCTGAGGAAGTCGGACAAAGCACCGAAAGGGAAAAAAGAGTACCAGGCATTCTTGTTTTAACTCAGGACATCTGCATGGTTACACAGTTACAAAAAAGTATAATATTTTTTTTTTGGCCATAAATAGATAGCTTGATATATAAGCCTTTTTGCCTCCGCCAGCGAAGTTGGATGAGGTTATGTATTCACCCGTTTGTTTGTTTGTCTGTCTACTTGTTTGTGTGTTTGTCTATGAGATATCTAAAATGTTATTGATGGATTTCAGTGAAATTGTGGATATGTGGGTCATGGGCCAAGGAGAATTAAACTTTGGAGGTGATCGATGTTATCTAGTATGGGCGTTGGCGGAGGTATGCGCACTCTGAGTGGACTTAATGTGTTGAATGCTGTGATTATATTTTTTATACTTAGTATTGTTTCCTCTTTTCAGTAACGATAATGACGATAGTTTCATAGACGGACTGATGTGTAAATACTCGCCCCTCCCTTAGCCTTTTTTAACTTAAAACTAATTAGCTTCAGGTTAGGAAGACTAATTAGCTTCAGGTAAGGAAGCGCGTAGGTGAATATCGAAAATCCCTCTGGCAACTGTAATACCTTGCAGTGCCTTAGAATAAAACAGCAGACGAAATGCAGGAAAGAATGATCAAGGGAAAGATAAAGTTGGAGGAAGCGGGGGAGGGACTGCATAATGAAGACGAGAGGATTATTGCTGTAAGGAAGACGAACGAGACGCGATAAGACGAAGATGAGAGAGAAAACAGACGACCAGGGGGGAAAGGGAGAGAAAATATAGGAGGCAAGTTAGGCTGGAGAGAAACTGAAGGAAGAAAAAAAATAGAGAAAAGTTAGATGAGATTACGGAAGTGAATCGGCAAGATCATAAAACTATATATGAATGCAATAGAGAGAGAGAGAGAGAGAGCCAGGCAAGAGAGAAGAAAAGGGGGATATATTCAAGCGGAGAAAGATAAGAGATAAGAGGAACGCAAAGAAATATGAAAAAGAAGTGCCAAGAACCAGTGATAAAAATAGAAATAAAGTATTCGAAAGATACTGGAAGGAGGAAGAAGAGAGAAGTATTAACAGAAGAATCGTGAGGAAGATGAAGACAAGGGAGAGATATAACTTCCTTCAGTGAGAGATATTTAGTGATATTTTCTGCTTTGAATAGAATCACTGGGCTGTAACAAGAATATAGTTAATAAAATAATAAGCGTCCTCTGGCTGAAAAGGCTGTGGGGAAGCTTACGACTCTCATGTGAAGATTAATAATAATAGGAAGATGTGAGAGAAGTACCGCCAGGAAGAACCGAAGAGAAATATTGAGAGTAGTACCGCGAAAAAGAATATTAAGATTGAACTTCATCAGGAACAGGGAAAGGAAATATCGTAGGGAGGAAATAGTAGGAGGAATATGGTAAGATTAAGTACCCAGGTGTTTAAGGTAAAGATTTGAAGGGAATAACCCAGGAGGAGGAAAAAAAAGGAATATGAAGAGGACAAAGGAGGAGGAAGACAAGAGAGGGATATTAAAGAGTCCGGAGAGGGAGGACAAAGGAGGAGGAAGACAAGAGAGGGATATTAAAGAGTCCGGAGAGGGAGGACAAAGGAGGAGGAAGACGAGAGAGGGTTACTAAAGAGTCCGGAGAGGGAGGACAAAGGAGGAGGAAGACAAGAGAGGGTTATTAAAGAGTCCGGGGAGGGAGGTTAAAGAGAAGGGAGGTATAACGCAGGAGGAGGAAAACAAGAGGAATATGAAGAAGACAAAGGAGGAGTTTTGGAAGGAGGAAGATAAGGGGGACGTATTAAGAGTCGAGGAGAGGGGGGTGGGAGTGAGGCAAGCAGAAAGCAGCGAGAGGGGTGGGGGAGGGGCAGGGGCAGGGGCAGGAGGGGCAAAACTGCATTAAGGGTGAATGAAGACGCATCACTGGCAAACTTACTCTCCCTTGATAATTGGCCCTCCACGGGTCCCTGCCCCCTCCCACACCTCCCCCCCACTTGCTAACTCGGGGTAATGGGCGGGACGTGCTTTGTAATGGGTAGGATAAATTTGGTAATGGGTAGGATAAATTTGGTAATGGGTTGGATAAATTTGGTAATGGGTAGGATAAATTTGGTAATGGGTAGGATAAATTTGGTAATGGGTAGGATAAATTGGGTAATGGGTAGGATAAATTGGGTAATGGGTAAGATAAACTGGGTAATGGATAGGATAAATTGGGTAATGGATGGGATAAATTGGGTAATGGGTAGGATAAATTGGGTAATGGGTTGGATAAATTGGATAATGGATGGGATAAATTGGGTAATGGGTAGGATAAATTGGGTAATGGGTAGGATAAATTGGGTAATGGATGGGATAAATTGGGTAATGGATGGGATAAATTGGGTAATGGGTTGGATAAATTGGGTAATGGGTTGGATAAATTGGGTAATGGGTAGATCAAACTAGATAATGAGTATATCAAACTAGTTAATGGATAAATCAAAATTAATGGAAAAATCAAATTAGGTAATGGGTAGACCAAACTGGATAATGGGTAGACCAAACTGGGTAATAGGTACAGTTGGGACAAAAGTTAGGCTAATATTACCATTTCTCTGCTGAGTAATATTCCGGAGAGAGGCATGTATGGTTCTCTCCCCATTAATGAGGGAACTAATGAACAAGCAAGCAGGGGATGTTAATGGGTAGGTAAGACTGGAATACGGTAATGGGATAATGGGGTTCTGTGATTACTCCATCATTCTTTTGCTAACATGATTCATTTTTATGTTAAGTTTACGAATCTCTCTCTCTCTCTCTCTCTCTCTCTCTCTCTCTCTCTCTCTCTCTCTCGTCTTCATTGCCTTGCTTGTCCATCCGTTTTCTTTCTGCGACGCGTGACCAACCCATGTCCATCTTTGCCTAATGAGTGTAGTAATTATATACCTTAATTATGCCAGGGAGCCTCCAGATACCACGAGAATACGACTCTATATCAATTATCAGACTCCCTTAGTGTCCCTTATCACTAGTATAATAATCGTATTGAGGTGGTGTAATATTTTAGTCCCCCCTCTCTCTCCTCCTCGTGTTTCTATTTTCTTTCGTTTTCTTTGGTTTGCTTTTTGAGTTGGCCTCCCCCCTCCCTCTTTTCTCCATCATAATTTTCTTTCTCTGCCATTCTTTCTTTCTCAACTCTTCTGCTTCCGCCTTCTCTGCCCCCTCCCCACCCCCCGCACCTCACTCTTTTTTGTTCTGGTGTCTTCCATTCTCCCATATTTTTCTTCCATACCTCATCAGTCTCCCTTCTCTCACTCTTTTCTCTCATCCAACCTTCCTTCTTTTTTCCCTTTCCGTCGTTTCTCTCTTCATACCAATTATGTTCTGTTTGTGCTCTATATGCTCCTCCTTCCCCCTCCTCTTCCCCTCCCCCTTCCCCCTCCTCTCCCCCTCCCCCTTCCCCCTCCTCTCCCCCTCCCCCTTCCCCCTCCTCTCCCCCTTCCCCCTCCTCTCCCCCTTCCCCCTCCTCTCCCCCTTCCCCCTCCTTTCCCCCTCCCCCTTCCCCCCTCCTCTCCCCACCTACTTTCCTCCCCTCCTCCACCCCATTTCCCTTCCCCTTACAACCCATCGCCAGTTTTCCTCCTAATTTTGCCTTAAATTTCGGAAACTGAAAGAAAGCTGTCATGTTAAACACTGGGTGAAAAAAAACTGTGGAATTTACGGAAGAGGAGGCGGGGGGAATAGGAAAGTCTGGAAGAATGGGGATGTCAGAGAGAGAGAGAGAGAGAGAGAGAGAGAGAAGGGAGGAAAAGAAGATGGGGCAGAGGAAATTGAGAGAACTTGAAGAGAAGATAAAGATGCAGAAAATGGAGGGGAGAGAGGGAGTTGGGAGGAGAGAGAGAGAGAGAGAGAAGGGAAAATAAGGAGAGGAATGATAAAGGAAAGGGAAGTGAGAGAGATAGGGGATGGAGGGAGAAAAGAAAAAATGGCGGGAAAGTAAGAAAGATGATTAAGGAATGGTGAGAGAGAGAGAGAGAGAGAGAGAGAGAGAGAGAGAGAGAGAGAGAGCGGGGGGGGGGGTGAACAGGGAGAAAGACAAGGGAGCTGAGAAAGTACAATGAGAATTCTTGGAAGGAGTTTTTGTTACATTTCCACTGTGACTGGAGGGAAGGAGAGAGAGAGAGAGAGAGGGAGAGAGAGAGAATATATTTAGTCGAAGGGAGAGAGAAAAAAAAATAGGAGAAAAGAACGGGGTGGACTGTGAGTGTGAGAGTTGAGAGAATGAAGTTGGGCGTGAGATGAAGATAATGTGATTGTCCGAGGAGAGAGAGAGAGAGAGACTTTTTGTTAATCCGACGCTGAACACAGGTTAGAGAGCCCTTTCTCGAGGTCCAGTAGTCCACTTTCGAGACACCAACAAATGGCTGATCCCTGGCAGCTCTCGCACGTCACCTGGCTCACGGGCACTAATTTTAAAGTTATCTCATGAAGGTCGGGTGTTGTGGTGTTAGTGGGGGAGTTTTTATGACGTGGTTTTATGGTGTTAGTGGGGGAGTTTTTGTGGTTTTATGGTGTTAGTGGGGGAGTTTTTGTGGTTTTATTGTGTTAGTGGTGGAGTTTTTGTGACCTGTGGGTAGTGTTAAATGGAAGATTAATGACCATGGTGATAACGAATTGAAATAGAGATTCTTTCAACAGCTAGAATCGAACCTGGGACCACTCAGTTCTCATTCCACTCTTCTGTCCACTCCCTCACTAACTCACCCTGCTCTTCTGGCTCCTCCTCCCCTCTCGATCCTTTTCCCTATCTTCTGTTCTCTTGCTCCCCTCCTTTCCCCTTCCTGTCCCCCCCAAACTCCCTCCCTCAGTCACCTCATATCTATGCCATTACACTCCCTCTTCATTTTCTCCATCCCTGTTCCCCTCTCCTTTCTTTGTCCCCCACCGTCTCCTTCTCCCCACTTTGCCACCCACCCTTCTTCTCCCACTCTCTTTCCTCTCCCCACCCCCTTCCATTCCTCTCTCTGTCCCATTTCTATTCCTTCCCTCTCTCATTTCCATCATCTCTTTTTGCCACACTCATCCTCCTTTTTCATTCCTTTCCTTTTCTTCCTCTCCCTCTACTTTCCCTTCCATCTCTTTCTTCCTCTTGCTATCCCTCTTTCCTTTCCTTCTCGTCCTTCCTCTTCCTTTCCCTCCTTTCTTTCCCTTTACTCCCATTACTCCCCCTCCCCCTTCCACTCATGTACCGCCTCCCTCTCCCTGTCTTCCCCCATTTTCCTTATATATTATCCTTTCTAATTCGCGATGTAAGAGGTTGGTTGCGTCACATAGAGGTCGATAGCCCTTTCATGTCTTAATCTTTACCCTGCCAGTTTTTACTCTTGGGGACTTAAATACACTTTAATACATAAAAGGGAGAGAGAGAGAGAGAGAGAGAATGGGATACTGTGTGGGACTTAAATATGACGTAGCAAATTATAATCAGTAAAGACATGAATAATAGAGAGAGAGAGAGAGAGAGAGAGAGAGAGAGGATCATGTATTAGCAGAAAAATAAAATCATTCCACATTACCCCCTGTTGGGCATTAAAAAAATAATAAAACTAAGCAACCGTAACCAAGAACGCATAAGGTGACTGGACTTCTCTCTTAGTCCTTATAGTATACTTAATCGAAAAACTTAGCCGCCTCTTAAGGATTCAAACCAGTACGCGTCTGAGATATATCACAACATTTTGCAGTACAGGTGACGGTGGGTTTACTCTCCTCACTATCAAAACGAGACCATTAGAAGTTTTTATCAAGATTTTATTCATTAAGATATTTACAGGTGTTTCCATTCACACCTTCACTTGGATGACGATTTTTCTGTATTTTTCTTTTTAGTGCTGTCACTATATGAATTTATTTTAGTCAGGAAAGCCTCTTTGTCGTGATAGGATTAACCATGTCTTGTTCCCCTTTTTTCTTCTGGATCTTCTCTCCTATCGCCTTTTTTCTCTCTTCTTCTCTCCTCTCTTCTCTACTCTCCTCTCTCCCCTCCCCTCCCTCCCTCCCATCTGGACATGACAACATAGGCCTCCCTGCACACACATTCTCCCTGTTCACCCTCACTTCACACACCCAGCATAGCCACAAAGATCACCACCCTCTCTCACTCGGGAAGGCGGTTAGGGAGACTTAACACCAACATAGATCCAACTTCTTCATTGCCTTCTTGTCCTCTTTACCTTACTTCTTTCTCTCTGTCTCTTCCTCTTGACCTTCCTTTCCTTTCTACCTGCCTCTTCCTCCTCCTCCGCCCCTTCCTTTACCAGCTCCACTTAGATTTTCATTTCCTCGTCCTCTTCCTTTTCTCCGTATTGCACTTCTTCGCCTCTTCCAATTCCACACACACACACACACACACACACACACACACACACACACACACACACACACACACACACACACACACACACACACACACACACACACACACACACACACACACACACACACACACACACACACACACACACACACACACACACACACACACACACACACACACACACACACACACACACACACACACACACACACACACACACACACACACACACACACACACACACACACACACACACACACACACACACACACACACACACACACACACACACACACACACACACACACACACACACACACACACACACACACACACACACACACACACACACACACACACACACACACACACACACACACACACACACACACACACACACACACACACACACACACACACACACACACACACACACACACACACACACACACACACCTTTCTCTAATTTCCAGTTAACTTTCCACTTATGCATCATTCCCTTTCTCTTCCTCGCCCAATTTCATAGCCATTTCTAGTTCCTCTTCCTGTATGTCTGCCTCCCCCTTTCCTTTATCTCCCTCTCCTTCCTTCCCCTTTCTCTTTTCTTATTTTCTTTCAAATCCACAACTAATTACTCTTCTTCTCCCTCCATCTCCTTTCGCCTGTTCCACTTCATTTTCCGTGTCCACTTTTCCCCCCTCTCCCTCTTCTTCCTCTTCATCGCTCTCTCTCCGTCTTCATCCAATCTTCCCACCGCGCGCCGCCTCCTCCTCCTCCTCCTCCTCCTCCTCCTCCTCCTCCTCCTCCTCCTCCTCCTCCTCCTCCTCCTCCTCCTCACAAAACAGAGAGAGAACAACCATCACCCAGAGAATAGAGTAATAGAGTCCAGGTAATAGAGTCCAGGTAATAGAGTCCAGGTAACAGAGTCCAGGTAACAGAGTCCAGGTAACAGAGTCCAGGTAATAGTCCGAGTAGTGGAGTCCGAATGGTAGAGCCCCAAAATAGAGCACTGTGGTCCATATTATGACAACTTAGAGCATAAAGGTGGACAGGCTTCAAATTTTTTATCAATATTTCTGAAGTGCATGTGGATGATTGAACATATTGGTCCATATTGGTCCTTACTCCCGTAGGATGAGGAGGCTCCCTAACACCTCTTCCCAACCGATTTATTATGCCTGTTACACCATATTACCCATGTTCTCTTATTATAATGCGTTGTAATTTCGCAGTGTAAGTACTGTAATATACAAAATGCTGTGAACCATATCCAAAAATAAATCCCTGAGGAGGAGGTGCCCAGTGTTATATAAATCTTTCTAATATCGCCATACACTGCATAACCAATACACAGAAGAATATTAACCAGCAGTATCCAAAAATAAATCGCTTAGGAAGAGGTGCTAGGGGGCTTCCTTAATTAACGAGAATACGGGCCATTTTCTCACCTCTTTGTACAGGTGTTCCTTTAATGACGGAAATTAATTATGAGTCTCATAACACCTTTTTTTATAACATGATCTGAGGAGAAATTAAGAGAGAGAGAGAGAGAGAGAGAATTTGCCAGATAACACAAATGAATAAATAAATGCAAATAATGTAATGAGAGGGATAAAAGAAATAAAGGTAGTTGAATAAGTAAAATACAAGTAATTTAATGAGAGAAAAAAGGGGGAAAGGATAGTTAAAGGAAGAAGTAAAATAAACAAATCTTAACATTAAAGAAAATAAAGTGAAGGAGGAACGCTAGAAGGACACCAGGGAAAAAGAAAAACAGCGAACCAAATGAGAGAGAGAGAGAGAGAGAGATTCATTATTATACATTGACTTCTTGTTATATATTTATTTCCTCTTTCAGATATTCAGAATAATTGGTCATTGATACTATTTTTCTTTTATTTCAGGTACGTTTTGAAAAGTTCCATGAGGTTCTGAGTTGACAGGTAGGAATACTAATAATGAAAGTAATAGAGCAGAGAGAGAGAGGGAGAGAGAGAGAGAGAGAGAGGCAAACAGTGGCATAAAACCCAGCGATAACTTACACAATAACTTTTGGCATTATCTTAACTTGACCTAACAAAAATTTAGCGCCTCACTTGGTTGTGTGGGGGTGGGAGGAGGGAGGGAGGAAAAGAGGGAGAGAAGAGAAGAAGGAACGCGAGAGGAGGAGAGGAGTAGGAAGAAAAGGAGAGGGAAAAGAGGGAGAGAAATGGAAAGGCGAGGAGTGAAAAGACGAGAGCGCAGAAGAGAAAGGAGAAGAGAGAAGTGACTAGAGGGAAATGGAAGAGAGTAAAAAGTATAGAATTGGGTGTGGCGGCGAAAGAGAAGGGGGAGATGGGGAGAGAAGGGAATGAAGGGAAGGGTGAAGGGAGAAGACGTATAAGAGTGAAAGGAGGAGAAGGGAAGGAAGAGGAGGAAGACGGAAAGGGAACATGGAGAGAGAGAGAGAGAGAGAGAGATAACAGGAGACCTAGGGACTTGTAACGAGATTGTTTTTTTAGGGCAAACTAGATACGCAAAAAATGTGTATTTCTTCTTTGACCCCTTCTTTACAAGTCGCTTTGAGTTAAATAAGAATTTTTGGAGGGAGCAAGAATGACATATAAAAAAAACATTGACCTGAAAGGATTGTTGTTAGTGTTTCCGGAATGTAAGACAAGGAGAGAGAGAGAGAGAGAGAGAGAGAGAGAGAGAGAGAAATATTGGAAAGAGTACTTATAGGGTGTGGTGGAGTAAAAAGAGAGATGCAGATGGGGAGGGGAAAAGTACAAAGAGAAGGATTGGAGAGAGAGAGAGAGAGAGAGACCACACCTATAGGAGGGAGGGAGGTTTGTGTGGCTATAACCGGTCCCTTTTGTTGGAC
>NC_137020.1:25233962-25251462 GCF_032717465.1 Coenobita brevimanus
GACGCTTACAAAGAGAGATATATAAGTCATAACAAATGGCCGTGAAAAATGAGTCAAGCACAAAGGTTAGCACAAAGGTTTATAATTGGAGCACATGAAGTTAAATGGCTGGTTCTTTCTCATTTATTATATGGTACTCTTAAGTTTTCTGAGTCAGTACTCGGTGTATTATTAGTCAAGAATAGGAGAGTGTATTACCATGTATAATTGATTTTACTCATCATCATCATTTTCATCATATTAGTCATCATCATCATCATCATCATCATTATCGTCATCATCATCATCATAGTCATTGTCATCATCATCATCGTCGTCGTCGTCAAAGTATTCCTGATATTATTAATGAAGTAGGCAGGATTTAGAAAAAAAAAAAAAAAAACGTAAAGTGAAAACTAAGGTAGGAGAACTGTCATCAAATTCACTCCTTCATATCATTGTTAATATATGCCTTTTTTTTTATTTTTTTTTATTTTTTATTTTTTGACTCCGACCCCCTGATCACCCTCCCCCCCCCTTTCCATCCATTCCCCTCCTTTCTCCCTTCATTCCTCTTCCTTTCTTCCTCTCCTTCTCCTCAACTACTATATCCTCGTCCCCCCCCTCCCCTCATCTCCCTCCTCCCCTTCCCTCTTCCCTAATGTCCATTCTTTATCCTCTTCCCTCTGTTGCCTCTCTCCCTCCCCATTCCTCTCCTTTACCCTCCTCTCCCGCCTTACCTCATTTCCTCCTCTCATCCTCATTTCCCATTCTCTATCCCCCTCTTTCGGTCCTCTTTTTCCCTTCATTCCCACTCCCCATTCCATTATCCCCATCTCTCCCACTCCTCTCCCCCTCTTCTTTCTCCTTCATCTCTTCTTTTCCTCCATCCTCCCATCATCATCATCCACTTCTTACTCACCTGTTTATCCTCCTGTTTTTCGTCCTCCCGTTCCCGTTATTGCTGCCCATTACCTGCTCATCCTTCCCTCTCCACTCATTCCCCTTCCTCCCCAACACACTTTCCCATTCCCATCCCTCCTCTTTCCTCTGTTTATCTCCTTCCTCTTCCCTTGTGTCTCCTTCCCTCTCGTATCTCCTTTCCCGTCATCCTTTCCCTTCCTGTCCTCCTTCGCCTCTCCCCCTCCTTCTCCTCTCTGCATTCCCCCTCATCCCCAGTTCTCCTCCCCAGCCTTTCCCCCCTCCTCATCTGTCCACCCCAGCCTTTCTCCCCTCCTCCTCCCCCAACACCACTGCAGGACTGAATCATAGCATACTGGGGGGGGGGTTGGAGGGTACAGGGGATGGGGGTATACTCAGGAGCTATATTAATACACACACACACACACACACACACACACACACACACACACACACACACACACACACACACACACACACACACACTGTACGCTGTCACGGACAGACATGCACTTTCATACACACGCACATGCACACAGACCATTCATTCAGTCACGTAGGCTATACACACTGCCACGTTAGTATACCGGTATTTCTCTCTCTCTCTCTCTCTCAATATTATTATTATTTTTATTATAATTATTATTATTACCGTATTATCAAAAAGGAGGAGGAGGAGGAAAAATTATGAAAATCTGGCTTAGATGAATACGAATATATATATATATATATATATATATATATATATATATATATATATATATATATATATATATATGCATGGTGTGTGTGTGTGTGTGTGTGTGTGTGTGTGTGTGTGTGTGTGTGTGTGTGTTTTAGAGGTGTGTGTGCGTGTTTATGCCATGCTGTGTGTATAACTGCATGATTATATAGTGGTGTGCGTGTGGGTGGTAACATACAGCCGGCATGAAAAGTACTGTCATCTCCAACTTTTCTCTCTCTGGATGTCGAAAATAAAAGTTGCTAATGTGAAGCAGGCGACACTGAGAACTTTCTTTCTTTCTTTATTTATTTATTTATTTATTTACCTTTTGTTAGCAATAGATCAGTGTCATTAGTGAATAAAATCATCTTGTACCACGATGAAAAACTTAAAAGATTTTCGCCCATATTCAGGGGGTTGATAATTCAGTCTAGCTGCCTTCGGACGATTTTATTCAGCTTAAGAAAGTGTTAATGCTGTCAACGCCCCTTGACGCCAGACGAAGGTGAAGACAAAGTGTACGAGTTAGTTTTCTGACAATATATTAAACACCTTCTTGAATCTTTGTACAACAGCAGAGGACAGCATTCGTGTCCGACCCCAGACCCTTACAGACAGCTACTGAATAACTGATCGCCGGCTCTCTCAGGCTAGACCGGCGGTGCGACTACGGAAGTCATGACTCATAAGTGCTCGTAGACATAACACTGGGCGGTGACGCATTCTGCTTACAACTACTTACATAATATATTTACATACTATATAATATTTACAAAAAGGTTACAAACAAAAGGTCTCTCTTATGGGGCCACAAAATATCCAATAAACTTAGTGCGAATGTATTGCTGTATATTTGTATGGGCATTGTGTGTATATGTGGGCAGGGTTTCTATCGCTCTCCGTGTGTGTTTTTTTTTTTTTTTGCATTAGCGACGTGCACCCTACCTGACCCCATCCCAAGGTGGAAAAGAGAGCCGGATGGTGATGATGATGATGATGATGAAGAAATATGTACCGAATGTGTGTTTTTGTCGACGCGTTTATGTAGATTACTTTGTTTATGCATGTATGTGTGTATGTATGTATGTATGTTTGCAGCCCTTTTTTCAGTCCGTATATTCATGTGTTCGTATAATTGTGTATGTCAGTGTGCATTTCTCATATTGTCCATGATTGCGTGTGTGCGTAATTACAAGCGTGTGACGCCATGTGTACGCGTGTCTGCTTGCTGTGTGCGTGTGTGTGTGTGTATTTGTGTATTAGCTATGTATGTGTGCATGTATACTTTTGTATTTAATCTTCTTATATCTGCTTGTTGTGCTTGTGTATGGGTATTTCCTTACCGTGTGCTTGTGCATATGTATGCATTTGTGTTCTTGCTGTGTACCGTATATGTGCACATTTCAGTTATTGTTATTTGTGTGTATACAAGCAGTGATACTCGTATGTATTTATGTATACTTTTGTGTGCAATTGTGCATGCGTTTCCGCATTTCGTATGTGTGCGTATATATGTACCCCTTTTTTCTGTGTATGTGTGCCTGCGTATGTACGATCGTCATGTGACCTTGCTGTGTCTGTGTTTTTGTATGTGCATATATGGAAATTAGTCATGCGTGTGTATGTTTGCGTACTTGTTTGCGTACGTGTGTATGCCTTCTAGGGCCAAGTCTACTAGTGTACCGGTATCTGCACTGGCAGAAGAAATGATATATTCCAAACACTTTCGGGGACTGCCATCACCCTTCTTAAATAGATATACAGTTCAAGATTGGTTAGTATTTCCTTAAAGACTGGTCAGCATTTCCTTAAAGACTGGTCAGTATTTCCTTAAAGATTGGTCAGTATTTCCTTAAAGATTGGTCAGTATTTCCTTAAAGATTGATCAGCATTTCCTTAAAGATTGGTCAGCATTTCCTTAAAGATTGGTCAGTATTTCCTTAAAGATTGGTCAGCATTTCCTTAAAGATTGGTCAGTATTTCCTTAAAGATTGGTCAGCATTTCCTTAAAGATTGGTCAGTATTTCCTTAAAGATTGGTCAGTATTTCCTTAAAGATTGGTCAGTATTTCCTTAAAGATTAGTCAGTATTTCCTTAAAGATTAGTCAGTATTTCCTTAAAGATTAGTCAGTATTTCCTTAAAGATTGGTCAGTATTTCCTTAAAGATTAGTCTGTATTTCCTTAAAGATTGGTCAGTATTTCCTTAAAGATCAGTCAGTATTTCCTTAGAAGGGGGCAGTACTACTCGACTAAACTATTTGGGATATACCTCTTCGTTTGTGGGTTTCTCTGACCTCATCGATGTTCACGATATTGTAACTTTAGTCGTCTGTACCATTGTCCGTTTATGGTACGAGTATGCAGTTATGCACGGCATTTGCGTGTTGGTGTGTTTACGTGCATGCATGTGTGTATGACAGATGTGTGAATGTATAGGTGCGTGTGTATATATTGATTGCGTCTGTGTACTTTTACTTTTAATGGGTGTGAATGTATTTGTGTGTGCACGGGGTATGTATTTCACTGTGTATGTTTTTCTGTGTGTATGTGTGTGTGTGTGTGTGTGTGTGTGTGTGTGTGTGTGTGTGTGTGTGTGTGTGTGTGTGTGTGTGTGTTCACCTGTGCATTAAATGCATTTGGGCATATGTATGCATTTAACCTCAAGTGGTATATTGTTGTGCTCATGTGTATGCAGTGTACATATATATTCTGTGAACGTGTGTGTATGCTCTGTGTGGGTGTGTGCATCTGTGTGCGTGTGGATGTGCATCTGTGTGCATGTGTATGCGCATCTGTGTACGTGTATGTGTGCGTGTATTGTGCAGCAGACGGTAAGCGTGTCTAAGAGCAGTTGTCTGTCTTCAGGATATCGATTATGTGTTATACCTCCCCACCTCTCTCCCCACCCCTCCTGCACTATCACCTTCTCCCCTTACTACGCTTCTGCTACACCTTCCCTTCCTCTCCTCACTTCCTCTTCTTGCTCACCTTTTCTCACCTCAGTCACCTCTCTCTCTCTCCTTCCCCCTCACACTCCTCTCCCCATCCTTCTTACCCCCTTCTTCCCATCATTCTCCCTTTTTCCCTTCCCCTTTCCTTTCCCCTTTCCTTTCCCCATCTCCTTCTTTTCCCCACTGTTTCTTTTCCATTTTCATTCCTCTTGTCTTTCTCTGCCTCTTTTTCCTTCCGCATCCCTTACCTCTCAGTTTCTCCTCCTCCTCCTTGCTTCCCTTTCCCCCTCTTCTCCTTTCCCCCCTCCTTCTCCCTTCACTGCACTTCTTTCTTGGTGTCCTCCCGTCCCCATTCCTCTACTTCTATTGTCCTGTCTGTCCCCTTCTGTTTTTTTTTTTTTTTATCCCTTTTCCCGTCACTTCTCCCCTGTTCTTCCCCTCACTTCGCTCTTCCAGCTTTTTGTATCACCTTCCTATCTCCCTCTCTCCCATTATTCTTCCCTCCCCTCCCCTCCCCTCCTTTCTAACCCCTCCACTTCCTCACTTCCCATCTCTTCGTATCACGGCCTTTCTTTACCTTCTTCACACCCTCTCCCCCCCCCCTCCCTTTCTCCTCCCACTTTTCTCCTTCTCCCGTCTGTCATCTCCCCCTTTCTCCCCTTCCCTCCTATTTCAACTCTACCCTCCCTCCTTCACTGCCTACTACAGTCATCTTTACATTCCTCCCTTCCCTTTCTCTCTCATTCTCCCGACTCTCCCTTCTTCACTCCCCTTCCTTCTCCCATCAGTACTTTTGTTTCGTATCTTTTTCCTTTCCTCTCCTTTTTCCCTCCTTACTGTACTCCTCCTTTCTCCTCTCCCCTTCCATTCATCCCCTTTTACTATGTTTCTTCCTCACCTTCTCCCCCTGTCTTTCTCTTCTCTTCTTCGCCTTCCCTCCTCCTCCTCACACTTCCCTTTCCCCCCTCGCAATGCCTCTTCCTAATCTTCTTACCCTCCATTTCGCTTCCTTCCTTGTCGCTCCCTCTTCCCTTCTTACGTGCCCTTAACCTTCCCTCCTCCACTCCCTCCCCATTTTTCTCCATCTTTCCTCCCTTTCCCCTCCCTCTTTACTCTCCCCCTTCGGAACAGTATTCTCACCCTCCCTCCTCCCTTTCCACAGCACTTTTCAACACGCTTCCTCCCCCCTTCCCAACATCCCTCTTTCTCTCTCCTTTTGTTCACTTCCAGCCACGGTAAATTTCCTTTCTCACTTATTTTTTCGCCTTTCTCTTTCGTATCCTTTCATTATTCTTCGTCCCGTCCCTCATCCATTTGCACACTACCTCTCAGCACGCTCCTCCCTCTCCATTTTTCACTCCCTCTCTCCTTTATTCATTATTAGCATTTGTTTTATTATTGGACTCTTCTTCCCTACACTTCTTCTCCACCTCTCTAGTACCATTCTTCCTTAGACACCCTCTCCCACAGAATGACCTAATCCAGTAGAAAAAAAAATTAATAAAAAATAAAGGAATCCCATAAGCACTTCTTACCTTACATCCAATAGTCCTTCATTCCTATACTCGTGCCTGAAGCATTGGGCAGGGGTGGATCACTTCCCCAGGGACAGAAAGCGATGTTCCTTGGCCCTACGGATCATTTGACTTTTAGGATCCGCAAAGATACATACTCGTACATACATAGATACATACATACATACGTAGACATTCATACGTACATACATAGGTACATAGATATACATACATACATACATAAATATCTTCTCTTTTTCTCAGTCCTTTCATTCACATCCCTCTCACTTTGTCCTTTGTTGTTCTTTGTTTAACTTCAGGTTTAGTTAGATTTCCTTGTCCTTTCTCCGCTCTCTCTCTCTCTCTCTCTCTCTCTCTCTCTCTCTCTCTCTCTCTCTCTCTCTCTCTCTCTCTCTCTCTCTCTCTCTCTCTCTCTCCCGCCAGTCACGCAAGGAACTCCATAAATATCTTAAATTCCCTCCTCACGTTTCTTTAGTCACCTTGTCACCTCCTTCAGACCACTACCTGGGCAAGAAAATGACAGGTGTGATGTTAGATTATGAGAGGGAACAGGTAGTTGAGGTGGTACTTAAGGCTTTTGCTGGTCTCTTATACTGGCACACAAGAGAGCAGTGGTGAAGGTTGAGAGGGTGGAGAGATGGAAGAGGAGAAAGATTGGAAAAAACAGGAGACTGACTTAGAGGACAGAAGGAAGAGCAAGAAAGGAAGTAACTTTGAGGAGAGAAAGAGGAGGAGGAGTAACAGAAAGACCGGAAGAGAGTAACTAGGACAGGACAAGGAGGAGGTAGAGTTGAAGGATTGGGCGAGGTAGAACTGAAGGATAGAAGAATAAGGAAGAAGAGTGGAAGGATGTGAAGGCGAAGATGTGGAGGAGGAGTAGGAGAATGATCGGAAGAGAGAGAATAAATGGAAGGACAGGAGGAGGAGGAGGAGGAGAAGGATGGAACGGTGTAGGCTTGAAGGATGGAAGAAAAAGGAGGAAGACAGGAAAGCTGTGGAGAAGGTGAATGGTGGTGGAGGAGGTAGATGAGTGGATAAAACATCATTGTATTTGTTTATTATGAGACGTTGGGGTAGTGAAGTTGATGCTTAAAGTGTTCGATGGTCTGTTACATTATCACACAAGGAAGGAGTAGTGGAGATGGAGGTGTGAGGAATAGGGGAGGAGGAAGAAAGTGGAAGAGTAGTAAAGTGGAAGATCAGTAGACACTCAGGAAGGAGGAAAATTAACTTGAAGAAAGGAAGGAAGAATATATGAGGTAGACCTGGAGGAGGGAGGTATGGTTGAAGGCTGGGAGAAGGAAGAGGAAAGTTGGAAGAAGGTGTAGAAGCGGGGAAGGAGGTGAAGAGGTGGAAAGGTGAAGGATGTGGAGGAGGAGATAAAATGTTGGGTGTGTTGTTTGATGCTGAGAGGGTTGGATAGTGGTGCTTAGGGCGTTTGCTGGTATGTTAGGTAGACACACAAGGAAGGTGTGTTGGAGAAGGAGGAGGAGAGGATGGAGAAGAAGGTTGAAAAGTAATGGGAGTGGAAGGATGGGAGGAAGAGGAGGAATACAAAGGAGTACAAAGGAAAGCAAATAACATGCCTATTGGTCCATGTGAGACTGGTATAGAATAGGTTATAACAAGCTTAACTGTATCGTTAGTCATAGAAAAGTAATAGCAAAAAGAACATAAATAGGTGACATAAGCAGGATTTATTACGCACGAGCACACACACACACACACACACACACACACACACACACACACACACACACACACACACACACACACACACACACACACACACACACACACACACACACACACACACACACACCAAATCAATTACTTTCTCACCACCACCACCACACCTCGCCCTCATTATTTCCCTATTTCCTACCCACTTACCCCTTGTTAATGAGGGATCTACCCATTAATGTACTTTATTCCCACACCAGATTTCTCCACATTTATGTCTGGTCACTTTTGGGACTCTCAAACTTCCGCCTCCTTTTTACTTTTTTTTTCTTCCTCTTTTTTTCTTTTTTCTGGCTCTTCCTTTCCCTCTCTCCGTTTCAGCTACTTTTTTCCCTCTTGCTTTATTCATTTTCCTCCTCTCTCTCTCTCTCTCTCTCTCCTATTCTTATCTTTCTCGTTTTCCTCATTCTTTCATCCTTCCTCTGTGTTCTGTTTTTTTTTTTTTTTTTTTTTTTTTAAGAGCCTCGAGTTTTTTCATATTGGCCCAAATTTTCTTTTTTTTGCAGCTTATTTCACGGAACTAAGTGGAAGGAAAAGATAATGCTACGGCTCTGCATTCTTTTTTCATAGCACTTCTTTGTGATTAGGGTAAAAAGAGTAGTGATAGGATAAATCAGTGCCAAATCTAACCACCCCGGTTCGCGAAGTCAATCCAAAGGTGAATCGAATCGTCTGAAGATAGAAAGAGTAGAATTTAAAAACATAATCCTGAAAGGGGTTAAAATTACCTGTCAGGAAGAAAGAAGGAAGTTTAGGTTATGTCATAGTGCTGAAGGGGTTAGTGAAGATTCATGCTGACTCGCTCAACATGCTGAGTGAAATCGTCTGGGGAGAATAAGATGCAATACTGGTTTCATGCCCTGTCCTACTCTTCACCTTTCACACTGTACTATATCCCACGTACATTTTCTCCCATTAATTCCTCCTCCCATTCACATACTCTCCCACTTACGCCCTGTCACACTCACACTCACACTCATATCCTCTCCCACTCCCACTCACATCCTTTCCCACTAACAGCCTCTCCCACTTACACCTTCGTCCCTATCCTTGTCTCCCCACCCTCTACTCCACAAAAGTGCCCCTGATCTTTCTCCCCTTACACTCTCTCTCTCTCTCTCTCTCTCTCTCTCTCTCTCTCTCTCTCTCTCTCTCACACACTCCTTCCCCACTTTCCCTTTACTACCTGCCAACCACAGACCCATCCCCTAATTTCGCTACTTTTTTTCTTCCCTCCCCCAACCCCTTTTGCCTCCTTCCCCTCTTCCTTTCACTCTTACATTTTCCCTTCTCCTCTCCTCCCCTCCTTCCCCGCCTTCCCTCCTTTCCCTCCCACTCTCTCCCTCTCCCCTTTCCACCCTCACCTGTCTCCTCTTATCCTCTCTCTCTCCTTGTTTCCCTCCCCTCCTCCATCTCTCTTCCTTCCTTTCCTTTCTTTTCCTCCTCTTCCTGTCTCCCTCCCTTCTCATTCTGTCTCCCTCCCTTCTCATTCTGTCTCCCTCTGTCTCCCTCCCACCTTTTTCTGTCCCACTCCCTCACTCGCTTTTCCCTCTCACCACTATCTGTCTCGCTCTCTCTGTCTCTGCCTCCCTCCCACTTCCTTGTCCCTTACTTCCCCTTCCCACTAAGCCACACCCTGATTCCTCCCGCTTCTCCTCCTATCCTTACCTTCTCACCTTCTCTCTGGTCTTCTCCTTCCTCCTTTCTCTCTCGCTCCCTCCATTCTCTCTCCCTCCCTCCATTCTATCTCCTTCCCTCCCTCCATTCTCTGTCCCACCCTTCCTCCATTCTCTCTCCCTTCCTCCCTTTGTTTCCCACCCACTTCCTCCCTCTGCCTCTCTCCCCCTTCCCCTCTCTCCCTTTCCACAAAACCACACCCTGATTTCTCTCCTCCTGTCCCTGCCACCCTTTCATGTCCCCCTCCCATCCTCCATCTCCGTTTCCCACCACCTCTCTCCCACCCTCTCCTTCCCTCCTGCACTTCCTACCTCCACACTCCCTCCCTCTCCCCTTCCCTCCTCTCCTAATCCCCCCCTCTCCCCGTCCACCTCCCCTGCACCACAAGGGTCGAGGCAGTAAGTGGATTGCAGCATAATTCAATAACTCGGGTCTTCTTTGATGGCGGCCGCCCCTGTGTCGCGCACGATATTGATCGCACATGTGAGACCAGGTGAGGCCTAGGTGACGACAGGTGAGGTAGGTGAAGGTTGATTTAGGTGGCTGGGGATTAATCAGACTCTCATTACGACAAGCTAGAGGTAATTACACTTTCCTAGGTGACGAAAGGTGAGGTAGGTGAAGGTTGATTTAGGTGGCTGGGGATTAATTAGGCTCACATTACGACAGGCGAGAGGTAATTAGACTTTCCTATGTGACGAAAGGTGAGGTAGGTGAAGGTTGGTTTAGGTGGCTGGAGATTAATCAGATTCTCATTACGACAGGCGAAAGGTACCCGGTAATTAGACTTTCGTAGGTGACAACAGGTGAATAGGTGAAGGTTGATTTGTTCCTCAGACGTTATTAGACTTAGGTAACGGATTTTTGATGAAGGTTACGGTTCATTATTGGAGGCGAGAGATGAGATTATATGAGGGTTAACACGGCTTAGGTGAGGGCAGGTGAGATTTGACGAGATTTAGGTGAGAACGGGTGAGGGGAGGATAGGTATGAGTTAAGTAGATCGGTGAAAATTGATGAGGGTTGATGAAACTTACAGTCAGATAGGTGAGGGTTGATAGGCTTGGGTGGGGACAGATTGGGATTAGTTACGTGGATGAGGACAGGTGAGGGTTAATTAGACTTGGGTGAGGACAGGTGTGGTTAATTAGACTTGGATGAGGACTTGGGTGATGAGAGGTGAGAATTAGATTTAGGTGAGAACAGGCGACAATTGATTAGACTTAAGTGAGGGGAGATGGATGATAGGCTCAGGTGAGGACAGGTAATTCATGTGCAGATGGCTTAACACTTTACAGTTCATTCACACTTAAACACCCATTCACAGAGTTTAATATTTCTAACTCACAACTCAGTACAACTGCCATAAACCAAGACTTATTTAAGCTCACTGAATGGAAACAAAATAATATTGACTCATTTAACGCTAGTAAAACCAAATGTATACAGTTTACTAATAGACATTTATTGCGAGGTTCCCATATTACATTCAGTGCTACTAATATTCGTATCTCTAAAAGTATTGAAGTTTTTGGTGTTGCACTTAACAGTGCCCACAGCTGGACTTGCCATGTTAGATTACTTGTTAAAACCGCTTCAGAGAAACTTTGATTATTGTACAGAGTCTGTTACATCATCACTGACGAGCAGTTAGCTAAAATTTACAAGAGTCATGTGCGCCCTCAGCCCGATATTGCTCACCCTTGTGGAATGGGTTTGGAGAGTTTGCACCAAAACAAGTGGACAGAATTCAGAACAAAGCTGTTAGAATTATTAATAGCCCTGCTATTATAAATTAACTACTTCCCCTCACAAGTAAGAAGGAATGTTGCCTTCCTTGCCTTATTTTACAGATACTTTTATGGCAAATGCTCAGACGAAGTTGCATCCATGGTGCCACCTCACCATGCCTTCCCCCTCGCTACACGGGCATCTGGTAGCGCTCATAACAGGACTGTCACACTGTCATCCTGCAGAACTTATGTCTATCAGAATTCTTTTATTCTCCGAAGTTCATCTCCTAGAACTCGCTTCCCCAGAGTGGTTTCCCCCCAAACTTCAACCTACAACTGTTCAAGTCCAGCTGTTACAGTTTTCTAATGAATGGAGGACACCTGTAATCAGGTGTACGGATTTTTTTATTCATTTGTTTTTCCTTCCTCTGTTATGTTATTAAAAAAAAAAAAGATGGTCGATTAGGCTCAGTTAAGGAAGGTGAGAGATAATTAGACCTCGATGAGGACAGGTGAGAGGTTATTAGACCTGGATGGAGACTAGTGAAGATGAATTAAGTGAAAACAGGTGCGGTTTTATTAGACTAAGGTGAGAACAGTTGAGGGTTTATTATACTTTGGCAATGACAGGTGAGGGGTGATTAGGACATGTGAGAGTTACTTAGCTAAGGGGTGATTAGGGCCTGCGAGAGTTAATTAGAATTAGGTGAGGGAAGCTCGGGGTTGAGTTGACTTAAATGAGAATAATACATTTAATTGAATATAATGGTAGTATCCAGAATATAATTGACAACGTTACGGCATTGAAGGGGTCAATTAGGCTTCCGCAGATGAACTCCTTAAGAAATAATGAGACGTTGTAACACCAATTAAAGGTAGACGCGGCAGGTGTGGTCAGGTGAGGCAGGTGGGATTAGGTAAGGCAAGTGGGATCAGGTGAGGCAAGTGTGAGACAGGTGAGCAAGTGTAGGTAGGTAGGTGAGGCAGGTGCAAGGTGAGCTAGAGAGGGAAGAGTAGTCAGTAGGGGTCTAGGTAAGGCAGGTAGGGGTCCAGGTGAGGGTGTGGTGAGGCAGGGTGTTGTGAACAGGGCGTTATTGAGGCAGGGAGGGGTGGGTGGTGAAGCAGGGTGTGGCGAGAGAGGTTGTGGTGAGGCATGGTGAGATGAGGCAGGTAGGGTGAGGCAGGGAGGGGTGGGTGGTGAAACAGGGTGTGGTGAGGCAGGGTGAGATGAGGCAGGGAGGGGTGGTGGGTCAGGTTAGATCAGGTCGTGTCGTGTGTCGCAACAATTATTGATCCTCAGGTGACGCCAGGTGGGGGGGGTGTTGTTGTGATTGTTGTTGTTGTTGTTTTGGTTGTGGCTGTTGTGGTTTATTTTGGTTGTTGTTGGTGGTGGTGGTGGTTGTAGTAGCGTTGTTGTTGCTGGTGTCGTTGTCATTGTTGGTTGTAGTTGTTTTTGGTATGGGTAGATAGTTGTTGTGGTTATAATTTCTGGTGTTGTCGTTCTGGTCAGTGTTTATATTATTATTATTATATACATTTTGTGATGGTAGATTGCCTTGTGGGCACCCACCCCATTACATAGTATTACCTGAATGATTATGAGAGTAGACGAGTAGAAGGATGCTCTGCTGGTCTACCCTGTTCGTGACTGTGGTGGTATAGTGGGTAGATGACTGGAGGTGGTATTCGGCTAGTTCCGGGTTCGATTCCAGGTTGGTGTGGTAGGTCAACAAATACCAGGTGTAACCGAGGGGAGACAACCTATTCTTGCACCTCCCCCCCAAAAAAAAAAAAAATAAATAAAAAAATAAATAAAAGTTTCATCTATCGAGCGAGCGGCGTGACATGGTAAAAATAATTTGTTAAGTGCAAATATAGTATATGCACAGACTAGGATATGCAGAGATAGCCCTGAGTTAACGGTCACTACTCATACTTTCGACCTGTGATGGGCTGTGGATCACTGAGGGTCCCTGTTAGTTACGTGGCCACCATCGGGATTTTTTTAATGTACCAGGGGTCACTGCTTCAGGAGGTGACTTGTTTGCATGTCCTGCATGGGAAAGTTCCTAGTCTCAGTGGAATGAATGGAGCTGGGGCCTGATTGACTGCTGCCTACCTTAATAGCGCCAGGCAAGGCTGCCACACCACCCCTGAATATCCACATTGTGCACTGTGCAATTTCCACACTGTGTCCGCAGACACCCCGTCAACTCAACGTACCCGTACAGTGACATGCATTAGTTATTTATTTATTCGATTACTCATTGTACTTTACTATTTTCTCTTTCAGGTTATTCATACGGGTAGCTTATAGATAATGTATTATAGAATGTAGTTTTCCTTTTCAGTCTTTCCTATGAAATTTCCATGTCAGTTTTTCCATGCTGTGTGATGGTTTTTCTCACTTTTTCTTGCCAGTTTTGGCTGGAGGGTTTGGAGGTGGGGGGAGCCTTCTTGCTTCACTATCCTTATCCTTCAGCATGTAGAGTTAGATCTTGTAGTCATAGTCTACTCTGTACCAAACAGCCTCGAAAGGACCATATGGTCTGTTGCTGTTTGCTTTCCTTTGTACTCCTTTGTACCTACAGTCGCTATGTTGAAGGAGGAGCCTGGTGATGTTATTACTATAATAATAATATTAATATAAATAATAATAATATTAATAATAATAATAATAATAATTATTATTATTATTAATCCACTCACTCTGTGTAGTGCTGCTCTCGGGTGCCTGCCCTTTCCTCTTCCTTCTTTCCTTCATTCTTTCCTCCTCCTGTCAACGGGTGACTCTACATTGAATGACAAGCCAAATGCTCTGGGTGGTAATCAAATGATCAAATTATGGCACTTGGTGGTTTAGTTGGTAATTAAGGCTCTCCATTGGGATTGAGCCTGTGCAGGTTTCGAAGGGGTGGTTGGGGTTTATTTCTCACGTAATGCCACTCAGGGATGAGTAAGGCTGGTCACTCATCTTAAATGTCAAGATCAGTTTGCCTAGCCCCGGGCTTCTACGCTCCTCATAGGGCAACACAGGATTAGATGGTGAAGAAAATATTACTATTATTATTATTATTATTATTATTATTATTATTATTATTATTATTATTATTATTATTATTATTATTATTATTATTATCATCGCTGCCATATTACATTGTTGTTTGTTGTTGTTGCCGTTGTTGAAACTGTTAGTGTTACCAAGCTTAACTTTGACGTTGCCTGCAGCTACTTAAGCCCCTAGAGATTAGACTCCCCCCCAGTCCCCCTCCACACCTCCCCCCCGTCCCCCTCCCTCGTCCCCCTCCACCAGGACCCCAGGCAATGAGGAAAGGGGAGGGGAGGGGGGAGGGGGGAGGGGAAAGTGGAGGTCGCTTGTACTCTGAACGCACCCCAGTGTAATATTCTGTACCGTCGCCAAGGTTAGGTTAGCTCAATATGGTTAGAGTATGCCTAGTTAGGAGTGTTCAAGGGAAGGAAAGGCAGAAAAGATTAGATTAGGGTAGACTAGATTAATTTAGGGTAGGCTAGGGTAGATTAGACTGCAGGTTAGGTTAGGTAAGACAGTTTAAGGAAAGTAAGGGAAAGAGTAGGACTTTTAGATTAGGGTAGACAAGGTTATATCATGTCAGCTGAGGTCAGGAAAGTGTAAAAGACCGATTTATCCTAAGCTGAGGAGGCTCACTTGGACATTATTTATATATTTATATCCATTTCATATATAACACCTGAACATTGTCTCATATATAGTATTGTATTTTTATGTTTAATATTGGTGCTGGAGAGAGACGCCTTCAACTGGTGGCAGTGATTATAACCCGGCGGATCCACTGCCATGTTGTGCAATCGTCCCTGTGCTCCCTCGTGTCCCCCGTGCGAAGGAGGGTGGGACGCAGGAGAAGGGGCATCTTAAGTCTGCAGTCCACAGGGTTCACGTTTCAGATAAACTTGGGGCTACAACAACAACAACAATAATAACAACAATAACAACAACAATAACAACAACAACAACAACAACAACAACAACATTAGCACCACCACCACCACCACCACGTGTTGTCGTTGTTTGCATGAATAACTTACAAGGGAACAGCAGCGCTCCATATGCAGTAGATAAAAAAGAAAAAAAAAAACTGAAAATAAGTGTTGGGGAGCATGCCAACTTTCCAATCCCATGGAATCACGGCCTGAGAAATGCTGTCGTGGAAAGTGAGGGAAACTAGAATAATTATCCTTAAATTGTGGATTGTGATGGTACATTTAGAGTATTATACGAGAAGCTTACTTGCATCGATTTCTTAGCAGTGTATCTTGTATTATTAGACCTGGATATGTGTAGTAATCATCGTAGGCTTTTAAAATACTAAAGAGTAATACAGAGCCATGTAGGGTAGTACTGTAAGTGGCTTGGGGTACCTCCTAACACATCTCGTAAGTGATTCATTTTGCTCATTACACCTCAGTATTCTCTTTCCTCTTGAGTATTGTTGATGGAAACTATGTCGATATTAAAATATGTGTGACGTACAAGAGAACATTTAAGTGTAATATGGAAAATAAATCGCTGAGGAAATAGTGCCCCGAAGCCTCCTATGCCACCTAAAATAAGGAGATAAACTGCTTAGGAAAAGGTGTCAGGGAGCCTTCATAGTCCACGAGAAGACTGAAGCTGGCCCTAGTGGAGACAGACAAAGCTAGAATAATTATCCCTGGTGGAGTGGTGTATTGCGGTGGTATATTTAGAAAAGATTGCACAATACTAACTCGTATACCAGGGAGCTTAACTGGAATAAGTATCCTTGGTGAAATGGTGTATTGTGGTGTTATATTTAGAACAGTTTACACAATATTAACCCGTATACCAGGCAGTGTGTCTGGTGTCAGCGAACTGGCTCCCTAGCACGTGTTCCTTTGTGATTTATTCTGCTTGATACTGTGTTATTTTTTTTTTTTTTAATCTGTGCTGTACGGGGGGACGTCCTTCACCCACCCAGTCAGGATTTCTGCATTGAGTGATAATTGAAATGGCATGCTGTAATTCTAGAAACCATTTACTACATTTTGGTGGTAACTGTAGCATTTACCAGCAATAGGTGCACGGTGGTCTAGTGGGCTGAGGCGCTCCAAGTAGCTACGTATGGCCCTAGGAGTTGAAGTTCAGTTTAGGGTTAAGGTTTGTTTTCATATAGGGCCACTCAGTAGTCCACCCCCTTAAATATGAGTAAGGAATAGCCTATCTCCAGATCTCCACGTTACTGATTGGATAATAAAGGAGTGGATGATGGATGGATGTGTGAATAGATGGATAAATAGATAGATAGATGGATGAGTGGATAATTGATTGTCCTATTTTCAACATTGTAGAGATAACAAGGAAGACAATATTAACTTGCCAATTGTAGAAATGGTAAGGAAGAGGTGCAAGGGCGAATCCTCAACTCAGGGCATATAAACCACAGAGAAACAGGGAACACGCATTTGGCATTCAGGTGACAGTAGGTGGAGCCAGGTGAGCAAGGAGGTAAGTTTAGGTCTTGCCAGAATCAGCCGTGGTGGTCATTCTAGCCCAAACAAGGGTAGTAATTGTGTGTGTGTGTGTGTGTGTGTGTGTGTGTGTGTGTGTGTGTGTGTGTGTGTGTGTGTGTGTGTGTGTGTGTGACTACTGTCGCTCACAATTGACACCTGAATGGATATGGAGCATTGTCTGTAGGTAGTTCTGTTGAGTAGGGATGTGTGTGTGTGTGTGTGTGTGTGTGTTTAATAGGAAATCGAAGACTTTATACCTATCATACCCATTATAAAGGGGAAAAGTCTCAGGGGGTTTGAAGTAAGGTAGGATGATTGCAAGGCACAAACCCTGTCAACCTTATTTGTTTTTCCACCTTACTCGCTTTTCGTCACCATTCCTCTACCCATCCATTCTTCCTCATCCACCCTGTTTTTGCTTGTCAGTCGTTCAGAATCAGGGGGAGACATATTTCACCCTCTCTCACTCCTCCCCATTCACCCCTTCCAAACCCTTCCCATAGACACTCACACCCTCCCATAGACACTCACACCCTCCCTATCGACCCAACCTCCACTCCGCCCATCTCCCACACCCCTCCCCACCCATCACCTCCCCCCTCCCCAACCACCCCTACACACCAGTATCCCCCCATTCCCTCAACACCCCACCCCATCCATCTCCACACACACTCCTCACCATTTACCCTCATACCCTCCCACTTGTTCCT
>NC_137020.1:25256462-25288962 GCF_032717465.1 Coenobita brevimanus
CCCTCCATTCCCACTCCTTCCTCTGTAAATCCATCTCGCTGTTTCGTTTATTATTCCCTCTCAGTCTGTCTTCTTGTCCCTCTCACATATCCCCTTCCATTCCTCTTCTCATCTGCTCTCATCCGTCTCCCCTACCCTTCTCTCCTCCACCTCACTCTCTTAAGTTCTGTCCTCAGCTCTTCTCCCATCTTTCCTCTCCCCTTCCATCCCCTGCTTCTCCTCCCCTCCTCTTCCTCCTCTCTCCTCCCCTCCTCTCTCCTCCCCTCCTCATCCTCCTTTTTCCTTCCCTCCTCTCCCCCCTCTCTCCTCCCTTTTCCTTTCAATGCCTTTATCCTTTTCCCCTCATTTTCATCTTCGCTTTCCCATTTCCTTTCCTGCTCTTCATCTTTCCTGTCTCGTTTTAGTCTTCCTTCCCTCCCCACCTCCTTTACCCACCTCTTCCACTTTCTCCTCCCCTCCCACTCCCCTCCTATCATCCCCTCCCCTCCCCTCCCTTCCCCCTTTCCATTCTCCCCTCTCCCTCTCCCCTTCCCTTTCCCGCTCCCTTTCCCTCCTCGCCCCTGCCCCTCTCCCTTCCCCCTCCCTTCTGATGTTGAGGGGTGAGGCTGGATGGCAGAGGGGTGAAATATTAACTCTGACAGGAGGGGGGGTGACGTCAGCAAAGGTTAAGTGGGGGTGTAGGGGGAGGGGAGAGGGGAGAGGGAGGATTGGGAGAGGAGAGGGAGAAGCGAGTGAGAATAAAGGTGGGGGAGGGGAGGGGAGAAAGAGGGAATTGAGAGAGTAGAGGAAGAAGGGTGCGAGGATAAGAGTGGGGATGGTGTGTGTGTGTGTGTGTGTGTGTGTGTGTGTGTGTGTGTGTGTGTGTGTGTGTGTGAGAGAGAGAGAGAGAGAGAGAGAGAGAGGGGAGGGGGGGAAGGGTAAGTGAATAGGAAGAGGAGACTAATAGGCGATGCTGAAGAGAAGCTTGGGAAGGTGGAGGTGGGAAAAGAGGAAGTTGGGAAGGAATGGGGTGTAAGGGAGAAGTAGACAGTAGGGGTCGAAATGGATTGGGAGAAGTGGATGGAGAAGTGATTGAGTTGTGAGAGGATGAGGGAGAAAGTGGAGTGGATGGAAGGGTTAGAAGGGGTTGAAGTAGGGGTGAGGTTGGGTGGATGGAGTTGAGATGAGGTGAGGTGTAGGGGAGGGTTTGCAAGGATGAAGTTGGCAGGGGTTGAGTGAGGGTTGGCAGGAAAGGCGTGGGGTGTGAGTGGGGGGGGGGTTGGAAGAGGTGGAGTTGGGTGGGGGTTGGTAGGGTGGGGTGGTAAGTAAGTGGGGGTTGGAAAGGGTGGAGAGGGAGGTAAGAGTTGGAGTGAAGGTTGACATCAGTGGAGTGAGGTCTGGCGAGGGTGGAGTGGGAGTTGATGAGAGAGAGAGAGAGAGAGAGAGAGAGAGAGAGAGAGAGAACAACGCGTGGGAAAACCTATGTTGTTGGAGTTATAATCGGAAGTTAGAACTATTTTAATCTAGTCAGATCCAATGTAGCAAAGTTTTATTGCATTCCAGCCCTGCTTCTCGGTCTTCCCCTGCTTTATATAGTGCAGTTAATTTAGTCCAGGTAATGTCAGTTCTAAATTATGAATGTTAATTTAGTTTGGCTAGTTGAAATTAGTTCCAGTTTTAGGTTTTAACAGCAACATAACTAAGATTTTGGTGATTGTGTGTGTGTGTGTGTGTGTGTGTGTGTGTGTGTGTGTGTGTGTGTGTGTGTGTGTGTAAATTCCAGGATCCTTGCCAGTTTTTTGTAATAAGCTCCAGGAAACCATTTACTACGCTGGGTGGTAACCATATAACCAAAGTTTGGCGCCTGGTGGTTTAGTGGGTAATTATTGCGCTCCAATCGGATTGAGCCGGTGAAGGTTTATATCCAAGGGGTGGTTGGGGTTGATTGCTCATGTAATACCACTCAGGGATAAGTGAGGCTGGTCACTCTCATCTTAAATGTCGGGACCAACTGCCTAGCTCCGGGCTTCTACGCTTCTCATGGGGCAATGTAGGATTGGATGATGGATGGATGGATAAAAATTTTGAATAAGTAAATAATGGTGGTGGTGTGACCTGTTGTTAGGGTCCCCATGTTTTTTGCATTCACATTCTTTGGATTCGATTTCTGATATTTTCTCTTTTTTGAATTCACCTCCGTTGGATTCGCACTGATAAATTTCTCTTCTTTTATTTTTGGATTTGTATTCTTTGGGTTCGCTAGTTTTGGATTCAGTTTAGTTGCTTTCTTTATTTTTGGATTCACATTTTGCTGGATTCTTTATTTTTGGATTCACGTGTTGGATTCTTTATTTTTAGATTCACTTGTTGGATTCGCTAATATTTTTTCTCTGCCTTGGCCAGGTTCTATTCGGCAGGCATTGTAGGAGTGTTTTATTATTCAGGTTTGTGCATGGTCTGTGTCAGTATTCATTCTCTCTCTCTCTCTCTCTCTCACTCACACACACACACACACACACACACACACACACACACACACACACACACACACACACACACACACACCAATATCTTACCCCTCCACTCCTCCTTCCCTTCAGCCACCCCCTCCCCTTCAATCTCTCTCCTCTCCAGTTCGTCTCTCCTCTACTCTCCCTTCTGCATAATCTCCCTTTCTTCCTATTCCCCCTTTCCCAGTTCCCTCTTTCCCCCAGTCTCTCTCCCTCCCAATCCCCCTCCCAATCCTCCTGTCGTCCAATCTGTCTCCCTCCCAGTCACCCTCCCTTCCATTCACCTCCCCTCCTTTTCACACCCTGGCAATTCCTCACCCCATCTGTCCCCTCGCCCCTGCAATCCCTCATCCACACAATCCCTCTCCAATTATTCACGTGTCCAATCCCTCATCCTATCCTCCCTTCCAACTCCCCCGTCACCTCCCCTTCAGGTAACATAATGCTCTAATACCTTATCCCTTTCCTCCCCCCCCCCTCCCTTCTTCTCCCCTCCCCTCACGCTTTCTTTCTTCTCTTCTCCCCTCTTCATATTTCCTTCCTCTTCCCTTCTGTGTCACACTCATTCATACTTCTACTCCTCCTTTCACTTCTTTTCCACCTTTGTTGTCCCTGCCTACCCTTCCTCTTCCCTCTTCCTTCATCACCTTTTCTTCATCTTTTCTTCCTCTTACCCTTTCTTTTCCCCTCTTGCCTTCCCCTCCCCTCTTCCTCCATCACCCATTCTCCCCTTGCCCTTCGTGTACCCTAATATCATGATACCTCACCCCCAACTCTCTCCCTTCTCTCCTGTCTTTCTCTTCCGTACTTCCCCTCTTCATTCCAGTCCCCCTTCCTTCACCGTCTTCCTTTATCTCCCATCTGTCTGTCCTTCCCCATCCTTTCCTTCATTTTATTTCATCTTTGTTTCCCTCCATTTTCTTCCCCTTCCTTCCCTTTCCTCTCCATTCTGTTTTCTCCTCCATTTCCTCTTGTTTTCTTTTTCTTCCTTCCTTTTCCTCTTTTCGCCTTTTTCTTCATCCTTTTCTTCGTTCTTTTCTTCATTCTTCCATTTCCTCTTCATTCCTTTTCCTCTTCATTCCTTTTCGTCTTCCTTTCTTTTCCTATTCTGTTCATTTCCTCTTAACTGATTTCCTCTTCCGTCCCTCTCTTCTTCCTTCCTTTTCCTTATTTTCCTTTTCCCTTTAATTTTCCTCTTCTTTTCCCCGTCCGTCTGAGATTCCTTTTCCCTCCAGTTCCTTTCCCATCCAATTATTTACCTGTTCTTTCCCTCCCCCTCCATTCCCTGTTTCCCTCATCCCTTCGTCATCAATCCTTCCCTCCCCCTCTTGTGCACTAATACTTTGATACCTCACCCCTCCACTCTCCCTCCCTCCCCCTCCCTTCAGCCCCCCTCCCCATCCCCCCTCCCTTCTTCCCCCTTCCCCATCCCCTGTCCCTTCTTCCCTTCCTGCTATTTTTTCTTATTCCTGTTTCGTCATTTCTCCAACTTCTTCTCCCGTTTCCAACTCCTTTTATCATTTCCTTCTTTTCCTTTCTCATTTTCCAATATTTCTCTCAGTATTACCCTTCCCCACTTTTCCCTATTTTCTTTTCACCCCTCTCATCTTCCTCTCCCTTCCTCCATCCCACCTCCACTGCCTTCTTCCCTTTTTCCCTCCTTCCTTGTTTCTCTCCTTCCTTGTTTCTCTCCCTAGTTTTTTGCCCCCTTTGTTCTTTCCCCCCTTTGTTCTTTCCCCCCTTTGTTCTTTCCCCCCTTTGTTCTTTCCCTCCATTGTTCTTTCCCCCCTTTGTTCTTTCCCTCCATTGTTCTCTCCCCCCTTTGTTCTCTCCCCCCTTTGTTCTCTCCCCCCTTTGTTCTCTCCCCCTTTGTTCTCTCCCCCCTTTGTTCTCCCCCCTTTGTTCTCTCCCCCCTTTGTTCTCTCCCACCTTTGTTCTCTCCCACCTTTGTTCTTTTCCCCCTTTGTTCTCTCCCCCCTTCGTTCTTTCCCCCCTTCGTTCTCTCCCCCCTTTGTTCTTTCTCTTTCGTTCTCTCTCTCCTTCGTTCTTTCCCCCCTTCGTTTTTCTCTCCTTCGTTTTCCCCCCTTTGTTCTTTCCCCCCTTTGTTCTTTCCCCCCTTTGTTCTTTCCCCCCTTTGTTCTTTCCCCCCTTCGTTCTTTCCCCCCTTCGTTCTTTCCCCCCTTTGTTCTTTTCCCCCTTCGTTCTTTCCCCCCTTCGTTCTTTCCCTCCTTCGTTCTTTCCCTCCTTCGTTCTTTACCCTCCTTCGTTCTTTACCCTCCTTCATTCTTTACCCTCCTTCGTTCTTTCCTCCCCTTCATTCTTTACCCTTCTTCGTTCTTCCCCTCCTTCTTTCGTTCCCTCATTCGTTCTTTCCATCCTTCCTCCCCCCTCCCATACACAGCTACTGTCACTCGTCATTTCACTACCCCTCCCTGTTTATTTATCACCATGTTCAAAACCATAATCAGAGTTAAAACCAATACCACCGATAAAAACCAATCCTTTCTTTAATCCAGACTTCAAATTCCAAACCTTTTATATTTGTCTAGTCTGTTTGTGTTAACGTGGGGGACGTATTGTGTATAGGTTAATATAGTGACCGGAAAGGAAAGCTTATTAGATATACGTGGAGAATGTAGTGTGTATAGGTTAATATAGTGGCCGGAAACGAAAGCTTATTGGATTTATTGGGTAGGCGCCTTAAACACTTCAGACCGAGGATTTGTGAAGGCTCTAACCTCTCTAAGAAGCTCTGTTGAGTCGAATTAAATCCTCTAAAGGTAGCAAGAACGAAATGAAAATATTGGCTTTGAAGGAGTTATGTTGTGTAATTTTTTTAAATAAGCAAATTAATTCACAGTATAAAAGCATTGTTACAAGGAGAATGTATTAGGGTAGTTTATTACAAAGGCTGAATGATTGCTAGTAATAAATTAGTTATCGCTGCGTGAGGAGTGCGGTCAGAGTGCTGTTGAAATGGGAAATGACTAGATAGTTAGCTTTTGTGGTCTTAATAAATGGATGACTTCACACTAAAAAGGGCTTTCAGACTCTCTCTCGCTCTCTCTCTCTCTCTCTCTCTCTCTCTCTCTCTCTCTCAAAATAAATAAATAATAAAAAAAAACCCGGCACATTTATATTGGGGCGTTCGCGAATAGAGGATTGTTATGAAAGGCAGCGCGGGGTTAGCTGGCCGCTGATTGGCTGGCTCGGTTTGTTTACATATCTCCGTTTTCTGTGTGGGGGCAGGAGGGGGGGCTCGTGCGTTATAGAAAATAGGACCCTTGATTTAGCTTAACAACCCAGGTCAAGGATATTACGGTGGGATTGGGTTGTTAGGATGAAAGTGGAGGCGTGGAGGTTAAAGGGGACGTGTGGGGAGGATGGGAAAGGGGTGTGAGGAAGGGGAGGAGAAGTGGAAGGAGAAAAGGAGGGGAAAGTGGAGATGGGGGGAGATGAGGAAAAGAGAGGAGGGGAAGGAAAAGAGAGTGGAAGGGAGAAGAGAGGAACTGGAGGGGTACGGGACGAGAGGAGAGGAAATGGAGGGTTGGGGGTTGGGGAAGGGAGGAGTGGAGAGGAAATGGAGTTACGGGGACTTGGGAAGAAAGAAAAAGAAATGAAGGAGGAGTAAAAGGGATGGGGAATGAGGGGAGGGAAAGTAGGGGTGGAGGGAACGAGAGGAAAGAAGGTTTATGGAGGGAGAGGATCAGAAGGGGAATTGGAGGAATAGAAGGGTAAGGGATTCAGGAGGGGAGGAGAGAAGGGGAAGGAAGAGGTGGGGGATGAGATGAGAGAAAATGGAGTTTGGGAGGGTTTCGGAAGGAAGGAGTGGAGATGATAGTGTAGGTGAGGGAGGGGAAAGGGGATGGGCAGAGGAAGGAAGGTGTGTGTGTGTGTGTGTGTGTGTGTGTGTGTGTGTGTGTGTGTGTGAGAGAGAGAGAGAGAGAGAGAGAGAGAGAGGAGGGGGAGAGATTGTGGAAGGTAATGAGTTTGCGAAAGACGGCAGATACCTACGTTTTATATTGATCTCTGCTAGATTATTAGTAAAGTGGCAGAATAAGGCTAAGACAATAAATAAGAACGTAGAGACAAGAACCGAGAGGCGGATTCAAGGAAAGAAGGACTTGCAAAGGACAGCAGATAACAACATTTCTCTTGATCCTTACTAGGGTTTTTATAACAGGATAGGATATAACTGAGGTATTTATCGTCCCAGTAACTAGAATAAGGAGCGATGGAGAGGTAAAACTCATAGGGATGGAGGAGGAGAGCTTCTTTATCGAGGAGAGATGTAAGGGTGGAAAGATTAGAGTAAAAAGAAAATCATAGTTTGAATTAAAAGTACGAATGGAAGAACAAAAAGAAATAAGTGTTAATCAGTTTGAATTAAAAGTACGAATGGGAGAGCAAAAGAAAATAAATGATAAAGAAATGCGAGTCAGAAGAGGTAGAGGTAACGATAAAGGGGCCTGCACTGTATGGCGCTTAGACTCAGTTCTCATCTCCTTATTTTAGACCTTTGAAGCTGTGGCAGGTCATTCACCCATTAACCGCGGATTAAGGCCTCTATATTATCCAGGCTTCCATGGTTACCTTTCAGGTGCTACTACGGTGGAGAGAGAGAGAGAGAGAGGGAGAAGGGGGGGGCAATTGTCAATACCATCATCACCACTCAGCCTCTGGTAATTAACATTTTCGATGGAGTTAATGACTTCGCCTGATAAGCCTTCAAATTATTCCACCGGCTTAGGCTTGATATCCACACACACACACACACACACACACACACACACACACACACACACACACACACACACACACACACACACACACACACACACACACACACACACACACACACACACACACACACACACACACAAAGTGACGTAGGCACACGAACATGTGAGCGCATCACTTATAAAAAATAACCACACACACACACACACACACACACACACACACACACACCATTTGGCCATATTTGTACAGCTTATCAGAGAGTCGTGAGAGAGAGCCGGAGTGTTAAGCTATGATAATGTTGAAAGGCATCTCCATTACGCATTTGCATTTGATGTCTGCACACACACACGCAAACGCACGCACATTGAGCAGGGTTGGTCAGTAAATGGTGTTGGTTTAGGATGTTTGCTGGCTTGGGATTAGTGAGAATGTGTTCTGGTATGTGGGGGGTTTGGTGTAGGGGCTGTGTGTGTGTGTGTGTGTGTGTGTGTGTGTGTGTGTGGATGTGGATGTGGATGCCTAGACTCTTATAAACACAGCTGCTCCAACAAAGCAGATTTTCACCTGAACGTCGCACCCCACATATCAAAGCCATGCACACCTGTTTTACTGGATACCTGTGTGTAAAATATTGGGTAGGGGAGGGTCACTTCTCCAGCAACAAAGTAGTGTTACCTGGCCCAATGGATCAGTTGCCTTGTGGACTCTCGTAGTAGTTTAAAGTGCAGAGTAGAGTTGCTTGTTTGTGTCTGGCCTGTGTAGGACGGTTGCCACAGTTCATACACACACTCTTGGTTATTCTGTAATTGATTTGGACTTATTATTATTATTATTATTATTATTATTATTATTATTATTATTATTGTCGTTGTTGTTATTGTTGTTTTCTTTTGTTCACAACTACGAATTTGCTCATTGATTTTGACTTCCTCATGGATGTATATTTTATTTTCCTTTGTGTGTGTATAGATTTTGTCTTTAAATATTTACGGCATATATTTACCTTCGTCATGCATTTGCAGTCTACCATACTGAGTATTTTGCTTATGTGAATAGCACCTGTCTAGCTACACACACACACACACACACACACACACACACACACACACACACACACACACACACACACACACACACACACACACACACACACACACACACACACACACACACACACACACACACACACACACACACACACACACCTCTTCACTCTACTCACTAATGCGGCTGGTCAGCTCTGGAACTGTCATCATCTGTCTTTTCCACTGTTTTTAATTTCCAGGCTTTTAAGTCGAATTAATCCGGGTAACTCGAAAAGAGCTAATCGAATTAATTTTTTTTAAACTATATTTTAAAACAAGTTTCCAGGCTGTGAACGTTGACTTGCAAATTTTTGTTTTAAATTTCCATTGTACCCTTTTCCTTCTGTATATTCACTTTACTCATGCATGTAGTGGGAGCTGGTGACAGTCATCATCCACTCACTTGAAGGACTGCTGCCAATTTCTGCCTTCGTGTTTATCGTTCATTTTCTGTGCCTGCCCGCCTCTCTTCCTGTTTCATCTATCCTGTCACGTGTTATTACTCTCTCTTCCACTTCAGGGGCTCTGCGCTGAGTAACAAGCCTATTGGTTTCCTGTAGCCCATATAACCAGAGAACAGGGTGTTGTGGAGAAGATTATAGTGCCCCTGTTAACTGGATGGAGAGACGCAAATGCGGCGTCCATCCTGGGACCAAACCTCCACACCCTTCCCCGCCTAAGGGGTCATTGATTACAACACGGGACGACCCTGCGGTGACGGTTGTTTGCTTACAGCTGAGAGAGAGAGAGATTCACCCATGCCCTGTACAAATATAAATGTTTCCTCCTCCTCATGCACGTATGTTCAGTCGCTTTCAGCTCTGGTCGGTGTAATGTTCGCTTGTTGTTGTGTAAATTGTGTTGTTAATTACTGTGTGTGTGTGTGTGTGTGTGTGTGTGTGTGTGTGTGTGTGTGTGTGTGTGTGTGTGTGGATTGCATGTAATGGTATATAATTATGTATGTATTCTATGTATTGATGTTTGTGTCGTGTGCAAGTATGTATATATGTGTAATTGCTCGAGCAGATATTAACAGATGATTTATTGTGTAGTCTTCATGTGCCAATTACTTTAACTCCGACCATTAACAACCTTCCCCTCGTACACACACACACACACACACACACACACACACACACACACACACACACACACACACACACACACACACACACACACACACACACACTCAGTCCCAACATAGCCCCACAATTTCCCCCATCAGCACACACACACACAAAAATCCACTCACTTGAAAAATGTACATGTTAAAAAAACTAAAATAAAAAATAAAAAAGTCTAGCCCATACGAAACCATTAGCGCCAACGGGACCAAATGGAAAATATTTATGGATTGGAAATAATCTTTACCCTGTTGTTTGCCAGGGAGATTTTTATTGGGATTTTTTTCAGTGTGTGTGTGTGTGTGTGTGTGTGTGTGTGTGTGTGTGTGTGTGTGTGTGTGTGTGTGTATTTAGTGGCTATTGTTTTTTACTTTTCGTCGAGGTGTTTTTTACTGTTTTCTGTTTTTTTTGCTTTGTTGTTTGCTGTTTTTGTTGTTGTTGTTGTTGTTGCTGTTTTTCTCTTTTCAGTGTTATTGGTTTCTGTGTATGTTTATTATTGTTTTTTTTGTGTGTGTTTTTTGTGATTTTTTACTTTTTTTTGTCATGGTTGTTGTTTTCCCTGTCGTGTGGGATTTTTTCTTATTTTTTCTTTGTAGAGATTTTTATTGGTTTTTATTAGGAGTTTCGGTGTATAGTAAGTGTGTGTGTGTGTGTGTGTGTGTGTGTGTGTGTGTGTGTACTCGTGTTTTTGTCGCATTGTTGATGATACAGTTTGCCTTTTTTAGTGTTTGTATTTTTTTTAGAATGATGTCTCTGAGTAACTTTTTTTTTTTGTACTGGTTTATGTGATTTAATTATTTTCTTTGATTTGTATTCCATCCTTTTCATTACCGGTACTTACTTATTTGTACATTGTTCCCCTCTCTCCGCCTACCATTTCACTCGTTATAAACTGTTTCTCCCTTACGTATTTCTTTGTCCCCCTCATCACTGCTCTGAGCACCACTTCATCCTTCGTTACCTGGAAAGAGAAAAATGCAAAATTAACTTCATGCACTAGAAAGTCAACCTCACATAATTTAATCTAACTTTTGGTAGTTTAGAAAGAATTGTGTTTCGTTCTCCAGGATTTAGATGTCAACCTCCTCACCCTGAGAATGTCATCTAACTTTGCCCTTGCTGCTAACTGACGATTTGACTCAGCTTAGGAAAATAACTTAAAGGAAAAGGGGTTATTGAAGACTGTATTCAACCCCCCCAGCAGGTAATTTTCTCCCCACCTAAATAAACCATCTGGAGAAAGCAAGGAAATATAAAGGTGACTGTCGTTGGGAAAATTTTTTACCCTTTCAACACGATTACGTCTTTAATGGTATTCTTAGGAGCTCCAGACATTTCTTTTTGATCATATGGCCTTCCTTATCTCCGTTTATATTGTGAGCATTGGTGGGAATGGTATTTGTGTGTGTGTGTGTGTGTGGGTGTGTGTGTTTGAAGGTTAAATCCACCACCCAATGCTTATAAAGGCATCACTGTTGTTGGTGTCTGTGGATGGGCATTTTTTGTCCCTAATGATGAGCGATTTTACCAAGAATTTGTCAGTAAACGTGATATTTATACTGCCGCCAATGTAACTCAATTGATGTATGATTATAGATGATTTTGCTGTTGAGGATGAGTGAAATTGATGTTATGAGGTTTATTACTGATGTTTATGTTGAAAAATGTGTTGATGTTCAGGATGAGCGATGTTGGTGTTTTGGGCCGTATTGCTGATGTTTCTGATGCTATATATGTTGATGTTGAGCTGGCATTTCTAGAGCTGGTATTTCTAAAGTGGGAAATGAGGTCACTGAGATTGCTCTAAGTGTTCACGAAATATCTGAGGTAATAATGACGCGGTTGTTAATATCTGGACTTCTTTTAATATTTCTGGTTAATATTCGTGGTGATATCATTGTCTTTTCATTAGTGTATTTTTTCATGTGCAATTTTTCACCCGTAATACAAAAGGTAATACTTGAGGTTTAAATATTCTCCAAATACCCAGAAATAAATATTTTAAAAGGCATTCTCTTACAAACAGGGGTTGGGTTAAGGTGAATTCAGTGCTGCAACATTTTCAACAATATTAGTGTCCGTTGCAGTAATAATCTGTATCCATGACAGGTTAATTTAGTGGAGGTAGCGTTATGGTGATGATGGTGGTGGTGATGATGATGATGATGATTTTTTTTTTTTTTTTTTTTTTACTGATGTTTCCCCAGGTTCATCTGGACGTGAACCAAGTGGAAATGATGATTGTGATGATGATGATGATTGTTACACTTCCTGCCGTCGTCGTCGTCGTCTTTGTTAATGTTGTTGTTGTTGTTGTTGTTGGTGGTGGTGGTGGTGAAAATGATGATGAAACATTAGGAAAAATATAACAAAACACTGTGCGGTGATTCGGTCATATGGAACGAGTGGAGAACGAAAGATTGATTGATTGTTTGCTGATGTGGGAGGCTTGGGAACGTAGGCTGTCTTTAACCTTTATTGAACACTAAACCATACCTGCTGGTCTGGTCGTGGTGAAGGTCAGGTTATATTGGCATTGATTCGACAGCCCAAGAGGACGAGGCTGTGTGTGTGTGTGTGTGTGTGTGTGTGTGTATGTGTGTGTGTGTGTATTTAGTGTACACAGGAATTTACATTTTCACGAGTATTTTTTTTTTTTTGTTATTCAGCCTTGCAACAGACTCCACAATTATTCAGCATTATTATCCACTCTTGCAACATATTCAGCATTGCAGGCTTCAGCACATCAGGAGGACTGGCCATTTTTAGTGAGGTCTGCAACAGACTCAACATTGCAGAGCGTTTGCAAATTAAAAAGGGGCCTTGAATTAAAATTACTTGTGACCGTAGCAGGGAGGTAATTAAGGAACTGCCAATCACAGCTGGGATTACTTCTCTCCCCTTCTCCCCACTCCCTCCCTCAGCTCCCCTCCTCCCTCTCCCCATTCCCCCATCCTCCTCCTCCCCCCTTCTCCATCGTTCTTGTTCTGCCTCGCTTCCGTTCATCATTTCTCTTCTCCTTTCGCCAGATTTTCCCTTCCTTTCAACCCTCGTGCCTTTCCCTTTTACCCCTCTCTCCCCCATTCATTTCTCCTTTTTCCCTCTATCTTTCCCCCTCATTTCCCCTCCTTCCCCTCATTTTTACACTTTCATCCGTGAAATCCTCCACACTCCATTCCTCTCATCTTTCCCCCTCCCTCTCTCATCCTTCCCTCCTCCCCCCTCTCATCCTTCCCCCCTCCCCCCTCTCATCCTTCCCCCCTCCCCCCTCTCATCCTTCCCCCTCCCCCCTCCCCCTCTCATCCTTCCCCTCTCCTCCTCTCATCCTTCCCTCGTCCCTCTCTTATCCTTTCCCCCTCCCCCTCTCATCCTTCCCCCTCGCCAATTAATCTCACTTGTCCTCACTCCCACTAACCTCACACCCCCTTCCCTCATGCCCTCACTCCCCTTGTTTCCTTTTCCCCTCCCTTTGTTTCTACCTCCTTCCCTCCCCTAACCCTGTACCCCCCCTTTATCTCTTAGTCCTTGCTGGCCCTCTCACTCCCCTCCTCACTCATACTCCTCTTTCCTTCTTATTTTAATCACTGTCTCCTCCTCATACCCTCTCTCACTTATTCTTCCTCCCTCATATTCCCTCTGCCTGCCATCTCTCCAGCCCTAGTTGTTTCTGCCCCTTCCCCCCACACTTCCTCTCATCTCTCCTGCCCCTTCCATCCTCATCCTCTCCCTCTCATACTTCTTCTCTCCCCCCTTCTGACTTTCATACCCCCTCTTATCCCCTTCTCCCTCTTAAACTATGCCTTGTCATTCCTCCTACACCTCCCCTCTCCTCCCCTCATTCCTCTTGCTCCTCTCCCTTCCCCTTCATTCTTCCATCCCTTCCCTCTTCGTCCTTGCCCTATTGCTTCCTTCCCTCGTGCTCCTTTCCCTTCCTCCTCATTTTTCTATCCCTTTCCTCTTCGTTCCTTCCCTCTTGCTCCATCCCCTTTCCCTCTCATTCTTTCCTCCCTTTCCTCCTCGTCCCTTTTGCGCCACTCCTCCCCCCTCACATTTTTTTTCTCTTGCCTCATTCCTCTCCCTCTGTTGCCCCCTTCCCTTCCCCATTCCCTTCCCCATTCCCTGCCCCTCATACCACCTCCCCTTCCCCTTCCCCTCATACCACCTCCCCTTCCCCTCATCCTACTACATCTCATCAAACCCTCCCAGCTACACTGCTCTCAATTCTTCCATTTCGGATACACCTTTTTCTCGTTGTTCTTTCATTTTCTCTCTCTTGTTTTTCCTGTGGTAACTTTTTTCCATTCCTTTCGCTTCTCTTTATATTTCGATTTTCTTATGATTCCTCTTTTCGTCCCATTGTCTGTTTTTCGTCCATTCCTCTCTCTTTCGCTGTATATTTTTGCCTCTTTTGTCTCTGTATTCACTGTATGTATACCTCTATGTACTGTACGTAGGCAGTGTGTATGTATGCATGCATTGGCTTTTATATGTATCTGTGTATGTGTATGTATGTATATGCTTATGTTTGTATGTATGTATGTTTACCGTTATGTATATATGTTTGTATGTATGTATGTTTACCGTTATGTATATATGTTTGTATGTATGTATGTTTACCGTTATGTATATATGTTTGTATGTATGTATGTTTACCGTTATGTATATATGTATATGTATGTTTACCGTTATGTATATATGTTTGTATGTATGTATGTTTACCGTTATGTATATATGTATATGTATGTTTACCGTTATGTATATATGTATATGTATGTTTACCGTTATGTATATATGTATATGTATGTTTACCGTTATGTATATATGTTTGTATGTATGTATGTTTACCGTTATGTATATATGTTTGTATGTATGTATGTTTACCGTTATGTATATATGTTTGTATGTATGTATGTTTACCGTTATGTATATATGTTTGTATGTATGTATGTTTACCGTTATGTATATATGTTTGTATGTATGTATGTTTACCGTTATGTATATATGTTTGTATGTATGTATGTTTACCGTTATGTATATATGTTTGTATGTATGTGTGTTTACCGTTATGTATATATGTTTGTATGTATGTATGTTTACCGTTATGTATATATGTTTGTATGTATGTATGTTTACCGTTATGTATATATGTTTGTATGTATGTATGTTTACCGTTATGTATATATGTTTGTATGTATGTATGTTTACCGTTATGTATATATGTTTGTATGTATATCGTTTTGTCATTTGTTTTTATCCTTTCATTCCCACATTTACCTTTTCGATTTTACTTTGGATTTGCTGCCAAGGTAAATATTTCATTCATTTACCTCTACCTTACGCAGTACCTGTTATCGATTTATTTATTTATTTATTTATTTATTTATTTTACGTTCTGTTTTATCTGATTCATTCCTTAACTTTTTCTCAGTGTCTTAATTTTTTCTTCTTTGTGCACAATGATTTATCTATTAATATTTTCTTCTGTTTTAAAATGTTCATTCTTGTTCGTCCTCTCAATTTCCTCTTCACCTCGTGCGTTTTCTTTTTCTAGATGTGATTGAAAGCGTTAGGAGAAATACACTGAGGTGGTTTGCTTACGTAGAGAGGATGGAAAGTGAGAGACTAACTAGGAGAGAATGTGATTGAGGTGGATTGGAGAGAGGAAGGGCTAGACCGAGGATAAGATGTAGGTATGGAGTAGAGAAGTATATGAGAGGTGGTGGTGTAAGTTATGGGAAAGGCAGCGAAATGGCAAGGGACAGGGCGACATGGAGGCGATTTGTTTGTGGCCACCCTTCATGGAATAAGGCATCTGGTTATAGATAGAATAGATAGAAATTTCCTTATCTGATTTTCACCCTTATCCGCATTTTAGTATATTGCAGTTCGTTCTTAAGTTTTCCCTGATATTCTTCCTTTTGCGGTTTATTTTACGTAGCTCAGTGGCCAAGATAATTCTACGGCTCCACATCATTTCCATAGTACTTCTTCGTGACTAGCAACTATTCTGGTATTAGTCTTTTATTATAGTAGCGGTGAAGAGGGAGAGATGGCAATTTCAGGTTAGGGTAAGGTGAAAAGAATATAGGTACCCCTTGTTTCTCTCTCTCTCTCTCTCTCTCGTGCATGCTGGTGTCTGTGTTTATGTAAGTGCAGTATATTAGGGCGTGTTTGTGTGCACTAGTAAGCATAGTGATACCCGTGTGTTTACGTATACTCTGTGTACGTGTGCAGTGTGTATGCCTGTATTGACGTCATGTGTGTATGTCTGTGAATGTATGTACGTATCCCAGCCTATTAAAACGTAAATTAAACTTGTATCGCCATGAGACTTGAGTAAATTAGGTTGAAAATCACGACAGCAAAAAAAAAAAAAAAAAAAAAAAAAAGGTTGCGTTGCATTTCCGAGCAAAATAAATTAATGGGTAAAAAAAAAAATAAATGGATAAAAAAATGGCGCCTCCAATTGCGTTTATATTAAGAGGTTCATTGGACTATTTTTTATTTTTGGGGGGTGATGGGTGGGTGGTAGATAGATAGATGGGTGGATGGGTGATTGATAGATGGGTGAGTGGGTGATTGATTGATAGATAGGTGGGGGGTGATAAATAGATGGTTGGGTGGGTGATTCATAGATGGTTTGGTGGGTGATTGATCTGTGGTTGGGTGGGTGATTGATAGGTGGGTGGGTGATAGGTGGGTGGGTGGGTGAATGATAGAAGAGTCACGTGGGTGGGAGGATGATAGATAAATGGGTGGGTGAGTGATAGATAGATAAATTGGTGGGTGAATGATTGATAACTTGATGGGTGGGTGATTGATTGATAGATAGGTGATAGATTGGCGGATGAGTGGCTTACGTATTGAGAGGAGAGATGGACATAGATAGTTAAGTTAATGGATGGATAGTTGATAGAGATAAAGATAAATGGATGAGAGAGAGAGAGAGAGAATGTAGATATATGATTGATAGATAAGGTACTGTAGGAAGATGAATCGGTAGTTGACAGGTAGATAAGAAACCAGTAGATGGGGAGGTAGATGACAGATAGATGGCAAATAGATCAATGTACATGGATTTATGGAAGTGAGTAGATACGAGCCATATGAAGAGGGAAATAAATACTCCTATGGTAGGCTTGGTAGGGATATTTAGATGGTTGGTACTATGTGGTATTATAGACAGTGACAGAATCTAAATAGGTAGATAGATAGGTAGGTAGATAGATAGATGTATAGATAGAGGTAGATAGATAGGTAGATAGCTTAGATAGATGTATAAATAGACATGGAGATAGATAAGTATCAGATTGGCAGAGTGGCTGTCAGACCCATAGACATACGTAAATGGGAACTTCCTGTATTGCCGAGAGAGAGAGAGAGAGTGTGTGTGTGTGTGTGTGTGTGTGTGTGTGTGTGTGTGTGTGTGTGTGAGTCTGCTTGCCTGCCTGTATGTATGTGTATTTCATGTGCTTATGCATTTGTATTGTGATCACGTATTCGTCTCCGTCCGTGCCATTGTGTGTGTGTGTGTGTGTACAGTAATTGTTTTTCTATAGTCAGTATACTGAAATTACTGACGAAAAGAAAAACACTGTCTTGAAACACCCAATCATTTCTTGACAAAATGAAAAAAATAGAAAAAGAAGAAAGGACCAAACACGTTATAAAAATGAAATAAATGCCCAACTTTTCCCTTTCCCTCCATTTCCCTCTCACTCCAGTCAGGTCTCGATGCTATTAAAAAGGGCGTCATGTCAGTCCGTAGATGTGATTTAGATTTGGCGCGTATGGGGGTGAGAAATGAAAGATTAGGGTGGAGTGTGTGCTGGCAGTGTATGGTGATTGATGGATGGGTTGGATGAGAGAGAGAGAGAGAGGGGGGGGGTGAGGGGTTGGAGACTGACACTGTTGAGAAAAATACCGTAAGCTAATTTACTTCGTTTTATTTATTTATTTACTTATTTATTCCGTTATTCTGAAGGAAGCTAATAGCTCAATCATCTTTTTTTCAGGTAAGCACGAACGGTGGGACAAAGGAGAGGATAAGGTAGGCGAGAAGAGGAAAGCACGAATGAGATATAGGTTAAAAGTTAGAGAGAGAGAGAGAGAGAGAGAGAAAAAAAAAAATTACACTGACAGGATAGAAAGATAACAGAGAACAATTTAGATATAACCCCTTCAGCCTGAGAACGAATTATTTAACCCCTCCACAGCCTCTTTTAAGCTGAATAAAATCGTCTGGTGGCAGCAAGAATTTAAGGGACGTCCTCTATATCAGGGGGTTGAGGATTTGATCGATAGATAGAACATTGGATAGATGTGGCGAATAGGGCAGGTGTGGAAAAGTAGATAATGAGGCAGGTATATGAGTGTCTGATCAAATTGTGAGAAATACTGATACATTGATGATCATACATATACACAGATGGAGATATGTAAAGAATTAATGTATTTGATGATATACCAGTATTGTTCTGGGATAAGTGATACGATACAAAGAATTAATGTATATGATTTACCATTTTTGTTCAGGGATAAGTGATACGAGATACTCATTTCTTGTTTAAATGTTGAGTAGCCTAGTTTTTTGTAAGGAAATTTTTTTCTTCTCAATTATAGGTATACATTTCTTATAGTTTTAAATGATGAGTAGCGTAGTTTTTTTTATTGTTTTTTTTTTTTCAATTATAGATACATATTTCTTCTTTAAATGTTGAGTAGCCTAGTTATTTTTTTAGATTAGTTAGTAATTAAGATGGTTTATAATATTTGTCACTGCAGATATCTTTGTCAATTATTTAAAGAATGAGAAAGTAGATATTGAATAACACCTGATGTTATATAATAATAAATAGGAATTTGATTTCTACGACAGTGGCCCGTATTCTCGTCGGTTAAGGAAGCGCCCTAACACCTCTTCCTTAGCGATTTGTTTTTGGATATGGCTGTATAATATCCTTTAGTACTTTTTTTTTCCTGCAAAGTATGGCGATATTGAATGGATTAATATCAGAGAATAAGACAGTAAAGTTAATGAACAAAATAGATCTCTTAGGAAAAGATGCTAGGTAGCCTCCTTAACCAACGAGACTACGAACCCATATTCTGAGTGGGAAAGCAGACTTCCTATCACCATTCCCGTAGCGATTTATTTTTCACATCGCAGCTAAACATCCTTCTGAATAATATTGATGCGGATTATGTCGATGTTAATGGGATTTAAATAAGTTGCAATGGAATGTTCAAGTGTAAAATGTGAAATAAATCACTATGGAAAAGGAGTCACGAAACCACCTGTGCCACGTAGGATGCGACCCACACACCTGTACCGGGATACGCAAACGCACATACGATCAATTTCGTGTCGTAACTCAGGCTTTGATTTGCAGGAAGAACGTCGTATCTCCCTCCGTCTCCTGCCCTGGCTTCATAAAATTAATCTTAGTTACAAGAGGAAAATTACAGCTGGTTATAATTATTTTCTGTAGGAAGGTCAAGGAAAGGCGTACCAAATCTTCCCCTGTGTAGTTCTTCCTGGAAAAACATATCTAAATATACCACCCCGAGAGTATACCACCCCAGAGTAGGCTATACCACCCCCAGAGTATACCACCCCCAGAGTATACCACCCCAGAGTATACCACCCCCAGAGTATACCGCCTCAAGAGTATACCAACCCAGAGTATACCACCCCCAGAGTATACCACCCCCAGAGTATACCACCCCCAGAGTATACCGCCTCAAGAGTATACCAACCCAGAGTATACCACCCCCAGAGTATACCACCCCTAGAGTATACCTCCCCCAGAGTATACCACCCCCAGAGTATACCACCCCCAGAGTATACCACCCCCAGAGTATACCACCCCCAGAGTATACCACCCCAGAGTATACCATCCCAGAGTATACCATCCCAGAGTATACCATCCCAGAGTATACCATCCCAGAGTATACCACCCCAGAGTATACCGCCTCAAGAGTATACCACCCCAGAGTATACCACCCCCAGAGTATACCACCCCAGAGTATACCACCCCAGAGTATACCACCCCAGAGTATACCACCCCAGAGTATGCCACCCCAGAGTATACCACCCCAGAGTATACCACCCCAGAGTATACCACCCCCAGAGTATACCACCCCAGAGTATACCACCCCAGAGTATACCATCCCAGAGTATACCACCCCCAGAGTATACCACCCCAGAGTATACCACCCCAGAGTATACCACCCCAGAGTATACCACCCCCAGAGTATACCATCCCCAGAGTATGCCATCCCCAGAGTATGCCACCCCCAGAGTATGCCACCCCAGAGTATACCACCCCCAGAGTATACCACCCCAGAGTATACCACCCCCAGAGTATGCCACCCCCAGAGTATATCACCCCCAGAGTATACCACCCCCAGAGTATACCACCCCCAGAGTATACCACCCCCAGAGTATACCACCCCAGAGTATACCACCCCCAGAGTATACCACCCCAGAGTATACCACCCCAGAGTATACCACCCCCAGAGTATACCACCCCAGAGTAATAAGCTGTGAAGTATTTTGAGGTCAATTTAACTCATAAATAAATAAAAATATGATAAAAATAAACCTCCCAAAATATTAATTGAATAAATGCACTGAACATAATTATCGTCTCCCTCCGTCTAAAAATAAATAAATTCTCCCACGTTTCCAAATTTAAAAAAGAAAAAAAAATTGTCGTTTACTTTGACTGATGGAGGACGTGGGCAGTTTATATGCAGTTTCTTTTTCCAGTTTATTTCACCAGTTTATTCCCAGCTCAGTCGTCAGAAGTTTTTGGCGTGGAGAAAAAATTATTAATATTTCGAGAGGCATGGTTGTCGCGGAGGGGGGGAAAAGGAGGGTGGGGAGAAGGAAGGAGGAAGGTTGAAGGAGAGGAGGAAGGAAGGAGAGAAGTGAGAGATTGTAGGGGAGAAGGGAGAGGAAGGAAGGAGAGAAGTGGAGAGATTGGATGGGAGGAGGGAGAGGAAGGAAGGAGAGAAGTGGAGAGATTGGAGGGGAGGAGGGAGAGGAAGGAAGGAGAGAAGTGGAGAGATTGGATGGGAGGAGGGAGAGGAAGGAAGGAGAGAAGTGGAGAGATTGGAGGGGAGGAGGGAGAGGAAGGAAGGAGAGAAGTGGAGAGATGAGAGGTGGAAGAGGAATGAAGGAGAAAAGTGGAGGGAGGAGGGAGTAGATTTAAAAGGATAAAGAATGGGAGGGAGTTTAAGTAGTGGGAATAGAAACACACACACACACACCGACACACACACACACACACACACACACACACACACACACACACACACACACACACGTAAAGGGGGGAGGGGGTTGGTTAAGAATACGGGAAATATCGGAATCCGGATATTAAGTCCACATTAATGACGGATTCGGGTGCATTGCGATTATTAACACAGTCCAGCCGGGAGGGATGGGGATTGGGAGGGATTGGGATTAGAAGGGGACTGGATTTTGATGGAGGGATTGGGAGAAAAAGGGAGTTCGAGGGAGAGAGTGGAAGGAAAGGGATTTAGAGGGAGAGAGTGGGAGGTAAGGGATTTGGAAGGAGGGATTGGGAGGAAAGGGATTTGGAGGGAGGGATAGAGAGGAAAAGGATAGGGATTTGGAGGGAGGATTGAAAGGGTATATATTGTTTGAGGGATTGGTTTTTGAAAGAGATGGGGGGGAAGAGAAGTTGTATGAGGGAGTGGCGGAATGAGGGAGTTGAATGGGAGGAAAGATGAAGTTGTGTGAGGGATTAGGAGGAATGTGGACACACAGCACCCGTCAAACTACACATTCTCACCACTTCGAGGACAAAAGATCTAGGACAATATTCTCCTTCGTTTAGGCAGCTTACTAACACCTCTTCTTTACCGATTTATTTCTGATTCTGCTCCTGTAACTGTATTCATGTGTGTTATTCCTGCAATCTTTGTCGACTTTGAAAAGATATAGGAAGCAAAAATTGAGGATATTAATGTGTAGTCTGAAAACTAAATTGTTAATGAAGAGGTGCAAGGGAGCTTAACCGACGAGACTACGAACTAGAATTTTTCACATCTGGTTCTAGCTCCATGCTGAGAGAGACTGTTTTTTTTTTTCCCCATAGTTGGTTCTTTTTAATATAATGCGGCTTCGATGAAAGTGGAAGAAATACCGTAAATGTGACACGTATTGCAGTAGTGGTTGAAATTTTACCCCGAACTCTACATTAGGCCTTCCAGTATAGTGATGCATTTTGTTATTTTTGGTCTTTTGTTAACTTTCTTTGGTAAGAACACATTTCCTTGACTTTTCACCATTATTTATTTTTTCACCTAATTTTGATTTTGTTTATTTTTATTTTTTTATTTTTTTCATTGATAACATGATACTTGTATTGTGGAAAATTTTTCTGTAATTGTGTTTTTGTATATTAATTTTTATTTATCTTTTTTCTCATTGTTAACGTGATATTGTGGATAAATTTTCTGTAATTGTTTGTTTGTATTTGGGTTTTTATTTATCTTTTCATTCGTTTTTCTGATCGTTAGCATAGTACCTGTGGATAAACAAAACTTTTAGTATGAACACGATTAAGAAACAAAATCAAAGATGCAGATTGATCCAGCAATGCAGATATCAGAAAATAATAATCGGATACATCAACGATAAATATAAAGGACATTACAGCCGAACGAATTCCGGGTAAGTCAACAGATTGAATACAGTAATTCGGGTACAGAAATTTGGATAAAAAAAAAATCGGGTACAAAAATTCGGATAGAAGAAATCGGGTACAAAATTTCGGAAGTAGAAATTCGGATAAAAAAAGGGATATAGACGCTCAGAAAACAAAAAATCGGATACAGAATTCGGGTACAGAAATTCCCGACGGCCAACACTCCAGGAAAATTACCGGGTGTGGCGAAAAACTCAGGTGTGGCTAAATTAACAGACCGGATGTACAGCTTCCGGTTAAACACTGCAGGTAATTAGCAGGGTAACAGTGACACCAGGTATGCTTTTTTATATACAGTATATATATATATATATATTATTTTACTGGTGAGAAATCGTAGCAGCTTTATTATTTCTGCCTTCATACGATTTTTATTTCAAGTTTGAAGTTCTCTCTCTCTCTCTCTCTCTCTCTCTCTCTCTCTCTCTCTCTCTCTCTCTCTCTCTCTCTCTCTCTCAGTAACCAAACGCCTTAATCCCATAAGTGATGGCCACAAATAAATCGCCTCCATGTCGCCCTCTCCCCATCTTACATCCACGTCACTCGTATGCCTCTCTGCTCCATCTCTCCTTCTCATCCACCCTCTCCCAAAACTTTACACCCCTTTCTCTATACTTCTATACTCCATCCCTCCATCTCATTTTCGATCTCCCCCTCCATCATCCCCTCGCCTCACCTCACGCTCCTTTCTAAATTTTTCTTATCTTTTATATTTTCTATCCCGAAGACGATTTTTTATACGTAGGGGGCTGCCTGTTTTCGAGTTAACTCCTTCACTAAGATAACTTTATTTTCATTTCCCCATTTTTAGACGATTTCATTCAGCAGTTTTTCTCAGTTTCTGTAATGGAGGAACTATATTCTTTTTACCCCAACTTGGCCCAAAATTTCCACCTCTCCTTGAATGCTGAGCTGTAACAATAGATTAACACTAAATTATAATGCTTGTCACGAAGAAGTGTTATGGAGAGGTTGTCGAGTTTTAGCACTGTTTTTTTTTTTCTCCCAGTGAGCTATGAAAATTAAGCTGCAAAAGGATGAAAATCTGGGCCAAGTCAGGTGCAAGAGATATAGTGCAGGCGAGGTGTAACCCCTTCATTTCGAAAAAGCTCCCCTAAGCTGAATAAAATCGTCTGGAGATAGTCAAAATAAAGTATAAAAAATCATCCTGTTACTGAAGGGACTAAAATAAATCTCCATGAAACCCCAGAAGTCTTGAAAAATCTTATTAGTTTATTTTGGCTCTTGTTAAGTGATTTTATTCAGCTAATAGACCTGAAGGTTAAAAATAGTTTCCATTTATCGGTGAAATAGTTATTACGTATTTGCTAACACTGGGCGATTTTTTTTCTTATTTTTCCTATTTATTTTCTTTTTTACGGAGTGTCTCTCTGTCCGCAACAGGGTAACAAATATAGTACTGTACTCTATTCTCTTTAACGTGGCCTAAAATTGCCCTCTCTTCGTCTTGAATGCTGACTTGTAACAACAGATTGACACTCGCAAATGGTGCTAGTCACGAAAAAGAGGACAGTAGGCAGAGTAGTAGTAATGCGCATTTCTACCCATTCATCTGTGTGAAATAGCTGCAAAGGGACGAAAATCTGGGCCAAGTTAAGGTGAACGAAGAATAACAGTGATCGGCTTAATTGTTGGTCAGGTTAAGTAGATTCCACTTAAAAAAAAATAATAATAATAATAAACCTAGCTTTCCAATCCAAATATTATTGTGACGGAAAATTCTTAACCCCAGAAAGCTATCAGTTCAATCGTTGGTTCTGTTTCAATATTTTCTTTACTTCGTTTCAATCTTCGTTACATTACCAACAACTGCAGTAACAATAATAACAGTAGAAAAACGATAAAAAACAGTTGCATTAAGAGCAGTAGTGGCAGCAACAACAACAACATCAGTCGCAACAAGAATTTCATTAACAACAACAACAACAACAACAAGGACAGTTGTAACTAATTAAGGTAAATGCATTGACTTAGCATCTTGTTAGTACCAGCTGTTGTTAAAGTAGGAAGGACCCTGGTTGATCAGTAGGTAGGTAGATAGTTTGGTTGGTAGATTGGTAGGCTGGAAGGTTGTTTAGATGGTAGGTTGGCAGGTGGGTAGGTTGTTTGGTTGGTAGGTGGGTAGGCGGGTAGGTTCTTGGTTGGTTGGTAGGTAAGTAATTTACCTGGTTTGTATGATGGTAAGTAGGTTGATTGGTAGGTGGGTAGGATGTTAAGTTGGTTGCGTAGGCCGGTAGATTGATATGTAGGTAAGTAGGTAGGCTGGTAGATCGGGATTTATGTATGTGTGTATGGTGGTAGGTAGGAAGGTAGGTAAACATGTAGATTGGTATGTATGTATATATGGAAGTAAGGAGGTAGGTAGGTAGAAAGATAAGTAGGTAGGTAGGTAAGTAGATAAATAGGTAGGTAGGAGGTAAGTAGGTGGGTAGAAATTGGTATGTGTGCTGTGTTTACTTGAATTAATAAATTAGATTGGTAGGTTGGTTTGATCCTTGGTGTGTTGGTAGGAAGGTTAATTGGTAGGTAGGTAGGTAGACGCGGGTTATTCACAAATTGGGTGGAAGGTAGGTTGGGTAGTTTACTGGTAGATTGGTTGACTAAATGGTAGGTAAGTAGATTTGGTTGAGTTCTTTGGTTAATAGGTTGGTTGGTAATTTGCTTGTGGTCTTGGTTAGTTGATTTGGTTGGTTGAATATTGGATTCCGTTTAAAGGTTGCTTGATTGGTTTGCTGTTGGATGGTTGATTGGTTGGTTTGTAGGTAGAGAAACAGGTCGACTTGAGTATGTAAAAGTTGTTTAGGTGGTTGATGGGCTAGATAAGGCTGTAGATACATGCGTAGATAGATAAATATTGATGGATAGATAGGTAGATAGATGCAGAAGTTGTTTACTGGTAGGCTGGATGAGATTGGTTAGATAGATAAAACTGTAGATGCCTGACTAGCTAGCTAGATATTGATAGATATTTGTTGTTTAGCTGGTTGGTTGCATGTGAGGCTGTTAATGATAAATGAAGATACTTAACAAGATAGATAGATACATATGGATAGATAGAGATAGATAGATAGATAGATGGGAATAGATTAAAAACAGATACAGGGAAAGAAATATATGCATACATAAATAAATAGTCAGTAATTTATAGATATCTAAACAAATAGATGCGTTTATAAATGAACGGATGGGGAGAGAGAGATACAGATAGATAGAGATAGATAGATAAATGGATAAATAGATACAGATAATTAGATACAAGATTGACAAGAAAATATAAAGAAAAATAGCATGGAAAACAGGAAAATATATAAAGGAGCTGACCTAGTAAATGAAAATAACCAAATATATTTAGAAAAAGATACCTGGACACATAGATACACAGGTGCGTTAATGAACAGGTAAGCAAACTAATATCCCGATAAATTAATAATATAGGCAATTAATTAGCGAAGTTTGATTCAGAAACGGTGGGTAATTAATAGTGAAGACACCTTTATCATCAATACTCATTAGGCTAAACAGGTGTGTGTGTGTGTGTGTGTGTGTGTGTGTGTGTGTGTGTGTGTGTGTGTGTGTGTGTGTGTGTGTGTTTTAATTAGGCAAACGCAGGTGCTCATTTAATTACAGTGGTTTTATTCCCTGATAGACTGGGTAATAGATCACGTTGTAGATAGATAAGGAAGAGAGAGAGAGAGAGAGAGAGAGAGAGGCAATGGAATACCAAGGAGTTTGGACGCGAAGAAACGGATACAGAATGAAGAGAAAATAGAAATTGTACAGGATTCAAGTTGAAGGGGAGTTTTGATAAGGAAGGGGAAACAGAAGAGTAAGGAAACAGGAAAACTGTTAACAATTTCACTGGAAAAGGTTATTCCTAAGCAGAATATAAGGCTTCCGTTCGGTAGCTGAAACAAGACAAAAGTCGATGTCGCAGTTGTGGTTATTATTGTGATACCCCATTCTATCTGATCGAGCAGACTCATCAATCACAGGCAAACAGCCGCCCCAGCATGGCCTTCCCCGTGCAGTGAACCGATGTTAAGAGGTTAAAAGAAAGGGTGTACATAAGGAACTAGGAAGATGGAAAGACGTAAGAGACAAAAAAAAGCAGATAAATGACACTTTAGAGAGGAACGGGAATGGAAAGAATTGTAGGATACGGAACATCAGTAAGAAACAACACAGAAGGGAAATGTAAAAAAATGGGACACGGAAAGGGGGGAATGAAAAGACAATAAAAGGAAAAGGAATGAATATTTTACAGCAATAAAAAAAAAATAAATAAATAAATAAATAAAGCAAGGCATGTGATAGAAAAGGACAAGGAAAGAGACGGGAGACATAAGATAAATAAAAAGGAAAATTATTGTCCCCCTAGTAAAGAAAGGTAAAGGGGAACTAAGACTTTCAGGGGAAACAAAAGAAAGACAGGACAGAAAAAATGAAGAATACAACACACGAACACAGAAAAAGATGAAAAGGGAAAGACAGGGGCTGAATAGAAGAGGATAACGAGAGGAGAGGATGGGGCTGAGTGGGAGGGAGGGAGGGCAGAAAGAGAAGATGGAATTGGAAAGTTCGGTGAGTGGAAGAAAACAGGGGGGAAGCGAGTGGAAAGGAGAGAAGCTGCTGGAATGGGGAGAGAGAGAGAGAGAGAGAGAAGGAAGGGGATGAAAAAGAGGGAAAGAATAAGAAAAAAAATGATCAAGCAGAAACAGGCAGTCTTCAAGATGTTATGGGACCACTTTATTTGGCAGTTTTCTTCTTCTTTCCTTTTTTTTTAAGATTTTGCTGAGTTTGCCTTCAAGTTTCGATGTGCTTTATTATTTTGGTTGTAAGTAATGAATCGGGTTTAAAAAGTGGCCTTTATTTACAGTCTTAGCAGTATCGGTGACAAATGGCCGACATCTTAGAACGTCATTTGGGCACTGATCTACTCTCATCAGGGCTTGTTCTCTCTCTCTCTCTCTCTCTCTCTCTCCGCTGTTCACTACCCTCGTCATTGCTAAATTATCCAAACCTAACCCAGATTATCCTAACTTAATCTAATTTATTCTAACCTACCTACGCCTCACCTAGTTTACTCTTTCCTAACCAAAATTTTCTCAACAACCTCACCTCATTTATTAGCCCTAACCCTGCCTAACCAAAATTAACCTAACCTAACCTAATTTGCCCCTAATCGAACTTTAAATAATCCTCTCTCTCTCTCTCTCTCTCTCTCTCTCTCTCTCTCTCTCTCTCTCTCTCTCTCTCTCTCTATGCCCCTATTAATCATTAGTCACCCTAATCCCATCTTCTCTTTCTCCCCGATTAATTAGAAAAGGAGGGAAGAGGAGGAAGATAAGGAGAGAGAGAGAGAGAGAGAGAGAGAGAGAGAGAGAGAGAGAGAGAGAGAGAGATTCACAAATTAAGAAAAGTAGAGAAAAGAAACAGTGGCAGTGTAAAGAGGTAAACAAAGTGAGAAAGTTAAAAGAAGAAAACAGAGAGGGTGAGAGAGCAGAGAGGTAAGCAGAGTAAGAAAGTTGGAAGAAAATACGTAGAGCAAGAGCGAGAAGGAGGTAGAGAAAGTGAGAGAGCGAGTTGTGAGACAGAGACATCGGGCCGATCCATTCCGTCTGAGTTATGGTCTAAATGTTTGCGTTTGGCGATGGGGCTCGCCTGACGATTCTATTAGTTTCTCGCATCTGTGTCTCATGCTGATGTTTTGGTCGGGAATGGACGTTTCGGTGCTTTTATTTAATTTTGCTCTGTGTGTTTTTGTGTGTATGTGTGTGTTGTATTTTGTGTCTATTTTATTTTCTTTCTGTTTATGTGTTTGTTTTATTAGTAGGCAGTTTTTAAAGGCAAAAAACAACGATTATTAATTTCTCGAATCAGTTTCATGTTTATGTTCGGAGCGGGGTTTGACTGTTCCATGTTTATTTAATTTTCCATTGTGTTTGTGTAAGAGAATTGTGTGTTTGTGTTTTTCTCTGTGTCTTCTGCTTTTGTTTTACTATTATACGATATATTAGGGCAGGAAAATTAATGTTATTAGTTTTTGTTTTTCTGTGTGTGTGTGTCACCTGCTGATATTTGGCGTGGGGTTGCATCGTTGTGTGTTTTGATTTACATTTGCTTTGTGTCTGGGGATGGTGTGTGTGTGTGTTTGTGGGTGTGGGTGTGTGTTTTCAGTGAAGAAGAAACCAAAGGCTAGAAGCTCGCAAGATTGTTCCCTCCAAGAAAAAAAAAAAAAAATAGAGCCATATTCACAATCCGTTCATTTCGAGATGACTGGACACACTGCTTTAAAAAGACTTGTGGTTATAAACAGTGGGAAATACGGATATTGTTGACCTGTTGCATACATGAAGGACTGGGAGTAACGGTTAACTGTTGCATTATAGAGTTGGACAGAAAAGAGATGATAGTTTGTTGCTAAACGGGCGCTATGCGCCCTCCGTAGTGGTAGAGAGATGCAAGCAGACAGTTCAGAGAAACAGTGACCTTTGAAGTAGCGATAGAAAAGAGATAAAGATGCAGCCGTGCGGCGAAGAGACAGAAGTTAAAGGGAGCCAGTAAGAGGAGGGTAGTTAATGAGACGAAAAGCCTTTGACTCCCCTTGTTGAGAAGAGCTGTATGTGGGGAGCCTTCCACACATGAAAGTTGTACTCCACACAGGGGCGAATAAAACCCGTGTATAAAGTCAACAACTGTGCAGGGGTAAAGAAAGGCAGGGAGTTGGCTTAGCACACCAAATCTCTTGGAAGCAGATTGTACAAGAGAGGTAATAATTTATGATCTTTTCAAGATAAATCCCGAGAGAATGAAACCCTAAGTATATTCAGAGTTTACCCATGTGTAGGTAATGCTTACTTAGTACATGAAAAGTTTATCTCAGTATATCCCAAGCTTATCCCAGTATATGAAAGTTTACCTCATTAGACAACATTATCTGTCACCGTGAGAAAGAGAGAGAGAGAGTAGCAAGTTTTTGTTAGTTAATTTTTCCTCAACTCACTTTTTTTCAACCTGTCTTCCCATTCTTTTGTTGTCATCCACTCCCTCTTCCCATACCAGGTATTCCTGTTCTCCCCCCCCCCATCCTGATTTTCATAATCTTCACCTCACTCTTCCTCCTCACTCATCTCCTCCACACTGTACATCCCTCCTCATTCTCCTTCCTTTCTCCCTTTTTTCTCTTCAAACCTGCCCACAAGACACTTTTTCCATTCCCCTCTTTCCTCCTTTCCCCTTACCCTCTCTCTTCATCCATCCCCTCTCTCCCCCCAGCTCTAATCCCCCCCCCGCTCTCCCTCACCTTTCATTCCCCCTCCTTCCTGCCCCCCATGTCTCCTACATACCCCTCTACGTTCCCTCCTTCTCCATATCCTTCTCTTCCTCCGGCCCCTTCTGCCTGTTTTCATTGCACTTCAATCTTCCTTTTCTCCCTTACTCTCGTTTCCCTTCGTTACCTCTTTTCTCCCTCACCTCTCATTCCTTTTCCCTTCTCATCACCACCCAACCCTGCTGCTCCCCACATTTCTCTCTCCTCCTCCCTTTTCTCTCTCCTCCTCCGTTTTCTCTCCTTCCTCTTCTCTCTCCTTCCTCTTCTCTCTCCTCCTCCCTCATCTCTCTCCTCCATTTTCTCTCTCCTCCCTTTTATCTCCGTTCCTCGCTTTTCTCTCCCTTCCTCCCTTTTCTCTCTCCTCCTGCCTTTCTCACACCTCCCGTCCTTCCCTTTCCCGTCTTTCCTCATCACCCTCTTTCTTTCATTACCCTCCCACTTATGCGTCTCTTCTGATCCTTCATTTTCCTCCTTCCCCGCTCGTCAGCCCCCCCCCCTCCCTCATCTTAACCCCCTCTCACACCCATCTCCCTGTCCTCTCCCCCTCCCTACGCCTTTGCCTCACCTCCTCTTCACCCAACCCTTTCCTGTCCCTCCACCCTCCCCACTCACCCCATCCGACCTTGCATTCAGAGGCTGTCAGCAATTACAGCTAATGACTGCTAATAAGCCTATCCCGCCCCACCAATTACCCACCCCTGCCATATATTTTTCAACCACCGTCCTCCCTCCACCGCGAGACCTGCTATTCCTCTGGGCTAGGATAGGTCAGGTCAGGCCAGGTCACGCTAGGGTAGGTCAAATTAGGTTAGGTTAGGCTTGGTTGGATTGCGTTGGGTTGGATTGAGTAGAAATGGGTAGGGTAGATTTGTTTTGGTTTACCTCTGATAGGTTATGGTAGGGTATGTTATGGTAGGCCAGGGTGTCTAGGTTGGGATAGGTTTTTCTTAGCTTTGGTTTGGTTAAATAAAGTTAGGTTTAATCAAGTTAAGTTAGACCAGGCCAGATCATGCCACATCATTGCAGCCCAGGTCATACGAGGTTATACTAAGCCAAAAGAAATTCCCAGTCTTTTTATGTACACAACAGATCAACCCAAGTCTTCCTCAGTCTTTCTTTCTACGTGACTGTCTTCCTCAGCCAGTCTTTCCTTTTCATTATTACCTGTGTCTTTGAAGTACCAGGTGTGCAGGCAATCAGGCATCTTGAAATGAACGTGTCCTGATTTTGGCGCTAATGTTTGACCTTGTTTGGCAGATACGAAATTACCAGAAGATCCTTGGTTCTGTGCCTGCATGAAGGTCAGGCGAGTCTCGATAAGATTAGGTTGTTAGGTCATAGTGGGTTAGAGTGGATTACATTAGGGTAAGTTAGGATAAGGTTAAGGTAGGATAGAATAAGGTAAATTTAGGCTTGATTAGGTCGTGAATATTTCATCGTGTGAATTAAATAAAAGTGAACCGTTGAAAGGACTTTTTATTTGTATGTTATGCAGGAAGGGAAAACAGATGATTAGGTTAACTTAGGCTGTACACAAAGAATCAGCATCAAGGTACGTGTAATTCCATCTGGCTGGACACAACGGCGTATGAAAGTTTGGAAGTTGCAGGCAGTGGGAGTCAAAGGAGTTTCAGCGTTTATGAGTGAAGTGCATGAAAGACTGAGATTACAGGATAACTCTTGCGTGAGATGCGAGCTGGGGAGAGAGAGAGAGAGAGAAAGAGAGAGAGAGAGAGAGAGAGAGAGGGAGAGAGAGAGAGAGAGAGAGAGAGAGAGAGAGAGAGGAATACATTTTGGAAAACGAAAATAAAACACCACAGTATTTTAAAATGCAAGAGTATCAGTAGGAGCGACTCCGTCGGTCTGTCCCTCACTAGCGATTTTCGGATGCTAGATGCTTCACTGCCATAGACTTCAGTGACTTTTGGGAAGCCACACCTCACCACACCACACCACACCACATAAAATCACCTTCCTCCACCACATCACACAAATTTCATGTTGACAGTGTGTTTGTTGTTATTACTCCTCTTCCTCCTCCTGTTACTACTGTTACTACTACTACTGTACCACTACTACTACTACTACTACTACTACTGTACTACTACTACTACTACTACTACTACTACTACTACTACTACTACTACTGTACTACTACTACTACTACTACTACTACTACTGTACTACTACTACTACTACTACTACTACTACTACTGTACTACTACTACTATACTACTGCTGCTACCACTACTACTACTACTATCATCCCTGTTATCATTACTACTACTACTACTACTACTACTATACTACTGCTACTACTACCACTACTACTAGTTGTAGTAGTAGTAGTACTACTATTACTACTATTACAATACTACTGCTACTACTACCACTACTACTAGTTGTAGTAGTAGTAGTACTGCTACTACTACTACTATTACTGCTTTACAGTTGTTATTACTACTACTACTACTACTCTCATCCTTGTTATCACTACTACTACTATTACTATTACTACTACTACTATTACTACTACTGCATTCACATCCTAATTATTACTACTGCTACTACTAGTACTACTACTTCTACCACTATTACTACTAGTACTACCACTACTACTACTCTTACGACCACCTTATTAATCGGGTTTTTATTACCTCCGTCTTTATTATTCTAATTCTCATTCTTAGGTTATTGTTGCCGTCAGACTATTTTATTGCGTTGTAATGGTTACTTCTTATTCTCAGCGGGTTAATAAAGGCTGTAATTATCTCTCCAGTTAGAAAAGTGATCCCTCATTAGAATAAACTCATTAGAAGGTAGCTAGATTTGAAATGATTATGCCGTTACCGGATTGAAGAGGTGACTGTCATTCTAGGCGGGAATTTAGCACCGTCCGTAGGTCGTTTATCATTAGTAACTGCTTTATTCTCTTCTACGATTATTAAAAATGCATCTTAGTATA